>NC_143393.1:55138616-55476473 GCF_980474605.1 Leiobunum rupestre | reverse complement strand
ATTCGGAGAATTCAACGCAAATCTTACTTTTGGAATTTCAAATTCAATATATAAAATATAACAGTATAAAATAAACCTTTAGGCGAACCACTCAGTGAGAGTAATGAATAATAAACTTAACAAGTTAAATTGAAACATGTACAGGTCCAAAATGAACTTTAAAAACAGCGAACCTTCCCTAACTTTCGGAGAATTCAACGCAAATCTTACTTTTGGAATTACAATTTAACTAGATAAATTATTACAGTATAAAATAAAGCTTTAGGCGAACCACTCAGTGAGAGTAATGAATAATAAACTTAAAAAGTTAAATTGAAACATGTACAGGTCCAAAATGAACTTTAAAAACAGCGAACCTTCCCTAACATTCGGAGAATTCAACGCAAATCTTACTTTTGGAATTCCAAATCCAATAAATAAAATATAACAAAATGAAATAAAGCTTTAGGCGAACCTCTCAGTGAGAGTAATGAATAATAAACTTAAAAAGGTAAATTGAAACATGTACAGGTCCAAAATTAACCTTAAAAACAGCGAACCTTCCCTTACATTCGGAGAATTCAACGCAAATCTTACTTTTGGAATTCCAAATTCAATATATAAAATATAACAGTATAAAATAAAGTTTTAGGCGAACCGTTCAGTGAGAGTAATGAATAATAAACTTAAAAAGTTAAATTGAAACATGTACAGGTCCAAAATGAACTTTAAAAACAGCGAACCTTCCCTAACATTCGGAGTATTCAACGCAAATCTTACTTTTGGAATTACAATTTAACTATATAAATTATAACAGTATAAAATAAAGCTTTAGGCGAACCACTCAGTGAGAGTAATGAATAATAAACTTAAAAAGTTAAATTGAAACATGTACAGGTCCAAAATGAACTTTAAAAACAGCGAACCTTCCCTAACATTCGGAGAGTTCAACGCAAATCTTACTTTTGGAATTCCAAATCCAATATATAAAATAAAACCAAATGAAATAAAGCTTTAGGCGAACCACTCAGTGAGAGTAATGAATAATAAACTTAACAAGTTAAATTGAAACATGTACAGGTCCAAAATGAACTTTAAAAACAGCGAACCTTCCCTAACTTTCGGAGAATTCAACGCAAATCTTACTTTTGGAATTACAATTGAACTAGATAAATTATTACAGTATAAAATAAAGCTTTAGGCGAACCACTCAGTGAGAGTAATGAATAATAAACTTAAAAAGTTAAATTGAAACATGTACAGGTCAAAAATGAATTTTAAAAACAGCGAACCTTCCCTAACATTCGGAGAATTCAACGCAAATCTTACTTTTGGAATTCCAAATCCAATAAATAAAATATAACAAAATGAAATAAAGCTTTAGGCGAACCTCTCAGTGAGAGTAATGAATAATAAACTTAAAAAGGTAAATTGAAACATGTACAGGTCCAAAATGAACTTTAAAAACAGCGAACCTTCCCTAACATTCGGAGAATTCAACGCAAATCTTACTTTTGGAATTCCAAATCCAATATATAAAATATAACAAAATGAAATAAAGGTTTAAGCGAACCACTCAGTGAGAGTAATGAATAATAAACTTAAAAGGGTAAATTGAAACATGTACAGGTCCAAAATGAACTTTAAAAACAGCGAACCTTCCCTAACATTCGGAGAATTCAACGCAAATCTTACTTTTGGAATTCCAAATTCAATATATAAAATATAACAGTATGAAATAAAGCTTTAGGCGAACCGTTCAGTGAGAGTAATGAATAATAAACTTAAAAACTTAAATTGAAACATGTACAGGTCCAAAATGAACTTTAAAAACAGCGAACCTTCCCTAACATTCGGAGAATTCAACGCAAATCTTACTTTTGGAATTCCAAATCCAATATATAAAATATAACAAAATGAAATAAAGCTTTAAGCGAACCACTCAGTGAGAGAAATGAATAATACACTTAAAAAGTTAAATTGAAACATGTACAGGTCCAAAATGAACTTTAAAAACAGCGAACCTTCCCTAACATTCGGAGAATTCAACGCAAATCTTACTTTTGGAATTCCAAATCTAATATATAAAATATAACAAAATGAAATAAAGCTTTAAGCGAACCACTCAGTGAGAGTAATGAATGATAAACTTAAAAAGGTAAATTGAAACATGTTGTTCGGTTGTACACATCGTAATTTTGTATAGTACAGGTACCTATATTCCTTTTCAAATGTTTATATAGCGCACGCGCGCGTGAAAGTGAGTTTTTGGTTGCTGTTAAAAAAGGTGTTATTTTTTGCGCGTGTAAAAATAAATGAACGGCCAGTTCTGTTTTGAAATAAGAGGAAAAAGGTTTACCGGTTTTTATGTCGGAAAAGTTCGCGTCTTTTATTTCGCTGTTCACGACATTTTTTGGTCCGTCGAGCCGGATACATTCGTCAACTTGATTATGTTCCTCAACTAATCATCGAATCGGCTATCTTTCCGTGAGAGACAGTGAAAATTAGCGTGGATTCTCCGTTGGAAACCGTTTAAACCATCGATCATATCCCGATCGTAAACGAATCAACATAAGTCATCATGGATGTTCTGGTGAGAAGAAGAGCAGCTATCAAGGGACAGATCACCAGGATTGAAAATGCGGTGGGTCAAACAGCAACGAATCTATCTGACGTCGCCTTGAAGCTGTATGTAGACAAGGTGGAAAAACTATCGAAAGACTTGGATGAGGTTCACGATGCCGTAGTTGCAAATATCGATCCCGACGACGACGACTTCGCGGATCACGAAGATGAATACAACCCTCTAGTCGCTCGACTCGAAGATCTGACAATCCTACTCGTCACTGAATCAAATGAAAGAGCAGCAAACATTCCAGTGAGACAAGTCAGACCAGCTAGTGATGTACGTTTACCTAAGCTGGAACTTCCATCATTCAGCGGTGGTTACGTCGATTGGCTTCCATTTCATGATCTCTTCACGGCCACCGTACACAACAACGAATCGCTCACCGGAGCTCAGAAGTTTCAGTATTTGAAGTCATCATTACGAAACGAAGCAGCGCTCCTAGTTCAATCTATTCCGGTAACTGACGCTAATTATCTGGAAGCTTGGGATATCTTAAACAATCGGTTCAACAATACCCGGGAAATCATCGATGCACACGTAAAACGTCTCTTCAGTCAAACTAACGTCATCCAAGAATCTTCATCCGCTTTACGAACGCTCATCGATACCACCGCCGAATGCATAAGGGCGCTCAAGGTTCTCAAAGAACCAGTACAACATTGGGACTCCATACTACTTCATCTTGTAAAGGAAAAACTGGATTCAGAATCTCGCCGACAATGGGAACTTTCCCTGAGGGGGACCGAAAGACCAACTTTCGAGGATCTCTTTAAATTTCTTGAACAACGGGCCAGAGCCTTAGCAGCAGCTCCGCCTACAACTACTGCAATCAAGTCGAAGCCTCCATTACATCAGAGACCGAGTACAAAGGCTCATCATGGTGCTCTGAGCGACACGTGTCACTTTTGCAACGAAACACACTCTGTATACAAATGTACCAATTTTCTGAATGCAACTTCGGACGAGCGTTGGAACATGGTCAAGAGGAGTGCCATGTGTTTCAATTGCTTACGAACCGGTCATCAAAGCAATGACTGCAAATCTGGTCATTGTAGGAAATGCAACGCACGACATAACACACTTCTACATCAAGAGAAGGAATTAACGAAGACGAAGGCAACCTCCGGTGTAGTTTCATGCCCATCTCGTGAAATAATTGGATCAACCCAAGTTATCTTGGCAACCGCAATGGTCCAAGTCAAGGGACTTGACGAGCAACTTTATCCAGCCCGAGCGCTTCCGGACTCGGGTTCTCAAGCCAGTTTCATCACGGAACAATTCACGAGGAAACTAAGATTGAAGCGAACACGTTTCAACGTCTCAGTTGACGGAATTGGAGCAACCGGAATGAACACCTCTCAAGGCAGTGTCATGGTGAATATTCAGTCAAATATCATTAACACGTCGGAGGTCATCGTCGAGGCAATCGTCCTGAAAAAGGTCACGGATTATTTACCTAACAGTCCGTTCGATCCTGGAAATTGTCTACACTTGAAAGCCTTAACACTTGCTGATCCAACTTTTCATAGCCCTGGACAAGTGGATATTTTACTAGGTGCTGACGTGTATCTAGAGCTCTTACAAGATGGCATTTGCAAGGGGAAAGAAGGTCTTCCAGGTGCCTTTAATACTCTTTTCGGATGGGCAGTTTCCGGTCCATTGCTGATGGCCGGAAGAAGTTCGAAAATAAAGGTCCACCATTGTACATTGGAAGCAGATTTGAAACATCTTTGGGAGCTAGAAGACATCCAGCCTCGAAGAATACTATCTCCAACAGAAATTCAATGTGAAAAGAACTTTGAAGAATCACATACACGTGACTCTACAGGAAGATTCACTGTACGATTACCAAAGATAAACGATGCACCAAAACTTGGAGATTCTAAACAAATGGCAATCCGTCGATTCTCTCACTTAGAACGACGTCTACGTGTTAACCCGAATCTCTATGAGGAGTACCGCAAGTTCATGGGGGAATACATTGCCCTTGGACATATGGAACTCATTCCCTCGAATGAAATAAAAATCGAAACCAATCCATCTTACTACGTGCCTCATCATGCGGTATTCAAAGAAGACAGTACCACCACGAGAGTTCGTAAGGTGTTCGACGCCTCTGCCAAATCTACAACTGGAGTTTCCCTAAACGATCATCTGCTAGTGGGGCCAAAACTTCAAGATGATTTGGTCAACCTCCTTATTCGCTTTCGTCAACATTGCATTGTAATGAAAGCAGACCTTGACAAAATGTTTCGTCAAATTAGAGTACATCCAGACGATTCCGATCTTCAAAGAATTGTTTGGCGAAACAACTCACACGAACCCTTGCTCGAATACCGTTTGCTAACGGTTACATATGGAACCGCATCAGCGCCATACCTAGCAACTAAAGTCTTGAAGCAACTCGGCCATGACGTGAAAGAGACACTTCCGTTGGCATCTTCGGCTTTACAAAATGACTTCTACATGGACGATCTAATGACAGGAGACGAAACGATTGAGAACGTTTTAAGACTTCAGTCAGAAATCATTCAAGCTACATCTCAAGCAGGATTTGAAATAAGGAAATGGGCGTCGAATGAAGCTGCATTATTGGATACACTACCAGCAAACATGAAGGATTTACAAAAGCCACTATGCATCGAGAACGACGAATCAGTCAAGACTCTCGGCCTATATTGGACTCCTTCGGCTGATAATTTCTCGTTTATGGTTACTTCTCCAGCGTCAAGAAGTTCAATCACTAAACGTACAATTCTTTCGGATACAGCAAGGATATTCGATCCTCTGGGACTGTTGGCACCAGTAACCGTTCGAGCGAAACTGATGTTACAGGAAATGTGGCAGCTAAAATTGAATTGGGATGAGCAACTTCCCCAACCACTTCAAGCTAAATGGAGGTCGTTTCGAACCGATTTACCAGAAATTGAAAACATTACGGTTCAACGGCACATTTCGCAAGCTAATGCTACAGACATTAGCCTGCATGGATTTTGTGACGCATCGGAGAAAGCGTACGCAGCTGCCGTATACCTGAAGACGGTGAATAACAACGGACAAATCAAAATACAACTGATCGCTGCGAAAACAAGAGTCGCTCCGCTCAAACAAATCACACTTCCGAGACTGGAATTATCTGGTGCATTACTTTTGGCTTCTCTGATTCAACTGATCAGGGAGTCATTGAGATTGGATATAGCTGATGTTCATTGCTGGTCGGACTCAACAATCGTCCTAGCTTGGTTGAAAGCTCCACCGCAACGTTGGAAAACGTTCGTAGCCAATCGAGTGTCAGAAATCCACGAGAAACTACCGAGAGCGCAATGGCATCACATTTCAGGAGATAGCAACCCTGCAGATTGCGCTTCTCGAGGAATATCCGCTAGCGAACTGGGAAATCATGGTCTCTGGTGGCATGGACCGCAGTGCCTTATTTTCGCCGCAACAACGCAAGAACTACATGAACTCTCAGAGCCAAATGAATGTTTATCCGAGGAAAGACGAATTATTTCGTTAGTAACACATCATCAAATGGATTTCACGCTCCTTTCCAAATTTTCAGCGCTTAAAAAACTCATTCATATCACCGCCTACATTCTACGTTTTGTCTTCAATTCGCGAAATGCGACAGAATTGAGGATTACTGGACCTTTATCGAAGGAAGAGAACGAAAAGGCGCTATCCCATTGGATTCGGGTCGTCCAAAGCAACAGTTTTAACGAAGAGATAGCTTGCCTTAAACAAAAAAAGGAATTACCACGGAAAAGTAAAATCCTTTCGATGCGTCCGTACATCGATCAAGATGGGATTCTTAGAGTTGGTGGCAGACTTTGCCACTCCAACTTACCATACGAACAAAGGCATCCGGCACTGTTACCGAGACAGAGCAAATTAACAGAACTTCTAATACAACACGAGCACGAAAAACATTTTCACGGAGGTGCTCAACTACTAACTTCTGTCTTACAGAAACGTTATTGGATCGTCGGTCTTCGTGATGCCATACGTTTCCATATCAGAAGATGTGTTTCATGTGTACGACAGCAGGCAGTCACTGTAAAGCAACTTATGGGCGATTTACCACCAGCGAGAGTAAATCCTGCTCGGCCATTTTTGAAGTGTGGAGTCGACTACGCAGGACCATTTACCCTTAAACTAATGAAGGGACGAAGTCACCTCAGGTTTAAGGGATACATTGCCGTCTTCGCTTGCTTTACCACAAGATCAATTCATCTTGAACTTGTCATGACCACCGAAGCATTTCTGGCAGCATTGAAACGCTTTGTTGCTCGACGAGGAAAATGCGCCGACATTTACAGCGACTGTGGAACCAACTTTACAGGAGCCGATCGAGAGATGAAAACATTCATCAAATTCATAGTCTCTACAAACAACAACGATCAAGTGTCACGATGGCTCGCAGACGAAGGAATTAATTGGCACTTCAACCCGCCTGCAGCGCCACATTTTGGAGGCCTCTGGGAAGCCGGGGTGAAGTCCGTCAAGTATCATCTGAAACGAGTTCTTGGCACCATGGTTCTAAACTTTGAAGAAATGCAAACGCTTCTTTGCCAAATCGAAGCTTGCTTAAATTCACGTCCTTTAACGGCGTTAAGCTCGGATCCAAACGACTTCAATGCGTTGACACCTGGACATTTCCTAATCGGAGATGCGCTCACCGCAATACCCGAACCCGATCTCACTTCTGAAAACGTCAACCGCCTGTCACGTTGGCAATTGGGCCAACAAGTACTGCAGCACTTTTGGAACCGTTGGCGAAATGAATTCCTCTCTCGCCTTCAACAACGTCCAAAGTGGACTACACCAAAACCGAATCTACGAGTCGGCGACTTGGTCTTGCTCAAGGATGAAGATTTACCTCCAACCAAGTGGAGAATGGCAAGAATCACTGAGCTTCATCCAGGACAAGACAATCAAGTTCGCGTCGTAACTGTCAGAACCTCTGACAAATCACTGAAAAGACCCGTAGTTAAATTATGCCAGTTACCCCTAGACTGATTTTAATTGTATTCAAACTGTTTACTAAGGGTTATTTATGTATGCAAATGTAACTTTTCGGACTTTCACTATCTCATTTGAAATTCGTTATTTCAAGGCGGGCGGAATGTTCGGTTGTACACATCGTAATTTTGTATAGTACAGGTACCTATATTCGTTTTCAAATGTTTATATAGCGCACGCGCGCGTGAAAGTGAGTTTTTGGTTGCTGTTAAAAAAGGTGTTATTTTTTGCGCGTGTAAAAATAAATTAACGGCCAGTTCTGTTTTGAAATAAGAGGAAAAAGGTTTACCGGTTTTTATGTCGGAAAAGTTCGCGTCTTTTATTTCGCTGTTCACGACACATGTACAGGTCCAAAATGAACTTTAAAAACAGCGAACCTTCCCTAACATTCGGAGAATTCAACGCAAATCTTACTTTTGGAATTCCAAATTCAATATATAAAATATAACAGTATGAAATAAAGCTTTAGGCGAACCGTTCAGTGAGAGTAATGAATAATAAACTTAAAAAGTTAAATTGAAACATGTACAGGTCCAAAATGAACTTTAAAAACAGCGAACCTTCCCTAACATTCGGAGAATTCAACGCAAATCTTACTTTTGGAATTCCAAATTCAATATATAAAATATAACAGTATAAAATAAAGCTTTAGGCGAACCGTTCAGTGAGAGTAATGAATAATAAACTTAAAAAGTTAAATTGAAACATGTACAGGTCCAAAATGAACTTTAAAAACAGCGAACCTTCCCTAACATTCGGAGTATTCAACGCAAATCTTACTTTTGGAATTACAATTTAACTATATAAATTATTACAGTATAAAATAAAGCTTTAGGCGAACCACTCAGTGAGAGTAATGAATAATAAACTTAAAAAGTTAAATTGAAACATGTACAGGTCCAAAATGAACTTTAAAAACAGCGAACCTTCCCTAACATTCGGAGAGTTCAACGCAAATCTTACTTTTGGAATTCCAAATCCAATATATAAAATAAAACCAAATGAAATAAAGCTTTAGGCGAACCACTCAGTGAGAGTAATGAATAATAAACTTAACAAGTTAAATTGAAACATGTACAGATCCAAAATGAACTTTAAAAACAGCGAACCTTCCCTAACTTTCGGAGAATTCAACGCAAATCTTACTTTTGGAATTACAATTTTACTAGATAAATTATTACAGTATAAAATAAAGCTTTAGGCGAACCACTCAGTGAGAGTAATGAATAATAAACTTAAAAAGTTAAATTGAAACATGTACAGGTCCAAAATGAACTTTAAAAACAGCGAACCTTCCCTAACATTCGGAGAATTCAACGCAAATCTTACTTTTGGAATTCCAAATCCAATATATAAAATATAACAAAATGAAATAAATCTTTAGGCGAACCACTCAGTGAGAGTAATGAATAATAAACTTAAAAAGTTAAATTGAAACATGTACAGGTCCAAAATGAACTTTAAAAACAGCGAACCTTCCCTAACATTCGGAGAATTCAACGCAAATCTTACTTTTGGAATTCCAAATTCAATATACAGGGTCTTTTTTTTTGCTCGGAAAAGTGTTTTTTTTCAAAAACTATTTATAGTACCGATTTCAAATTTGGAAGGTCAATTCTCTATACCGGGGGACATCAGTTTGAGAAATTTGAGCGTTTTCGGTAATGTTTTTCACCAATTTTGAAAAATTATTTTTCGACCACTAGGTGCGAGATAAAAAATTTCTATTATAAAGTTGTAGGCCGTCATCGAAAACCCTTAAAAATTGTTCACTCGACGAAAAACAATTTATTTATCAGTGAAAATTCGAGCTTGAAAAATTTACAAGTTGGTGAAGCCAAATTACGATTGTTTGAAACGATAATTGAAACCGAATTACCTAATCCAGTTGAAACTTTGGTTAAAAAAACGACCGGATTTAAAAAATACGAGGCTATAGGTCAATCCTAAACATGCATTGGGTATTTAAAGGAAAACTTTGGGAGATTATTATCAGTGTTTGATAATATTTCGAACAATGCCTCGTTATTCAGTAGCTGAGCGTACCGAGATAGTTGCCATTTACTATGGAGAAGCAGCGCAAAACCTTAGAAGAATGACTGAAATCTTCGCAGAAAGACATCCAAATGGAGCACCATCTGTAAATACAGTAAGACGAGCAATTCACGATTTCAATCAATTTGGTCACTTGCAACCTAGGTTTCGCGGATTGGGTCAACCGGATTTAGACTTCGAGAACAATGTACTCGCGTACTTTGTGGCATATCCTCGTCACAGTTGCGCTAACGCCGCTGCTGATTTGGGTTGTTCTGCAAATCGTGTGTGGAAAATTCTTCGTAAGAATCGCTATCACCCATACAGAGCTACGCTCCACCAAGGACTAATTGACGGAGACCATCAAAGACGTTATGAATTTAGCAACTGGTTACTAAATGCTGTCCAAGAAGATAGACAATTTTTGCGCCATGTTTTGTTCTCCGACGAAGCGTCATTTTCTAGAGATGGGCCCTTTAATCATCAAAACAGCCATCTTTGGTCTGACATCAACCCACATTGGGGTTTTGAATATCATCGACTGGTTCAATTTGAACGGGTCAATGTTTGGGTTGGACTTGTTGGAAACCGTTTGATTGGTCCCTTTTTCCTGCCGACGAACCTCAACGGCCAAAGGTATTTACATTTTCTACAGAACGAACTGAGTGACGCAATCGACGACCTTCCATTGGCTGAAAGACGTCAGTTGTGGTTTCAGCAAGATGGCGCCCCTCCGCATTTTTCCCGGCAAGTAACTGAGCACCTCAACAACGAGTTTCCTGAAAGGTGGATAGGGAGAAATGGTCCAGTGCATTGGCCAGCAAGGTCACCTGACCTAACACCGCTGGATTATTTTCTCTGGGGATTCGTTAAAGCAAAGGTATACGCCACGCCCATTGAAACTAGGGAGGAACTCATTAGACGAATAATCAGTGCTTGCCGAGACGTCACACCAGAAATGGTAGAGAAAGCGTTTAAGAACTTAATTGTCCGCGCACAAACCTGTGTTGCAGCCAATGGTGATATTATTGAAAATGTTTTGTAAAAATTTATGTGAATAAAATATCTGCATTTAAAAACCAAACGTGTACATTTTTTCAAGTGTGAAAACTCTACTACGTTTGTATTAGACTTGTTCCCTTTTCAATTATCGTTTCAAACAATCGTAATTTGGCTTCACCAACTTGTAAATTTTTCAAGCTCGAATTTTCACTGATAAATAAGTTGTTTTTCGTCGAGTGAACAATTTTTAAGGGTTTTCGATGACGGCCTACAACTTTATAATAGAATTTTTTTATCTCGCACCTAGTGGTCGAAAACTAATTTTTCAAAATTGGTGAAAAACATTACCGAAAACGCTCAAATTTCTCAAACTGATGTCCCCCGGTATAGAGAATTGACCTTCCAAATTTGAAATCGGTACTATAAATAGTTTTTGAAAAAAAACACTTTTCCGAGCAAAAAAAAAGACCCTGTATAAAATATAACAGTATGAAATAAAGCTTTAGGCGAACCGTTCAGTGAGAGTAATGAATAATAAACTTAAAAAGTTAAATTGAAACATGTACAGGTCCAAAATGAACTTTAAAAACAGCGAACCTTCCCTAACATTCGGAGAATTCAACGCAAATCTTACTTTTGGAATTCCAAATCCAATATATAAAATATAACAAAATGAAATAAATCTTTAGGCGAACCACTCAGTGAGAGTAATGAATAATAAACTTAAAAAGTTAAATTGAAACATGTACAGGTCCAAAATGAACTTTAAAAACAGCGAACCTTCCCTAACATTCGGAGAATTCAACGCAAATCTTACTTTTGGAATTCCAAATTCAATATATAAAATATAACAGTATGAAATAAAGCTTTAGGCGAACCGTTCAGTGAGAGTAATGAATAATAAACTTAAAAAGTTAAATTGAAACATGTACAGGTCCAAAATGAACTTTAAAAACAGCGAACCTTCCCTAACATTCGGAGAATTTAACGCAAATCTTACTTTTGGAATTCCAAATTCAATATATAAAATATAACAGTATGAAATAAAGCTTTAGGCGAACCGTTCAGTGAGAGTTATGAATAATAAACTTAAAAAGTTAAATTGAAACATGTACAGGTCCAAAATGAACTTTAAAAACAGCGAACCTTCCCTAACATTCGGAGAATTCAACGCAAATCTTACTTTTGGAATTCCAAATTCAATATATAAAATATAACAGTATGAAATAAAGCTTTAGGCGAACCACTCAGTGAGAGTAATGAATAATAAACTTAAAAATGTAAATTGAAACATTTACAGGGGCTTGACTAATCGACACACCGACACACCGTACACACCCGTCACACTTTTTCCCCTCAACTCCCAGACTAAAAAACACACCTCACACACCGTACACACCCGACACACCGGTTTTCTCTCTCGTTCGTAACGACTAATTTCCCAACACAGACAATGGTTCACAGTGTTTCAACAACATAATCGCATTCCTTCGTTGTTAAGCGATTCGATCTACCAATTGAAAAAAGGTGTGTACGGTGTGTATCGGAAAATAATACACACCTTTTCTAAGGGACTAACCGACACACCGTACACACCCGACACACTTTTTTGTTTCCGTCTTCGTAGAGACCGGCGAATTGGAAAAAGGTGTGTACGGTGTGTATCGAAAATAACACACCTTTAAAGCTGTGTTACGTACAATCGTAAGTAATTATCTCCATAAGTATGACACAGAATGAAGCTGTGAAACATACATTCATAAGTAAGAATATCCTTAAGTATGACACTGAATAAAGCTGTGAAACGTACAATCATAAGTAATTATATCTATAGGTAGACACTAAATGGAGTTAAGAATGGTGTGTTGAACGTACAATCATAAAAAACAATGTCCAATAAGTATGATACTTAGTGAAATCATAATATCAATTAGCGATGGTTATAAATGACTCTGTACGAGTCTTTGTCTTCGGTAGAGATCGACGAATTGGAAAAATGTGTGTACGGTGTGTATCGCAAAATACACCCCTTTTCTAATTGACTAAACGACACACCGACACACCGTACACACCCGACACACTTTTTGGTTTCTGTCTTCGGTAGATATCGGCGAATTTGAAAAAGGTGTGTACACACCTTTTCCCAATAGCCTAAAGCTGTGTTACGTACAATCATAAGTAATTTACTCCATAAGGATAACTCTGAATGAAGCTGTGAAACGTACAATCATAAGTAACAATGTCCATAAGTATGATACTAACTGAAGCTGAGTAATGTACAATCATAAATAACATCAAATCATTTAGCGATGGTATTAAATGACGTTGTAGGAGTTTTGGTCTTCAAACTCTTGTTGTTTTATTAATTAAACACTATAAATTTATTGCTTTTTCAGTTTATTATTATAATTTCTTTTTCAGGTTTCAGCAAGATGATGGTTTATCTTCTTTTGTGGTTGGTTTCCTCGAAGATTCAAATATAATTATTATTTAAATTGCTTAATGTATTAATAAAGGTCATTCAGTAATCTAACTTTTACTTTATTCAGATGGATAATTATCATATCAGAGCTAGCGTTGACATATCCTTCAAATAAAATTATCCTTCCATGGATGAAACAATTATTGAAATTCATTTGATTACCTATATAAACTCATTTCTAGCGAGAAACGCACCCTACTGGAAAACTATAAATTTTCTTCTTCTGAAAAATCTGAAAAACGTTGATCCACCATAATTATGTTCATACACCCATTAATCGCAATTATCCGAATTTAAAATTTCGTGTTTCACCGAGACAGATATAAAATACATTTGTATTATCTCATGTAGGTGTTCATTCCATATGTCGGTAATGAACTGTTGTTAGCGTAGTAGAGGGATTTTGTTTTAATCAACATCGGGACCAATAACGCACGAATTAAAAATGGTGGGATAATTCTTCGAATTTAAATCACAAACTTTGTATGTTATCTGGCTATCCAACGTCATATGGTTCACTAATTGCCTTGATAGATATGCTTCCTCCATAATAAAACCCAGTCATACCTTTTCTCCGTCTTAATTTACGACTTCGAAAGCCGACGAGTGTGAGACCACAAGGTTTGGGTGTGTAAATCCATCGGGTGAATACCTCTACATTGACTAAAAGACACACCACACACTCGTCGCCTGAAAGCAAAAACGACGTAACTTGGCGGAGGTCATTAAATATTTAAAGGATTAGATGCATCTGTCAAATCAAATAATAACATTTGGTCCTTGGAAGTTGGTATTTAATTAATATAGTGTCCTAAGAACATGTAGACCAATTTTAAAAATCTTTGGAGCATTAGTATATTTTTAATCGAATTACTTTTTAACGCAAATCCATGTAACTAAAGTTAGCTGGGTTTTGTTACATTAAACTATCATAGATTATAAGTAATACAGTGGTAACTCCTAGATTAATAGTTAAAGAGGCAGGACTGTGGTAGTTAAAAATAAATTTTGGCTTAAAAAATTCAAAACTGATCAAATTCCAGAATGATTTATTTATTTATTTTCATTAAAAGAACATTTTTATTAAGAGTTTAAAATACAATCAAAATAAATATTTAGATAGTTACATTTTTATCAATGTGACTTAAATAAATATGCTACAGTGACTTATTCTTACCAGAGTTCTCGATCTTCCAATGTTCTTAAACTGAGATAAAATTGAGCTAAGTCGTTGGCATGTAACGACACAGTTCTAAGAGATCTTTTACCTTTCCACGGTCAACTTTGATAGGTTCATTGTACGGAGACGTTAGATTGAGAGATGTAACTGTCTGGAAGGTAATTTTTCCACAGCATCGTTAACTTCATTTCTCATAAAAATTTCAATACTTTTCCGTTGCTTTTTGTAAACAATACATTTATCCACCATTCTTTTACGAAACCGTGTAGAATTTGATTTCAGATCTTCTTGGGCGAGTTCCATTTCAAGTCAGCTAATAGACATTTCCCGCTTCCTCTAATTCATTAATATCTGCTAAATGAAACTGTTGGTTTTGTTCCATCTCCTCTGTACCGATATCAGCTAAACAATAAAAGTTGAAAAATTAAATGTCTTAAAGCAGAAAAGAAGAAACCCAAATGAAATATATACCTCGAGCACAAGATGGAATAGGGCCCCAATGGCTTCTCATTCTTCAATTTCATAGTCATCTTCCCAGTCTTGAGAACCTGAACCTAAAGAAATTATTCATTACTTTAAAAAACGCATTGATTAATTTATAACATTAATTATATTTCATCTTTCCGATTATTTTTTTGACAATAAAAAGAGTGATTCATTTTCAAAACGAATTCACAACACTGTTCCGCCTCGAATTCCGACCTGAAAACAAGCTGTGATGGAAAGTTAGCGGTCGACGCATAAAATTAATTGTTTATGCATTGAAAGGGCAAGACATATTTAGTTACGAGTTTCTGTAAAAGCTAATTTATATTAAGAAATATTAATGATTAAAGAGTTCGACTTTCACCTCCGACAGACTATACACACCCGCCATACCGACACACTATACACACTGGTCATCACTTTTCTCCGCGCGTATTTTACGGCTTCGTAAACCCGCGAGGGAAAGCCGCTAATCTGGCGGTGTGAGACCCCGAGGTTTTGGTGTGTAAATCAATCGGGGCGAATTTGTCATACCTCTACATTGACTAAAAGACACACCACACACTCGTCGCCTGAAAGCAGAAACGACGTAACTGGGTGGAGGTCATTTGGAGAAAAAATTAAATGTTTAGATGCATCTGTAAAATCAAATAATAAAATTTGGGCCTTGAAGTTGGTATTTAATTAATATATACGTGTCCTAAGAACATGTAGACCAATTTACAAAATCTTTGGAGCATTAGTATAGTTTCAAACCGAATTACTTTGAAAAGCAAAATCCACGTAACTACAGTTAGCTGGGTTTTGTTACTTAAAATTTTCATAGATTAGTAGTAATAAAGTGGTAAATCCTAGATTAATAGTTAAAAACGCAGGACTGTTGTAGTTAAAAATAAATTTTGGCTTAAAAAATTCAAAATTTATCAAATTCCAGAATGATTTATTTATTTTCATTAAAAGAACATTTTTATTAAGAGTTTAAAATACAATGAAAATAAATATTTATGTAGTTACATTTTTATCAACGTGACTTAAAGAAATATGCTACAGCGACTTATTCTTTCCGAAGTTCTCGATCTTCCAATGTTCTTAAACTGAGATAAAATTGAGCTACACAGTTCTAAGAGATCTTTTACCTTTCCACGGTCAACTTTGCACGGGGACGTTAGTTTGTGCACCATGGTTTGTGTGATTCAACTGTCTGGAAGGTAACTCCTCTTTTAATAAAGGACACTACGTTTGGTTCCATAGCATCGTTAATATCATTTCTCATGAAAATTTCAATAATTTGTTTTGCTTTTTGTGAACAATCCATTTAGAATTTGATATTCCTTAAAACGCATTCCCCTTGAGATTTTTCCTGAAAGTTAAAAAAATCCTGGTTTTTGTGGAATTCTCATTCTCTTACGAGACCGTGTAGAGTATTGGTCTTCAGTAGAGATCGGAGAATTCGAAAAAGGTGTGTACGGTGTGTCACCATGAATCTATTTAAATAGATTCATGGTGTAACGCAAAATACACACATTTACTAATTGACTAAACGACACACCCGACACACTTTTTTGTTTCCGTCTTCGGTAGAGATCGGCGAATTCTAAAAAGGTGTGTACACACCTTTTTCTAATAGCCTAAAGCTGTGTAACGTACAATCATAAGTAAGAATATCCATAAGTAGGACTATGAATGAAGCTGTAAAACGTGCAATAATAAGTAAGAATATCCTTAAGTATGACTATGAATGAGGCTTGAAACGTCCAATCAGTGGCGTAGCCAGAAATTCGTTAAGGGGGGGGTGGAAGTTTGTGAATGTTAAAGGGGGGTCAAGAAGGGGTGGGAATTTAGTGCAGTCAAAGGTAGGCCCAAGGGGAGGGTTTGAACACGGAAACCCCCCCCCCTCGTCTACGCCACTGCGTACAATCATAAGTAATTATTACCATAAGTATGACACTGAATGAAGCTGTGTAACTTACAATCATAAGTAATTATATCCATAAGTATGATACTGAACCAAGCTGTAAAACGTACAATAATAAGTAAGAATATACATAAGTATGACACTATACGAAGTTGAGAATGGTGTGTTTATTGTAAAATCATTATTAACAATGTCTATAAGTATGATACTTAGTGAAGCTGGGTAATGTACAATCGTAAATAACCTCAAATCATTTAGCGATGATAAGAGTTTTGGTCTTCAAACTCTTGTTGTTTTGTTAATTAAACACTATAAATCTATTGCTTTTTCAGTTTATTATTATGATTTCTTTTTCAGGTTTCAACAAGATGATTTAATGGTTTAACTTCTTTTGTGGTTGGTTTCCTCGAAGATTCAAATATAATTATTATTTAAATTGCTAAATGTATTAATTAAGGTCATTCAGTAATCTGACTTTTACTTTATTCAGAGGGATTATAATCATATCAGAGCTAGCGTTGACATATCCATCAAATAAAATTATCCTTCCGTGGATAAAAAAAATTATTGAAATTCATTTGAGTAGCTATATAAACTCATTTCTAGCGAGAAACGTACCCAACCTGAAAACTACAATTTCTCTTCTGCAAAATCTGAAAAACGTTGATCCACCATAGTTATGTTCACACTCCCTTTAATCGTAATTATACGAATTTAAAATTTCGTCTTTCGTCGAGACAAATATAAAATATATTTGTATTAAGTGTTCACTCCATATATGTCGATAATGAAATGTTGTTAGCGTAGTAGAGGGATTTCTTTTAAATCAACATCGGGACGAATAACGACACGAGTTAAAAATGGTGGGATAATTCTTCGAATTTAAATCACAAACTGTGTATGTTATCTGGCTATCCAACGTCATATGGTTCACTAATTGCCTTGATAGATATGCTTCCTCCATAATAAATCCCAGTCATACCTTTTCTCCGTCCGTATTTTACGCCTTCGTAAGCCGGCGAGTGTGAGACCGCGAGGTTTGGGTGTGTAAATCCATCGGGCGAATACCTCTACATTGACTAAAAGACACACCACACACTCGTCGCCTAAAAGCTAAACCGACGTAACTTGGCGGAGGTCATTTTGAGAAAAAATTATTTAAATGTTTAGATGCATTTGTCAAATCAAATAATAACATTTGGCGTTATAGTTGGTTTTTAATTAATAAAGACGTGTCCTCAGAACATGTAGACTAATTTTAAAAACCTTTAGAGCATTAGTATAGTTTTAAATCTAATTACTTTAAAAGCAAAATCCACGTTACTAAAGTTATTTTGGCATAAAAAATTCAAAACTGATCAAATACCAGAATGATTTATTTATTTTCATTAAAAGAACATTTTTATAGCGAGTTTAAAATACAATCAAAATAAATATTTATGTAGTTACATTTTTATCAACGTGACTTTAATAAATATGCTACAGCGTCTTATTACCGAAGTTCTCAATCTTCCAATGTTCTTAAACCGAGATAAAATGGGCCCTTGGATAAGTAAGTATTTCCAATAGGTCGTACTTATGGATATCCATAAGTACGACACTAAAGTTTAACGAAGTTGAGAATGGTACGTGTGTTGAACGTAAAATCATAAGTAACAATGTCCATAAGTATGATATTAAGTGAAGCTGGGTAATGTACAATTATAAAAATCATCAAATCATTTAGTGATGGTATTAAATGATGTTGTAAGAGTTTTTATCTTCGGTAGAGATCGGCGAATTGGAAAACGGTGTGTACGGTGTGTATCGCAAAATACGAACCTTTTCTTATAGCCTAAAGCTGTGTAACGTACAATCATAAGTAAGAATCTCCATAAGTATGACACTGAATGAAGCTGTAAATATTACTAGTGTTATTGGTTCAAGCCTTCGATTTTAATATGGAGTTAATACACTCATCTGATATAGAAATTTTATTCTGCAAACTACTTGAGAAAAAATCAAACCTCTTTACTCTCCTCTATGCAGATTTGAAGGAACTTATGGAAAACTTGAATGGTTATATTGAAGTATAGTTCCATGGTTTGAGCTCCATCATCAGGCTGTGGCATACACAAAAGGCATAATGCAATGCCGAGCCCTTCGCTTCGTGGCCAAAGTGGGTTTCTCGTGGTGTTCCTCGATGACTAACATCCTCAAAAACTACAGCTGGAATACCCTGGCTTTGTAGCGCTGCCCTAAAAGACTAATCATCATCAACATTAAAGGGAGATTTTAATGGTAATCTTTAAACCTTTACTTCCAAATTTTAAGCTATTGGTTTCAATGTTATAACATCTTAAACAGATTATCTCAGAGCCAACAAGCAGACTTGTTGATATTTTTAATATTGGATACGAACCCCTCTGCTAATCTGTTTTTTTCAACGAGTCCAGGACTTCAAGTAAACGGACTACTTCCGTGGCCAACGGCTTGCGAACATCCTCTATTCAATAGGATTTTTTTATATTCTCCCCTTATCAACTCAATTTACGATTTAATTGGAATTAGTCCCCTTACCCCATTCTAAAAACATTTTTTTAGGAGTGCCGTGGTTCTTCTAAGGGATAGTTGACCCATGGACTGCGGCTATGTACAAGTCTGACAACAAGTATCTCTCTAGAGATAAATTTGTAAATATCCCACCTTGTTTTAATATTGATGTGAAACATTTAATTCACTTACGTGATGTAGAAAAAAAAATATTATAATTCATTTTGGTTAGAAAATTACAAGAATCTATATAATCAGCGTTGTAAAGATGAATTTTTGTATTAAGGGCCTAGATATTGTTGTAGCACCAATTTTAACCTAATAATTAATCTTTTATTAAACAATAATAATACATAATAAATGTCAAATATATTTTAAGAGGTAGGCATGCACCAGCTATGGAAGCTCTTAAAGAATTAGATTGGCTTACCCAATGAAATATTGTGTTTCATTGTTTTAATATATTGCGTTTATAATAATTGGGCACCAGTGTATATTAATGATCATTTTAAGCAGAATACTCATGGGTATGATGACAGATGTATAGTTGTTTCAATTTTTCTGTTTGAAAATTATGGAATGACTTAACTAAAGAAATGATATTCAAATTAAATTTAAAGATTGTCACTCGGTCATCTATACAAGAAACTATGTATTTTAATTTAATTATATGAATCCCTTGTTTAACAATTATTTTCTGAATGGGAGTATCATAATAAAAATTTGTCTCTCCACTGGTGCACAGATTTCAAACCTCATGCCTTTTTAAATATATCCCATTAAAGTACATATTTCGGTAGGGTCCTTTATACCAGTAATTTGATCCTATATTTATCCTATGGATTTCAATCTTACAATTCCTATTATGGTAAAAAAACATGTAAATAAGGCTGTTTGCCCAAGACATGTAGTGGCCACTACGAAATTTGAAATGAGGTTTGTGCATGCTACCAGTAGCATGCAGAAACTCTTTAAAATTTCCATGACCAGCTGGGATTGTTTTGCTTTTCTTTTTACTTTTTACTTTTGTTTGATGTTTTTTTGTATTTTTCTCTTGTAATATACTTTTATAATATAATTAGTGTTTTTGTAAATATCCTTTTATTGTAATTTTGGTTTTCTACTTTTTCTAAGGTTTATCCATAATGATAATATGGTATTATTAGGAATGTATTCATTTCCACCATATGGGAGGAATGTATTCATTTCAACCATATGGTAGGAATGTATTCATTTCAACCATATGGTAGGAATGTATTCATTTCAACCATATGGTAGGAATGTATTCATTTCAACCATATGGTAGAAATGAATACATTCATGGTTTCAAGTGTTGTTTTATCTGTATTTGAAGGTCTGTACGCAAACTGGCAACAGCTTAACATGACAATAAATTAAATGTTAGATCATAAAAATTAAGGTTATTCAAAGTGTATCTACAACATTTTTAAGTGTTTTGTAATAGGTCTTTTTATGAAATGCAAAAGGTCACATGATTATGTTAGATTCCAAATACTGGTAAAGTAGCACGTGCATATTCATTTTCTAAAGAACTCGTGAAAAATTTGCAATTTACCATATCTCAGTATACAATGGGGCAAAAAAAATTTGCTATGAATTTTGATACACTAATTACTTAGTAGTTCAAAGGTTAAGAACCAGTTAATTTTGCCATTTGTCAGTTGGATTTGAAATTATGACAAAAGGAGCAGTGGACTGTGTAATGTTCTCATTATGATTTTAAATAAACTAAACTGAATTTTGATTTTTAACATTTTAATTTTCAAAACTTGACATCGCTTATGCCAAAAAGTGCAATAAAATCTTATTTTACCATTAGTCATCTTAGTTTACCATTAGTCTGGTAAATCGTTTAGTGAGCGTCAATGGTAGAAAACCCTAAAAAAGTACAAATATGTTAAATGTGGAAACTTTGAAAAAGCATGATTTTTGTGAGCCCAGCGTATCAACCACTAATAATTTCCCCATCATCATACTAAATTCAGACAACCTTAATTAACAATAGAAAAACCAGGTTAATAAAACTAACCAGGGGCGTCCCCTAAAATCATGAGAGTTGGCAAATCAAGGCCCACTTGGGAAAATGAAAATTTTGATATCCTATTTCAGTCGTTTAAACAGTCTTGGAGAAAGCTTCATCAGCACCCCTCTCTCCCATTGAAAATTTATTTGGGAAAGCCTCGTTAGCACCGCCGAAGCTATAGTTTGCGGTACGCCCCTGACTCTTAACTCTTAGTTAAAAATAAGCCAAACTTGTCTTACTTTGTCTGAATTACCATGTAAAACATTCCTACACCCCAATCCCAACAGTGTTGATTTGGTACATACTTTTTTATCACCATTTTCTTTTAAAAATCTCTTTAAAGTTTCTTCAATCGTCTCTGTCCCTTCACTCTCTGCTTCAACGGCTTGAGTAATTTCAAATTTGATAAATGGTCTTAATAACAAAATTTGTTTCAATGATTGAAACGTCGCTTCGTTAAAGGTATAGGCATTTAGCCCCAGGCCGGTCAAAGCCTCATTAGTTCTGTTAAATAAAAATGGACCATGTAAATTATTTTTACAGATTTTATTGAAATAATAATATACCTTATCAAATTTTCATTAATTTTACTCCTTGAGAGTAATTTTGTGGCTGGAATTAGTTGTATTTTTGGAGCTGTAAGAATATTTCAGAAATAAGATTTAAAAATAATAAATAAAACCGAAAGTTTATAATTAGCCCTTTTAAGAGTCTTCTCACGACTGAAGTACTTTTATATCCATTTTTATATTTCGTTACCAACCCCAAATTTGTCATAAAGAAATGCTAAATGATGCTGTAATGGTGGTAGTCTTATTGTTTTCCATGTTAATTTATTGGACAATAAGACAACCACCATAACACCATTATTTTCCTTAAGAAAATATACAGGAAATAGTCTAAGACCATTGGTATGTATACCTCTATCTTGTATTATTTTTTAATACATTGGAACACTTAGAATTTATGAACTTACACGATATTTTTAAAGACATTATTTGTCACTAACATAATAATAGGGTGGAATTTACCTTTGAGCATTTCAAACAGATGTGAAAGTATATGCAAAAACTTAATACCCCATTGGAACCAGGCTAAAAGTAAGGACTACTGCTTTGAAATTTGAAATGGGACTCCCACAAAATAATATGAACGTGAACATTTTATTGTTGACTAAATTCCTTAAATTTTACATAATATTTTTAGAGGTTTTTGTTAAATATGGGCTCCCCATATTTGAAAAAAGGTTGAGGTTTAACCAGGGTACACGAAGATTGAAAGTGTTATTGAACGATACTTCAGTAATTGTAAAACGCCAAGACTGCAGTCTATGCTAATGCTCACTATGCACTATCATATTTTTGTCGAATTCTATTTGTTTCTTAACTAGTATACTCTTCATGTTGTATTTTTTATTATTTAAACAAGATGACGAAATAGTGAACAGAGACTGCAGTCCTATGGACCTTTCGCCATTGCAGTAATGATCAGCTAGTCTAATTTCTAAATATTCCATGTGCCCTGCTTAATCTCTGAAATTGAAACCTATTTCCACACCAAATAGCGTGGCCGAACAATTATATCATATTCTTTTATTCACACTTTGCGATTGATGGATTTGATAAATAACTAGTTAGAGTGTTTTAACTGCCGTACGAGTCGTGCGACTAAGGCTGGGATAATTCTATGGCCTTTAGTTAACAGTTTTGGTTCTCCAATGGCAATTTAAAAAAAAACCTAAAATTTTAGAACCGCTCCTGGATCACTATTTTAAATATTAGGGACCAAAAATTTATCAAGCCTACCTTGTCAAAAATTCTTGGAACCAACGCTGACAGTTAATAAAAATTTTTAGTGGCAACTATATTTTATGTCCAGATTAATTTGAGCAAAGTAGTTTAAGCAATTAATAGTGTTCATTTTCCTCTAAACTAATTTCAGTAGTGAGTTAAAAACATTTGATAAAAATGGTGATACTTTACCATTTTGGAAAATCTCTATGATTTGGTTTTCAATCTGAAAGAATCGGTTTAAGAAAAACCCTTTGGCTGAGGCGGGTGGCAATGGTGTCAATATTGACAGCCGTCCGGGAAATGTCTCTAAATAACATTTCAAATTGAAAAACTTTGAGGGCATAGAACTGAGGAGATCGTAATCTCCTTGATCATACTAAAAACAAAATTTTGATTGAAATATATAATAAAATGGAAAACAAACTTACGGCTTTAAAAACTTCATTACTTCCAACAAATACAAAATAGTCATTATCAAAATGACTTGAGTGGCTATGGGAAACAAAAATGTATATTTACTCTTACATACATAAGAATAATTTAGCTTCTATAATATACTAACTTTTCTATTTTTGCCTTAAAAACTTTATACAATTTTCTATGTGCCCTTTACTTCTAATGAAACCATAGAAGCGGTCACCCTGATGATTAAGGGTAGCTAAAAAGGAAAATTTTGTTAAATTCAAGCTAATTTAAAAATAACACCACTGTTACACAATAAAACATCTATTCAAAAACACTACAGCTGTTTCGGGACAATTCGCATGTCCCGTCATCAGGCATATATTACGCCTGACAACGGGACGTGCGAATTATAGTAACAGTAATCACATGGAGGAATAAGGCCGACTTAGCAGTTTTGGTGAAAAAGTAATGATGAAATATTCATTTTTCCTATTGGGTCATATTTGCCTAATTTTTGTACTTGTTTATTTTATTTTCCTTTATATCTACTTGTTTATTTAATCTATTTGGCTAATTGTACTACTCCATGTATTTAGCGCTTTTCTAACACTACTCTCGCAAATAAAAAACAAAGGATGGATTTTAAGTGTTATCAAAGGTAATTTAAACTTGTAACATAGATTTGAAAACAGAACTTTCCAATTGACGGTTTTATATTAAAGCTATCACTTGACCTAAAAACTTTTTAGGATCATCGGTTGCGACAGTGCACTATTTCTAGTAGTACCATAAGTAATATAATAACAAATAAGGATTAGTATGATAAATTTAGACAAAGCTTACAACATCTGTGTGGGTTCACCGCTCTAGTAAATTTAATTGTTGCACTGAATCAGTTATGAATTTGTTAATCATTTTATATCGGCAGTAAGTTTAACGTGTCTGTTTGTTTTGCAACGGTGTGTGTTAAATCAAAACATTTGACAAAGTTGCACTTTATCCAAATTAATTCATTTTTGTGCACATTATTAATGGAAAAGAAGAGCATTTTCCTCGGAAAAAAAAATTGTTTAGCATCTGATGCTGTTAGTTTAAATTTAATTTTATTTCAAATATTTGAAAAAAGTAAAATTCAAAGTTCATTTCGTTATTTGAGTAATTATATTATTATAGTATTTGTTTAATTATAAATATTTAAAAAAACAGCTTCTTTTAAATTTGTAAGTTTAAAACCTTCCTTAGTATGATTTAAATATGCCGCCTACTCCTGTACATTAGGCGTAATCTCAGTATACCTATGTATTGTAGTGAAGCTCCTATTAGCTTTAAGAGCTACAGTGTCACACGCGCCACATATGGACTACTTTTTCTTTAGACAAACTGTTTTCAGTGATTGAACCATCTATTTAAAACCCTGGCTGGGAGTGTGGTGAGTGTTTGTCATACTTCACATATGTCAACCCTGATTAATTAAATATCGGTGAGTAATAAAAAAAATTTAAACCCAGACTGAACTGATTTTCAGAGTTATTGCGTAATCCAGGTTTAGTTCAGCACAGAGACATCCTAGTGCTTAAAACACGCCAAACTCAAAATATACTACTACTATGAAGGACGATAACATATTACTAAGATCGGTTGCACGTCCAAGTCGAAACTGCGCGTGAGTGGGTTTTCAAAAAGTAGGTTCTGTTAGAAAATTTGCATTAACACCTCAGAAAGTGTCATACTTAATGTTAATGTTACTTATGGTAGTACCATGAAGTTAATTTCTTATCAGATCCAGTAAGAAGTTGGTAAATGCTATTGACTACATGCGCTAAAGTTATTTCAAATCTAGGGTACGAGTTTAAATTATCTTCGGTGTTATCAACATACTTGGAACATTTTTCCCAAATAGTACACAGAGTTCCATCATGGAATTGTCGCCCACCAACGTGTATTCACACCAATAACTATTTTCAAGAGATAAATTATTATTTTAATCACAAACGTATAATTATTAATGAAGTTGGAGCATACCATGATATGGGATCGTTTCGACCACTGAAATAATCCAAAGTTCTAATAAATATACAGTAAATAATAAAAGTTAATTATAGACATACCTTCATGACTAAATCCTCCTCGCGCACGTGCATGCTTCCCTAAAATAATATAATAATTAAAACTATAGAATTCTATAACTACAGATAATTACAGAAAGGGGGAGGCAGTCCAAGCTCAACGGAACAGCCGTGTCCAGAGCTCCAAAGCGAAATAATGTTTATCACTTAGCATCACAGCCAGAGGAGCCAGGATCGATCCCAACTTCTATCACTGTGTGAACATCTGAAACTGCTCCTTCTGCGTTGAGTAAGCAAGTTTGGTCCTAACTGTACTAAGGAGTTTTCCCCCCAAAGATTTTCAGTTGCCAAGGTTAATAATAATAGTAAGTGTAGGAAGATGTTGGCTAGTGCGGCATGTTACCCACTCACCGTAACCCAGTCATCAGTAGTAAGGCTTCCCAAGTTAGTAGATGACTTAGCCCTATGGTGGTGCCTAGGTTATTAGCTTAGTTAAAATGTCTTTAGAACTCGGCTCCAGTCCTATTCATCTATGCTAGAATCAGTGGCGTAGCGTGCATTTCTTCCACCCGGGGCCAACCCTAAATTTGCCGCCCCCCCTTAAGGGCCTGTGACAACACTGCAATAGTCGCCTGCCAGCGGCTGCCGCCAATGTCACTTTTCCGGCCGCGTTGGTTTCAATTTGCCAGGCCGCCCCCTACATCTATGCCGCCCGGGGCCATGGCCCCCTTTGCCTCCCCACACGCTACGCCACTGGCTAGAATGCTGTCGTGTAACTGGCAAATGGACCAAACGCCGTGGCAGACGATAGCCAGTTCTCAGCCTATCAGAGCTCAAAGAGTGGTTCTGCCAAGAGTTTATCGTCCCCAGAGAGAATGACGTCACCTAGCTCATTATTTTTCATTACGTTACCAAAACCCAATTTGATCATAATTCTTCAAATACGGCGCTCTCGGCGAACGACAAGTTTTCTGCAGACATAACTTTTTTAATTATTTTTAATATTTTATAAATGCCTTCGCGGTGTTTTATTCCGTCGTGTAAAAAGCGTCGATATTCCGGTCGCGAAAATATGTAATTTTCAGGTAAATAAACATTAGGCCTCGGCTAATAAACGGCGGGAAATTTAGATGTTTAGGCTTAATGTTTATGAAGCGCACCTGCAAATGAAACGGAGCTATCTTCTTCCAAATAGGTTTACGGATTCCTTATTACAAATATATTTAAGAAAACAAATATTAAATTTAATGCTTTTACGATTATATTTAAGTTATTACCCATAAGCTGTTTACGATCTAAAAATCGAAAAAAAAAACAGCGAAATCCTACGGGAATTTCCCGAGCTTGGCTGTCGATTGCATCGTCTGCAATTGACCCCCGCGAGAGTAGCGGAACCACTCTACGGCCTCTCATAGGCTGAAGGTTCAAACCGAACTGGCGACAAGCTCGGCCGTAGGCGGCAGCATTCTAGTTACCAATGAGATTTCTATGCCAGGACCTGAAAGTTAATGTTTATATAGTGCTTGTTGTAATAATTGAAACCTTTCACCTGTAAATAGAACGCCGTGTTTTTGCGAAGCCTTAATATATCGACAAAATACAATGTGATTAAAAGGAAACTCTTGTTGCAGTTTCCAATATTTCTACAAGCACTATATAAACAAACATGCAGGTCCTGGGCTTTTGGAAATATTACTTCTTGGTCATTTCCTTGAAGATGTTTTACTGAAGCGTCTATTAAACTAGAGTTGAAAGAAGTTAATAAACTAGGGTTGTTAATTTTCCGGAAAAATAATATGCGGAAACGTTTCAGGGAAATTTCTCGGAAAATTTTCCGGAAATCGGAAAAATTAAAAATAAGGAAATATTTCACGTTCTAGAGTTTTTTACTTTTTTATACCTTTTTAATGTTCTTAATAGGGCAAAATGACTTCACAAGTAGAACTTATTATATAGAGCAATAAAATTAATCTGGATCAGTTTGATTTTGAGCTAGTTCAGTTTCCACAAGGGGTGTTGGGAAAATTTCCAAGTGAAAAGCGTAAATTATTTTTTTTTCGGGAAAATACTGAAATTTTTCCGGAAAAAGGGTTTCGGTAATTTTCCGGAAAATTTTCCAAGCAGAATTTTCCGACTTACAACACTATAATAAACTATATCAAAATATACATTAATGTCTACTTTATTTATTGTACTGTTTGCAGAATAACCCCCAGTTATTTGTCGATGGTTGGAGCACGGACTTGGATGACTAGTTTGCACCCACCAAATAAATTTCGTATATAAAAAAATAAAATATATTGCTAACAGTTTTCCAAAGACTATATGTAAGAATTTATACTAGGCCGAAACTATTCGTTCGTTTTGGGACGAAAGGAGTACACCTTTTACCCCAAACCACCAACTTCTTCCTTACAATAACAACCAAACCGTATTTTTAAGCTGCCCGCTATTTCCAAAAAATTAATCAAAAATTACTTACTGTAACAGTCTTTGCAGTTTTCCTGTTGCTTGCTGGTTTGCCTCGCTTATTTAGCTTGTCATCTTATCAAATTTATTTAGTTTCTTCCTTTGAAAAAAATTGCAGCATTTTCAACTTTAAAATCTGGGTAAGCTTTGAATAAAATTATTGACGAAGTCTTCATGTTACTGAATAAATTTACCATTAAATTTTATTATTTGTAAGTTGGAAACTACCTAAGCCTTTGTTGCAAAATTTCGGCGGCAAATGCTTCATTACGACGATAGTTACGCAATAATAGTCTTAAGTCAAAAATTAATTATGTCTTAATTAATGTTTTCGCCTTGAAGGCCTATCGGCCGAAGTACCGCTCCTTTTCCCCCATTAAAGCTTAGTTCTTTCCCCCACGTCTTTGGTCTCATTACTTGGTCGAGTTTTTACTGTTAAGTCGAAAAAGCCACTGATGAGCTTCAGAAATTTCTGATAAACAAAATAAGCAGGCTAAAGATAATTATGTTGTTTGAAATACACCGAAAACGGCCAAACTTTCGTTTTATCGCCTAAACAGTAAATTAACATTTGCGGCACAGTATCGATTAGGAATATTTTGGAAAATAGCTGCAGCCTACATTGCTGCTCCTGGAAATTTCTTCGTATTTGTGGTAACAGTCACTAAGCTTTAAATTTAATTAGAATTCGCTATGATGTAAGGCTGGATGGTTTTATTACTCTGTTGCCATCCTGAAGTATTATGGCCTATAGTTTTCTAGTCAAACCTATAAAATCTTAAAGAAAATTCGAAATACCATTTATTTTATTTTATTTTTTATAATTCCTTAGTTCTCCCCCTAGTTGGCTTACACTTCTCTATTTGGAAACCTCATGTCCATTTTGATATTCTTCCCCTTCAAAATGCCTTCACTAAACTCCGGTTTAAACTTTCCAGCTTGTACCTACTTGCGTTAAAATAATAATAATTAACATGGATGCACTGATATATTGACCTATATTTCTAATATCGGAATTGGCTTAAAAATATTTTCAGGAAAAACTTTTAAAAATAAGAAAATTCTCGATTAACTAACTTAGAATAATATTTTATTTGATGTGGGGGATGATGAAATAAAAACCAAGGTATTCGATTTGTGATAGAAAATATGTATCAAGTAAAATGAAAAACAAAAAATTAGAATAAAATGGTACACTGAACTGTCTTTTACAATGATTTTATCATATACACTACTATTGTGATAGATAACTTGGCTAATATCGGTTCATATTATCGGCTCTACCCATATCGGTGCATCCCTAATAATAAAAGGATTTTGTTGGATAACTCTTTCAGACAAGTCTGATTTACAAAGAGGTTCATATACACTTAATTAAATTAAAATTTATGACTAAAATTATTCCAGATAAATTTAATTAACCCTGTCCACCTTTGTCACTGTACTAATTAGTTAAAAGTTAATATGGTGAAGATTTTGTGTTGAAATCAATTTTTTTTGCAGGTTATTGAAATGGCTGAACAACTCTATGTAATACCAAAATATTTTGATCTTGAAAACCCGGTAATATTACCCATACCTGAAAACATTAGAGATGCTTTCCTAGATTATTTGAGTAAATTGGATATTGACTCTTTTTTAAATGTTCACGCTCAAGATCTATTTGATATTATTACTAAGTTTGGGAACTTACCTATTTTTAATTCACGTGGAGCAACAAAAGAATATAATCTCAGGTTCTTTTTACTCTCCCAAATTATGGAAAATTTTAACGATAGTAATAGTAATCAACTAGGCGGTGAA
Organism: Leiobunum rupestre; assembly: GCF_980474605.1. Classification (NCBI taxonomy): domain Eukaryota; kingdom Metazoa; phylum Arthropoda; class Arachnida; order Opiliones; family Sclerosomatidae; genus Leiobunum; species Leiobunum rupestre. The sequence continues at coordinate 55,446,632 of NC_143393.1, read as the reverse complement.
TATTGTAATAATTTTATTTCGCATCCAAAAATAGTAGACTTGATGAATGCTTTTCTAATTGAATCGGAAAATCTGGTATATAGTTATTTTGGGTTTGCAGAAATAGAAACTAAATTTAGTAAGATATTACCACCCTCACCAGTAAATATATCTCCAATTCCTATCGAAACTGAAGAACAAATTAAAGAACGCGCAAATTTAAAGGAAAAGCTAGAATCATTTTTGCAATTGTTTTATCAGCCAGAGAGAATCAATAATGTTTCAAATTTTGGAGAAAATATTATGAATTATGGTGTCTCAAAACCATCTCCAGGGACAGGAAACAATGCCGTCTTTAAACCATCTCCAGGGACAGGCAACAATGCCGTCTCTAAACCATCTCCAGGGACAGGCAACAATGCCGTCTCTAAACCATCTTCAGGGACAGGCAACAATGCCGTCTCTAAACCATCTCCAGGGACAGGCAACAATGCCGTCTCTAAACCATCTCCAGGGACAGGCAACAATGCCGTCTCTAAACCATGTCCAATCGTAGTTAATGATGGAATCACATATTCAATCTCCAAGATACGTAACAATGGCGTCTCCAGTTCATCAAAAGCAATGCCCAAACAAACCCATAAAACTAAAAATGATATATCAGAAACAACCAGTGATGGTGACAGTGTTAGTGACGAAGAAAAGACAAATATTTCCATTGGTAAAAAGGGAAAGCCCTTTCGAACTGGAGTGCAGAACTCCTTGCCAACTAAAGAAATGGAGATGCTGTTGGTCTCGATAGAAAATAATGAATTTGATGGGCCATTATTCCGCGCACCGCTACCCATGAATATTAAAGTACGTGGTGGGGACATGTTTGCTTTTTGTGTCCCCAGAGATGAAATTAATGATGTAAAATGTGACAGAATAAAATTTATACCTACAAAAGGAAATCTGAAAAAGGAAGATCCGGTGAAAGATAACTCTGGGAAAAAGGTGAAACGAGTGAAGCAACAATATTTTTATTTGAAAAAAGTGCAAGGTTTAAGAAGATTATGTATATGCTTTCCCATCCAGAAAATGAATCGAAAATTGGAGTCATTGCTCATTATTTTGGTAACGAAAAAATAGTGCCACGTGAACCTCATGGAAATGCCAAAAAAACTAAACGGCCATTTTGCAGGACTATGTCCACAGTGAAAGATTTAGTCAAAGCACAAGTTAAAAATGAACGACCTTTAAAAGTTTATTCTGCGGCTCAAACGAAAACTTGTAACAAACTTAATCAATTACAGTTCAAAGAAAAAGAGGTTAAGGTGAAATACAACCATGTTGAAGACATTTCAGCTAGAAATGTTAAGCAAGCTCGAAATTTAATTTTGAAAAAAGTTTGAGATTGAGTGAAGATTCAATTTCTAATATCATAGCATTACAAAAAGGGCCACTTAAAGAAGTCATTAGATACTTTTCACTTTCTGGTCGAGTAACAGTCATTTGGACGGTTCCTGAAGCCTTAACTTTAGGCAAACGCTTACTGAAATATTCTTTTGAGAATGAAACATTGAAACAAATCATTACCTATGACACAACTTTTGATGTTGGTGACTATTTTTTGTCCATAGTAGTAATGAGAAACACTGACCTCTGTGGAAATCCTATTTTTCCAGTTTTATTTAATCTGCATGAAAAAACGTATAAGGTTGATCACTCCTTTTTCTGGAAGCGATTCGTTGTTCCATTGCTAGAGTATGACAAATGGGGAGAAAATATTCCAATTGTGACAGATAGAGAGAAAGGAATTGTTGATGCAATTTTAAATAGTTGTGAAAATGCGGAGAAAAATTTACGTTTTTGCCATAATCACATTCGACAAAATGTAAAACGTTATCTTGACAAGCTTAAAGCTAATGTAAGGGAGAAGATTGTCTACGATGAGTTCCTTAGAGATATAATTAAGTGTGAAACTGATGAAGAGTTTGAGAAAATGTACGATGGCTTCAAAAGAAATTAGTCGAAAGACTTTGCGGACTACATGGATTCGCATCTAAAGAATGACTTAAGAACTAGAACAATCAGGAAAACTACAAAACAATTTGCCGCTTTTGACGATAAAATAATGTCAGTAACCAGCAATCAGGCTGAGAGTTACCACAGTCAGCTTAAAAGGCGCTTACTTCCTACTAAGAACGGAATAAAAAAAGATGTGATTGTGACTCGTACAATCTACGAGACCTATACATTCCTTAAAGAAAGTAATCAAAGCCATGAGCATTTGGGAACTTACACCCCGAAAATTAATGTACAAAAAGCTCAATTAAAATTGCAACTTCCTTCTTACGCTTATTTGTCTTATGAAGAATTTGTGGGTGAAATACTTAGCGAGTGTTCGCCTAATGTTGTCTCTGATAAGCCTTTAGATTCTGTTCAGTTTTTGGCTTCTTTAATAGTTCATAACAAATATATCAGTTATATGCCAAAAATGCAAGTGTATGTTGTTAAAAATGCGTTGGATGATAAGAAACACGTCGTAAATGTACGCGAAAATAGATGTTCATGTAATTTAGTACAATGCGAACATCTAGTAGCTGTTCAAATGCAAATATTGGATGATGAAAATAAATCTAAAATTAAAAAAAATGGTCGCAGTATGACATTACTACTCAAAGAAACTCATCGTTCAGGCCGACGCAAGCCAATAAGGGATGAAGTAGACTACAATTTAACAGGTGTAAACCAACAAAATGAAATTTCCGTAATAAAAAGAGATGGAAAGGTTATTTTCTTGGATGAGAAGTCTGACTCGCCAGAAATGATGAATCAAAAAGATAAATGGTTCGATAATAGCTCGAGTGACTTTGATGATGATTTTCTAATTATTAATAATGACAAAAACTTTAACTCGCCAGAGAAGTCTAACAATGACGTTGTGGTAAACATTACGGTTGCTGATAAAGTATCAACATCAACCACCATTTCTACCAAAAGACTTAGTGAGAGTGACGAGAAAGTTCCCAATCCCAAAAAGACCAAGTACGATAATGAAGAAAATGCAACCACATCCAGAGACGAGGATATTCAATGGAGAGTAGATTTTGATGGCTCTAATTTAGTTGCGAATTAAGATTTTGAAAAAGACTTCACTACGAATAATCAACCTATAAGTAATATTGCCATTGAATTCGCAATGGATATTCTAATTCGTAGATTTGGTTTTAAGGATAGGATTCTCCAGGTACATTATGAAACATTTCTAAGGCTGCTTTCAGTAATAAGAGCAGTTGAATCTAAGGTGCAATATAAAAGCACACAAATACTGAGTAACAAATACTTTTACTGTTATAATTACCTTAGAGATAATCAAGTGGCAAATAAGGATCTTTTAGTTGTCTTAGTGCCTTTATCTCGTGGAGATGGTTTACACGCAGTGCATTGGTTGCTTGAGTAAATTTATTTCAAAGATAAGAAAATTTTTATTATGGATGGAATGCGAATGGATCCAAACAGTATAAAGAATCATTTTAAAACTCTGATGTGTTTGACAATGCTTTCTTGTGATAAAGCCAAAATACCATTTGAAGCGAGCGAATGGACATGCGCCTCTAGTAATGACAGCCCAAAGCAATTAAGGAACTCAAATGATTGTGGCCTATTTGTAATATATTATTTATTGGGTATTTTAAGATTCCAAAGAACTGAAATTCCTATGACCTCTTCAATTGGTAGAAAGTGGCTGCTGTATATCTTGAACCACTTATCTGGAAGAAATGATGAAGAAATTTATCCAATCCAATTCAAGTACAGTAAGAGTAAACCGCATCAATATATCACTGAAGTTAATAAAAGGGTTTTTGAACTTACAGAAATGAAAAATATCACGTACAATTATCTCCCCATTGAAAGCCAAACAAGCAAATGGATGGATCCTAACGAGGAACCAAAACAATAGCATAATTGGGGGCCATAGGTAAAAACAAAATGTCTTTGGAATAAAACTTCTAAACCATATTATTTATTTTTTTACGCGTAGAAATTGGTAGCATCAGTTATGCAGAAAAATATAGACAAGAAACACAATATTATTGACGTAAGTGATTTCAAATTTATATCTATTCATTGAATTTTATAAATTGCCTTGTCTTACAATTCACTAAATAGTTTGAAAATCGACTAGAGTGGGAGAGCAATCTATTTGTTACAGAAGGCTTCAAATTAGTAATCCCTTTACCTTTTTCTTCAGTCCTGTTTTCCCAGTACCCATTTCCCCTATTTAATTAGTTTCTATTGTATATTTTATCGAAAAAGTTTCCCCTTATTCCTTATGCAGTTTTTAATTAGTATTTTAAATGCCCTTATAGATTAAAGTCGATAGAAAACGTGAATTTTGAATAATAGGAATTCATTAAGCCCCATAACCAATTTAAAACAAAAACTTGGAATAATAATAATTACAAAATGGATGGTGATCTTCTCCCAAATCTATAAACGTTAAATGACACCATAAAAGATAATATAAAAATGTGCGATTATAAATTTTACATTGTAGTAATTTGTTACGTTAGTGTGCTTTTAAATTTTGTGCTTTTGTAAAGATGGGTCTCCGCAGGCTAGCAATATTTCATTTCTTTGGTTAAAAATTGGGAACTTAATTTTTATAGCTATTTGAATACGTAGAATGTATTTTTATTTTGTTATCTGCACTAATAGCACATGATTTTTATAGAAAAAAATCTAGAACTCTGCCGAGATCATAAGTGTTGTTCAAAATTTAATGAAGACAATCCAAATACATTTTTTAAAATTAGAAAATCATCAAAGCCATTCTATGAAATCTCTCAACCTCCAAACTTTACAGAGTTGATAAGGTATGCTTTACTTTCTAGTCTCAAACTTTCAATGGTTTAATTTAATTCATTTCAAATTATTCTTCAACAGTTTGTTTTTGGGAAATATGATAGTGCCTTGTTGTCTGCTTCAACAGTTCAATTACGAATACTGTTAATGCTCATAGAATAAAAATAGACTACGAAAGTGTTGAAACTACTCCAGAGGGAGGATTAGAAAGAAAATCCTGAAATAATTTCCTTGCAAGCTGTACTTTCTCCAGCTAACCAGAGTCAAATATCATGATGGTTTAACGCCTGGATTTACGAATGACATTAAAAATGTCCCTGGATTTCCAATATGTAGTTATACAAGTGTTGAGAGATTTTTGACAGCAAAAACTGAACGTAGGCTAAAAAAAAACGACTGAGGTATCTAAGGCACATTTTGCATGGTTCAACAGTTGAGTTCCCCAAGATAATAATCATAGAAGCAATTAAATCCTAACCATACGAAACCTAAATAATAGATAAGTTTGAACTGAAAACTGCTTTATTTTTACACGAAATGTATAGGTTACACATAATTGTTTAAAAAAAATTGTAACCAAATAACTTTGTTATTTACAGTGATTTTTTTAGGTTTCTGAAATAGCTAATAGAGATGTTAAAAGGTTTTTTGAAAACTTTGTTAAGGGAGAAACACCCATTACCCTCTGGTCTGTCTGAATTTAATTGTTTAACATACGCTGCAACCAGATCAATTTATCATGTTTTTGGGAGGGGGAGGGCAGATGTTACTCTCCTTATGAGGCTGATGGATAGTTTTAACGCTTCCGATGCTTGACCTCTCTAATGCTGTAAAAATATTAACATCTAAATTTAAAAGCACAAAAGCAGTGGTTGAAATGGTATGACAATTTGTAATATCTTAGAAATCTGTTAAACAAACCAACTGAACAATACCTTATAGAATGTGATGTACAAAGCTAAATAAAAAGTAGAAAGGTTAGGGCAACTACAAAAAAAATCATTTTAATCCTGTAATTTTTTTTACATTAATCACCCCTCAAATTTCATCCCATTTCCACCATTATGAAATAGCTTACTAATTTTAAATTTATATTTTTCTATTAAGGAGCTATAAATTAGTTTTGTAAAAGCAGGTTACTTATTTATATAAATGATCAATCTCTAAACGTAATGTTAAATTTCCCTAAATATCAATGACAGTTAAAAATACTATCATACGTAACATAATGACTCATAAGTATGCCTCTGTTGTATAACATTTAAATGGAGACAATTTCAATGAGAACGGTTTTCAATTAGAATATAAAATTTTCAAACTGCTTCTCTAATTTACATTTACCATCAATAGAGTTTATAATGCATATTTACTCAATAAGTTGTGACGTAATTTTTCATACATCATGAAATAATTTTATGGCATGCTTGTATGTTTTTATATTCCATATGATATCTTGTACCTGCTATTATATGGTATGCTAGTATTTTGATAGGCTATATCATTATGCTATTTTCAAATCCAATAAAATTCCAGAGTCATGTATATGAAAATTTACAGTTTAATAATTGTTTCCTTTTTGCACCTTGTTTTCTTAAACTTTTAATCTACACAATGTATACAACAAAAATATTAAACAAGTAGATACTTATTTAACATATTTTTAAATATTTATATTTTATTAATTTTAATTATTACACTCATCCTTGGATCTTAAGGCTTATGATTTTAGAAAAGTTGATATAATTTTTTTTAATTGTGAAATTTTTTATTTCTTAATATATTGGCATTGGTTATTTGTGTTATATATTTTGGTCAAGGCATCACTTATAGGTCAAATTTGTTTAATTCATTGGTTTAATAAATTTCATAGAAAAAGCAATTTTATTGGTTACTCATCTTACGAAATCTACTTCTAAATTTGAAAATTACTAATTAACTCTTTATTAGGTGGGTAAATATGAATCTGAAAGGGGTGGTTGAATTATTTCTTAAAGCATTAGCATCTTTGTATAGCATATGTAGGATAGGTTTTCCTCCTTTCGAGAACCTTCTCATACAGTTCTTCAACATACACTAAAACAATTGAAATATGAAGTATGGTTATAAAATTTAAGTAAATGAGCTCACCATAGGCTGAAGCCTCTTTTCAAAATATAATAATTTTGTCTTTATTTGCCTTGGCAAAAGTTATAATGAGGTCCCGTATTTACTAAATTACATGAAATGGGCAATTAAATTATTGCTGTTGTTGCAGAATCATATTTACTTTTATGTAAAATTTTTTTGCCACACAGGTTTTGAAACATTTTGAATTTTTTTAAGTGGCTATCCGTACACATTTTAAAGGATTAATGAAGGTCCTCATTATTTTCAAATTAATTAAAAAACTAAATATTTTCTATTGTATGTATTTTAAATTGAAATGCGTAACATTTATATGATAAACTCATTTTTTGCGAGTCATATAAAACAAAAAAATATATATAAACTGTTGGTTATAGTGACAATTTTTGAACTGTTAATAATAATCAGCTAGGCTAATACCCAAGGAACCACCTTAGGCCTAAGTCATCAAGCGACTTTTGAAGCCATTAATCTACTAATTAATCTACTAATAACCCTTGAATTCCATAGATTAGTGCATCTTGGAGGTTCTGGCTGTGAATGGAACATAAATTGTAGTAATTTAAAGTATTTCTTGGCTTATTATTGTTCATGGTCTCAAATTGTAGATTATTCATTTATTTAGATTCACTTTTGGGCTTCCCTATTCAACATTCCATATAATTTGACACTGCATTCTAGTCGATCTCAGAATATACTACAATAAATTTCAAAAAATAATAAATTTCTATTATTTAAATAAAGATTAATAGACGAATAACATTAAACAATTGCTTTTCAATGGTTGAAAATTAGACTTGTTAATGTTACAACTGAAAGTTTGTTGGGATAGTACTTATATCTCACAACAGGGGCAATGTAAATAGATAATCATATCGTCGTTATTAAAGGTCATAATTATGATAGTACAACTTATAAACAAACATACAAAAAAGTTCAACAGGTGCACAACAAGTTTCAAATTGGTGCCTAAACAAAGTTGATTCATAAAATGTTTTCACTAGCTAAGATAGATTCTGAGTCTCCAATACACTTCAAATTTTAAATTTTCTATATGGAAGGCAATCACAGAGGAAAATGTTTTTTTTTTCTGGCTTTGTTTTTACCTTAACATACATTAAAATAATTTTCATTGACACAGTTAATGTTTAAAATATTGTAGAGGAAAAAGAATTTTATTAATAATATTCAGCTAGACTAATACCCAAAAAGAGTAAACATCTAATGAATTATAAAGATAAAAACACAAACTGGGAAAAGAAACGAAGAACGTAGTAAACTGATATTAACATTGAATTGTCCACATACAAGTGGAAACTAGTATGGAGCATATATCTTGCACCCTTCATTTAGCGAAGTTATAACGACTGACCTTTTTGGATCCAGTTAAATGTTTAATCACTTGCTTAAAAAGTTTGATCAATAATAGGTGTATTAAAGTTTTGATATCAAATCACATTCCGAAGCAGAGTTTTGTAGATGGTCCGTTGGTGCCATGGTGAGCTGGAGAAGGCTAAACCTTGATGATATCGTCGTTACTGACTTTTGTCAGAGTTAATTCAATTATCAAACATAATTTCAAGACGGTACTGGCGTTTAGCCTCTAAAGCGAATTTTAGTTCCAGTGGGCAAACTTTAATCTTGTTTTATTTTTTCTAAGCTCAGCCTTTAATTCCAACTTCAACGGAGAAATAACATCATGCACACACATTACACGCACTAGCGCACACAGCTGCTGTACACAAATGGACTGACTAACATCATACTAATTATGTTACAAATACATAAAGCGCACTTTAAAATATGCTTACATATGGACAATGAAAGATTATACCTATATCACAATTTTCAATACACTTTTAAGATTTTGGACAATGACAATGGGAACCACTTATCCCCCTCAGGCTACACAACCGACGACACATCCTTGCAGGAGATTTAAATTCCCCATATGACTGACATATGAACTTTAAATTATATTTTTAAGGGTGATAAATTGATAATTATTCAATGGAAGGGGGCTTTGTTTTTAGTTACAATCTAACCAAATGTCATAAAAAAAATTTCAAATGATAATTTTCAATTTCCCAATTGGGTTCATGGAGTACAACTGAATAAAAGGTTCATCAATAATCATCAGCTAGGCTAATACCCAAGGCACCACCTTAGGCCTAAGTCATCATGCGACTTTTGAAGCCCTTAATTCAGGTGGCCTGAATTATAGCCAAAAATCAGGGGTGAAGCGACATTTTGAGGCTTGGTACATACAAATGCAGGTGAACCCTTAAAGAATTGGGGATTAAATTTTCAGGTCTTACCACAAATATTTTAACACAAAAAGGATCAGATGGGTTATTTTTAAATAAATTATCTGTTACAAAAATTTAAAGTGCCCTCTGCAAGTCGCTACACCCCTCCCAAATATAATTGAGAAATAACTCCAGGTTATTCAAATCACAAAAGGTATGGTGCTATGTACATTTAAGCTTATTTCAAAATTTAACCATCCTTATTATAATAGTGTGTTGCCCATTTCTTTTAGTTTTAGGAGTTTGTTAGTTACACACTCATTATTCATAAAAAAATTTAAAAACATAATTTCAGTTCAATTATGAAGCTGCTTCCGAAATACTTTAAAATCTACGCTAAGTACACACTTACCATAACCAGAAACATTTATAAAGTGAAAGACCTACAACCCCCCCTCCCAACCAAAAACAAAGTACTTTGGGCATATATAAGATTTTAGGAAACCAATTTAATTAATTTTATTCTCTTTTAATCTTCTTTGAAAGGAGAATTTAAAAATTTCCATGTTTCGCTTTTAAGTGAATATGCACTTTTTACAACGATAGTAAGTTGCATTTGGTTTCCTGGAATATTCAAGATTTTCACATTCAAAGTAGTACCATTTCCTACATAACACGCAATACAACCAATTTTCATAAATACCCTTTGATTGACACTTTATTTTCCCTAATGCACAAAAATTGTCGGCTTCATTAACGTAAATATTAAGCCATTTACTTGTCTTTTCTTCAGTTTTACGATAAAAGAATTTCATAGGGCATTTATTACTATTGATGTTATAAACATTAAGTCTTAAGACAGACTTATCATAATTTTCTAGGTTATTAATTTTGGTTGCTATAGTTGAATTGTCTATACTCTTATTGATTTGTTCATTTGTTCTATGGGACAAAACGTACGACAACCAATTTCTTCCTGCTTTAGAATCATTTGGCAATGTGGTTGTTTTAGCTTCTAAAATTCCAAGTAAGTAATAAACTGTAAATAAACCACTGTCATCTTTCCACCCTATTGGGCAATCCTTGCTAGTTCCGTAAATCCACTTCCTCATTTCGAATGGTATACTAGCTCTAGCTAAAGCAAAAAGAGAGAAACAAATCAATGTTTTGAAATGTAACTGAAGCTTATCTGGATCTGTGTGATTACTATCCAGGATGAAAATGGTTTTATCTTTGAAATTTATCAAACCAAGCAGCCAATTATTGTTCAAGTTTAAAGGATCCAAAGGCATGAGACACGCTAAAATGTCTTTATTCGCCGATTGATTTTCTTCAAAATAACAAGAGTATTTTATAATTGCATCGTTTAATAATTCTTCATCGTTTTAAAAATTTTTGAGGATTGTGTATAAGGATGAAAATTCACCAGACTTAATTAACTGAATTTGCCGCTCAAATTTAAATCTAGATATTAATATATTCATTGCGTTTTCCAATGCTTCTCCGGAAATTTCTTCTTTTAAGTAATGGACAATTTTTATTTTTTTAGCTTCGCTGTTTGTAATCAATTCCCAATCAGTTTCCCAATTGTCATCACCAAATGAGTTATATCTTAACTGCGAATGATTTGATTCAAAGCTCTCATTTTGGTTTGATGTATTAAAATTATTGGAATGAATGTCACAATTATCTGCATTAAGTTCTACTTGTATAGAATCAAGTTGATTTTCAGTCGTAACTTGGTCAATAATTTTTGCGGTTTCAAAGTACTTGATTTGTTCCTCCACCCTTTTATTTGTTTCAGTTATGGTTGAGTTTGCTATTGGAGTAGAGTGAAACACTATCTTTTTCCAATGTAGGCGTCTTCACGCTTTGAACAATTTCATTTGAGGTAGTTTGAGCCTCAAACACTATTTGGTCTGTATTTGCCATACTCGTGCTAGGTGACTTGGGAAATAACTGTCTTTTCCCACGAATTGATGAAATAGTTCTCTTAAACGTTTTACTTGGTGGAGTCTTAAAATCAATTGGGTTCAACTGTTTAACAGCTTTTGAAGCTGATAATTTTCGATTTGTAAAACAAGATTTTGTTAATAACCCAGACGGGGTAGTTTCGTTTCTACTAGAGGGAAAAACTTTTTTCTTAGATGTTTTGCTCGCTGATTTTGTTAAATCTCGTAAAACAATATGTGGAATTTTCTTAGGGCTACAACTATCAGGAGAAACAAATTTTTCCACAGCCAACACGTGAAAGCAATCTTTTTGTTCACATGAACATTTTCTTTTTTCCAAGTCTATTATGCTGAATTCCTTACTGTTGTCAGTCGTTAAACTATTACGAACCACGTAAACCTTTTGATGATGGTCAAATTCTACACAATTATTTTTTACACAATAATTAGCCATTTCATCTTTTGTCACACAAGTTGGTAAGCGATCTTTGTTGGAGGTTAGCAATACAATTTACACGACCACTATTTTCTATTAAATTTTCAAGACTTCCAAATTCAATGGATGATATATTCAGTTTAAGATTGCCTTTTTTATGTCCTTTTCTTACAGTGCATTCATCGACATTGTCATATCTATTATTAAAGAATTTTAAGGTATCAATTTGCCAAAAAACAGTGGCCAAAATGATTTGATCAAATTTTAAATTTTTCATAATATTTTTTGTAAACAGTTTACCTAAATTATTCGTAATGTCAGTCGGTAGAACGTTTTTGTCTGAAATATCCATATTATCTTTGGCATATTGGCAACTAGTTAAAAGTAGACACTCTTCTTTATCAGTGATAATAGGAATATTCTCACCCCATCTATTATACTCAGTCAACTTTTCTACATAATGTTGCCAAAAATATTCTTGAACTCCTTTGTTTTTATTTTCATGCAAAAGAAACAGAACTGAAAACCATGGATTATCTTTGAGTTCGGTATTTCGCATGGCAACTATTTCCAAAAAGAAACTTCCCATTTCGATAAACCTATTGTATGATATTGTTTGTTCCAAAGTTTCATCTTCAAACGAAGCTTTTAATAAGCGTTTAGCTAACGTAAGAGCTTCAGGTTGACCCCATATGGCAAATGTATCACCTTCCCAGATGGCAAAATGCAGAATAACATCTTTCAGAGGCCCTTTTGCTAGATAGGATACCTTGTAATAAGACAAATGCGAATCCTCAGAGTCATTAACATTATTTTTATCAGACATATTTGTATAAATTTCCTCTCCCATTTCAATTTCTTCTACATCAACTTCCAAGCTTTTGCAATTAGGTGGCTTTAGCGGTAGTTTAGTTTCATTTGTCTTTCCATGGAACCTAGGTGGTACAAGTTTTTCGTTTCCAACATAATGTGCAATTACAGCCACTTTTGATTCGTTTCCAGGGGAGGTTAATACGTACATGACTTTTTTAAAACCCACCACCATTTTTGAGTAAAAGTATTGTTGCTTCACTTTAATCTTTTCCAGAGTTTTACCCTTTTTGTTGGAATTATCTTTCATAGGCTCCTCTTTCTTCAAATTACCTTTTGTTGGTGCCAGATGCATGCCATCTTGCTGTATGTTTTTAATTTCATCTCTTGAAACACAAAAGGCATACATGTCCCCACCCCGTATTTCAATATTTTTTGGTAAGGGATTATGAAATAGCGGTTCTTGAAATTCATCATTTTCAATAGAATGCAAAAGTTTTTCAATTTCATTTTTAGGTAAGGAACATTGAATGTTCGTTCGAAATGCCTCTCTATTTTTGGTACCAAGTACGTTATCCAATTTTTCATCAGAGTTTAAGATATCATTCCAAGGTGGGTTTTCTTTTTTATCTATTTTCCTCAAATTCCAAGTAATCTTTTTTGATTGACTTTCCTACAATTTCTTCCAAATTAAGATCACCATTGTGGGTTGATCCAGTTTCACCAAATTCCAAGTTATCATTGTTGATTGACTTTTTTACATTTTCTTCCAAATTAAGATCACCATTGTTGGTTGATCCAGTTTCACCAAATTCCAAGTCATCATTGTTGATTGACTTTTTTACATTTTCCTCCAAATTAAGATCACCATTGTTGGTTGATCTATCATCATTACTCAGTTGTTCTGTTAGGCACTTTCTTCCGTAAAACTGCGCAACAATCTCCTTCTTTTTAAGATGAAAACTGCCAAGAATTTATTTGATTTTGTTACAGTTTAAGTAATTAATATAGTACTCTGGTTGTATCTTATCATCAGTAGGCTGGAGTTGTTTGTTGTAGTTTTCCACAATCTGACCAAAAATGCAGTGAATTATTGCTTGATTAAACAATTCTGTCTTAGTTTGGCTGTATGTACCTTCGTACATTTTTTCCCAGCAATGCATAGTTTCTACATTTATAGAATAATAATAAAGGTCTAAAAAGTTAACAACATTTATAGAATTAATGTAATTTTCGAACCTTGTTCTTTCACTTGAGCCCAATGAAAAGGTTGGCAAAGCTCTCGGCAATCTTCGTACTTGACGAGAACGTGGTTGGTAATTAGGCATTGCTGATAATCAGTCAGGACCTGAAATGAGAAGAAAAAATTAGTATTTCTTAAACAAAATCTAATATTAATAATATACATTTTGTCAAATTAAACTTAAATCATTTTAACTAAATCCTCGATTAGTTCTTTTAAATCACGTTTGGACAAATTTCGGGACTGGCCCTTCTAGTCATTCCCCGTTTCCCCCTTGTAAATATCTGAATTAGTTTTATATTATTGTATAGTGTATTGTACTATTTACCGCTTAATCTCTTTAGCTTCCCCAATTCACCTGTTCTTGTCTGTACATAATTTTTATACTGTTCCGCTTAGTTATCTTTTTATCCGAATTATTTCCAGTCTCATCAACCCCTTGCCCACTTTGTTAATTTTTTATCTGGTGTTGGTAATCTTGTTTTGTATTATTTTGTCTTAAGTAAATATTGTTTTTGAATGCTTGGTGTACGTAATATAAGTGCGTACTCAGGAGCCCAATAAGTGTATTTCACTTTATCTATCCTGACAATAAAGTATTATTATTAATGCTTATTGTTTAATAGCCAAGGCTTAACAAATAATACTATGTACAATATTTTGCTTAAAAGAGGCATCTATAAAAAGCTGTAAGAAATAAAATTACCTTTTAAATTATTTGAATACCTCTGAAATTAAACGTTAAATCTAATTTAATCTCAACAAAAAAATCGCACTTATTCAAAATCACTGTGACTAACACGATAACACCAAGGACGTAGAGTGACCATGAAAGCCTTGATGAAAGATCTTTGTGTGCGAGCTGAGGTGCGAGCGTAGTCACAGTGAGCGCCCGAATCCTCCAGGAAATCACCAAGAAGTAATATTTCCGAGAGCCAGGATCAGAGTGGCCAGATGTACCATAGAAATCTCATAGGTACCTATGAGATTTCTATGAGATGTACGATCCGGAACCCGCGGTACGATATACGATCCGAAGGCTGGATCGTACGACATAAATACGATCTTACGAGAAAATACGATCCCAAGTTACGATCCGTGTAAATTGCATCTTAATCGAAGGATGGCTCCCAGATTCAAGACTCCCACTTCCAAATATGCTTTTGCGGTTTTGGTGGGGGTGTGATAATCCAGCGCTTGGAATCTAGCAACCCTGGCCAGGATCTGCAAGTCATTGTTTACAAACTTTCCCTTTAAAAATCAGTGGGCTCTTAAAATAAATCATTCGAACGGGGATTGCGGGCCACCGGGGCTCTCAATTTAATAAAAAAATATTTATTAAACATTTTACGGAAATTTCTGGAACATGATTTCATGGAAGAAGAAAGCTTTCTTCTTCCATGATGATTTGTACGCCGTTTTTGAAACTATGTTCTCCTACCGGCCTATACGAGAGCGGGATATAGCGTTACAAATGATTATGTGTGATATTATAATATACTTGCTTGTATTAAAGTTAATAAATGTTATTTCCTATATTCCCTACCTAATTTTAATTTTTCCCCCAAACCCCCCCCCCCGCTTGGGCCAGTGCCTCTTATTAAAAATAAACTTAAGGGGGGTCGGGGGCCCCCAGGGCCCCGTTAAAAATATCACTATTTCCAAGTCTGTTGCCGTCCGACATTTTCCGTCAAAATGCCCCCCTTCGGTTTTTTCGTTCCATCTCCCACGGTCAACTTCGATCGCGCTTTAGCGGCCCCGTAAATCGCCTCGCATCTAATGTTAATTTGCGTGTATGAATACTCCCGATAGGGGCGCTACATACGACCAAAAACCTACTATCACCAAAGGCGGGGAATACAAGTAAAATCACGGAAAAAACATTTCTTCCGTTTTCCACTTTCCTTTTTAGAAAAAACAAGGTATAGTAAGTTAAACTATCTTTTCGCAATATATTTATATATAATTCATAGTTTTAAAAAAAATATTACCTTATAAATATTAAATAAAGAAAAATAGACGCGTTTTTTACGTGAAGACGCCATATTAGAATACATAGTTTTGAAGGCTGTAGAGATGTTAAGAGCGTTTTGATGCGTAAATAATGTATCTCTTAAAATTTATAAATGTTTAATAATAACAAATCTTTATTAATAGTATATATGTAGCCATTTCACGAGTTTATAACCGTTCTTAGGTAGTATTTTCTGTAAATCTAATTAGTTTTAAGAGTAAGAATCTTAAAACTAATATGATTGAAGATAAAAGATGCTTAGGTACATCTTTGGAACTAAATAGGTAAAAGATAGATGGTCTGCAGCCTGCATTTCTAGGAGGATGATTTCTGTTCAGGGTTGTACCTTTATTATGGAAAACATTTTCAGTCAGATAAAATTACAAACCGGCCCTTACTAAAATATATACAATATTATTCTAGGTTTAAAAATAAAAAAGCTTAAAACTTGTTGAAACCTAAAATTTTAATATATTTTAACTTAATATTATTTAATTAAAAATGTTTAAATAATATATTTACCCTGAAGTTACAGTGAATCTTCTTTTCACTTTTTGTTTTATTTATTTACATGTGTTTCAAGTATTAAACAATAATACTATGTTGCTGGCAGCATCTAGAGGATGTTCTTGGTTTCTGTTTAACTCTTTTATAATTCATAAACACCATTAAAAAATTATAATCCTTAAAAAAATATTATACTATTATTTAAATATGAACCTACTTTCGGTTCAATTAAATGTTTTTTTAAATTCAATTAAAAGTTGTTTCTGTTGATTTTTCCTATCTGACCTTGGATTAACAATAGTAGTGCCTTGAAAAAACCTGACAAGCAAATGACTTTTGCGACAGCAGCACCGCTTCGGCGAAGTTAGCGGAGAATTTCCGAAACACCCGTAACACGTAGCCTTCTACAAGGCAGAACCCGTAACAAACACTTAGGAAATGCACGCGGAACGCTAGAGTGATATATCCAGGTAGGCACTACTATTGTTAATCCAATATCTGACTAACGTTAAATTTTGGACATAGCGGAGCCCTGGCGGGAAAATATATACAAATTCAGGCGGGGCCGCTAAAGCGCGGTACGCGTGATCGAAGTTGGCCGTGGTTCGAAGACCTATCGGTAGTCGATACAAGCAGGAAACTATAGAGGTATACACTTGGAATGTCTTATAGCGTTTTCCATTTGATTGCTCGAGATTCGCTCCGAATCTGTCTCTGACGTCATAGATCTCGCCCCAATCGACTAGAGTAAAACCGCAAATGTAACATGCCACTAAGGTATTCCAGCGCTTTGTTGTTTTTCGTCTACTAGTAAATTTTATTTTTACGTCTTGGTCAGCCATTTTGCCAAAACATCTAAAAGGAGCACGCAAAAATTGGCTCCTATTTCGTTCGATCCGTTGATCTGTCAAAATCGGCAGATCGGTTTTGGACTATCTTGGAGCACCCGAGACCGAGAGCGGGAAATGAAACACAGGAAACTTGATCGGAGCAGATCTGAGCACGCAAATGGAACAAAATTTTGATCGGAGCGATCTAGAGCGATCGAATGCAGTCAAATGGAAAACGATATTAAGTTCCATTGTGACGGTGATACGAAAGCGCGTTGAGAAAAAGCCTGGGCTTAACTACGTCAAGTGTTAAGCTTGGTTTCCACCAGCACGCGTCAAAAAGCGACACTCAACTTTGAAACGTGCAAACGTTTTTACGCGCGACAAAAAATTAACATTATGACGCGCTCTTATGCGCGTTGGTGGAAACCAAGCTTAAGACGCAACACGACATTTCAAAATCATTGGCTAGAGGTTTGACGCGAAGGCAACCTTCTCGCGCAAATAAAGGCTTATAAAACAATGGATTTAAAAACCTCAATTTGTTATCGTACTTAATATTTTGAAGTAACTATAATCTAGGAGCAACAAACACAACACCTCACACGAAAGAAGGGGGGGTGATACCTAATTTCAGGTATTTATATGGTTATAAAAGAGATAATCAGGTAAGCTAATAATAGCTGATTCTTATGCTTTATATTTATACTTAACTATTATTAGTTGACCGTGGTTATGTCGTAAAATATTGTATTTTTTGAAAACAAATAAGTTGAAAATTTTTTCTTTTTTGGAATGTTTTGACTGTGTTCCCAGTCGGGTGATGTCGCATCGTTTCAAAAACCTTGAACCTTGGGTATAAAGCAAGACAGATGGCGTGGTAACTCGGTTTTCGTCCAATCCGTGACCGTTTTCTTTGTCTTTGGTTTGAGTTGAGCACACTTTCTGATTTTCCCACTAAAACTGTAACTAAAGCTTATAGTGAATCATTTTTACGGAAGATTTTTAGGAGAGAAGGACAGTAACAAACAGTTTCGAAGGGCAGGTTCAGAATGAAAAGATAATAATGCCGAGTAGAAGATGGAATGCGAGTAGAAGCTACGGTAAGCAACATTTTCGAATATATTAATGTTTTTCTTTACTACCTTAAGAAGTATTGGTATTTTCAGTACAGACGAGGCCTATAAAACCGCATGGGGAAATGGTTCTGTGTGGCTTTTCTCATGGTCGCCATTTTGGGTATTGGTGATTGTGCAAAACGTCAGACTCCTTATAGTTAACATTAGTAAATGTATTACACCAATGTTTTAAAACTTCTGTTTTAAAATCCCGGTCTTATGAAAAGGGTTGAAGCATGAAAACGTCCATATAATTTTCGCTGTGAGCAGAGTGTCACATGATCCACTATTTTGGACTTTTTCTCAACAAAGGCTTTTGGTACTGATTGAGAACCACTCCTACGTTTAGATTTTAAGTTATCACTGTCTGTTAAAAGACTTTTTCACTAGTTTCCTGTTTTCTTAAAAACTTAGAGGTTTTAAAGCAATAGTTAGTGTTGGGACCGAGGGGCTAACCACTGTCAAATGGCCTGTACACTGATTACGTGTACTCAACACTGATAAAGGTACGGGCTGGTACACCGATTACGCGGAGTGACTAGCCCCTCGGTTGGGACACAAGTAGTTATGTGACAGGGTTAGTCTACTAGGATAAATTATTCTATTGAACCTCAGGATCAAATATTCTATTTAACCTTAGGCTCAAGATCAGAACCATACACAATAAATACTAGAGAAAGTACTAGCATGCGCACTTCATATCCTGGTAAGAAATAAATAATATATATTAACCTTTAAATTATCTAACTATTTGAAAATTTTTAAATTTAGAAACTTGGTGTCGCTATATTTTAGTAGGGGATAATTCGTTAATGGAGCTTTGTGTGGTAATGGGAAAAAATGTCAATAGTAAGTTGAGATTTTAAAAATCATTTTAGGGGATACAAATATGTTTTTGCATTTTATTTATTTTTTTAAGAAACACTTGACAGCCACGGGGATCATTTTTTAGGCTTCATAAGAAGCAAAGGAACCATAGAAACAACAATTTAGTTCCTAAAGAAAATGATCCAGAAGTGAGGTTTTTTTTAAGGGAGTATAATACAGGATATAAATTGAAGTAATATTTTGTAGCTCTTCCTCTCTAGCCAGAAAAGATTTCTTCATTTTTGTTGGAAGCAACGAAGTGTGGCACGCAGTAAGTATTTTCCAAATTGTATTATTTCTTAGAGAAAAGTATCCAATTAGACCATAAAAGGGTTTTGGCACTTTTTTAAATTTGTATTTTAGTATTTTAAGCTATAAATGATGGGTAATTTGCTTCTATCAGCTCTTTAATTTAAATCTTAATTAAATTGTTTTAATAGCTATTTATGATTTCAGTTTAGTGAGACCTTGTTTTATATTTTAATTTAATTAACACGAAATTTTTAGCCATTTTTTTATTTCTCCATGGGTGTTAAAATAAAAAACCTTCTAGGAAATCGCCCAGAAGTAAAATATCAGAGCCAGGACCTGCAAGTTACTGGTTGTTGAAAAAATTGTAACCCTTCACCTGTAAACAGAATGGCGTGTTTTTGCTTAGGATTAAAAAGTCAAAGCTACCTGGTTAAAAGTGCATGCATACCATACAGGTGAAAAGTTTCCATTATTTCAACAAGTACTACATAAACAGTAACTTTCAGGTCCTGGCAATATTACTTCTAGGCGATTTCCTTGAAGATATTTTATTGAAGCGTCTATTGAAATAACATGATTTTAAAGAAAAAAATTTATTCATTTAATCAATTTTTAAACAAAGTTTTATAATAAGTTGAATACTTTTCACTAAAATATCATTTATTATTGGCCCAAAATGAATAACTGGCCTTTTATTTTAAATTGATTTTAATTTTTTTAGAATGAAAAAAAAAGAAAACAATATGTCATCAATTGTGATGTCATTTCACAACTTGAAACATTTCCTGGAAAATGTTACTGGTAGAGTAGTGATCCTCACTCCCCTTCCACCACCTTTGGCAAATCAGTTTTTTCTAAACAAATACTTTGCAATTGAAATGCAAATTTGTGAAATTTTCTCTAACGGTAAAGATAAATAATCAATCGTATCGATAATGCATTTCTAAACTTTTATTGTTTCAGTTTCAAATATCAGTGTTATTAAAACCACCGATACCATAAGCAAAAATTACATTGAGAAGCATCTATTACGGTATGTTATTATTATTATGGCTATAAGTGACTCTTAATTGTGTTTGTTGGCTATGCTAGTCAAGATGCATCTCTGGTTATTCTAAAACGGTTTTTCAGAAGAAATCTTGTTATAAATGTAATATTAAACTTAAGGTTTTGTTGCAGTTAAGGGCATTTGATTTATGTCATGCAGTTAAGGGCATTAGATTTATGTCATGCAATTAAGTGAAATAATTTGTTTTTATTTTGCAGACACGAAGAAGCAGTAACTGGGCATGGATTGAATCCGTATTCAATGACGAAAGAAAAGTTTAGACTCCTCCGCAAAAATTTCCTGGGTGTATTAAGCCCTATCTTGAAACAGGAATGCAGTCAAACAGTTGACAGTGATACAAACGAAGATCAGTTGCAAAACCCGGTTGAACCAAACCATCATATTATAATGAAGTATTTGGAAGAAAATGTATGTAAGAGTTTTTTATTGAGCTATTATTTTTAATCAACCAACCTTATTTGTGTGAACAAGATTGTTTTTCTCACTATGCAAATTAAATTTTATTATAAAGGAAGTCTATGTAGCATAGGAAAAGTTCCATGTAAATTTTTAATTTGGTCAAAATATTTTTAGGGGCCTCGTGAACCACTAGATGAGAAATTTTGTGGAATGCAATGTCAAACTTATGTAGATGAAGAGGAGGATATTTAAAAAAATATATAAATATGGTGTTAAAGTTTCTAATCAAGAGGATTAGTAAAAGTAATAACTATGAAAAAAATTTCATAAAAATATTCTTAATTTCTTATAGAAGATCCTTTTAATCAATAAATAAAACTGCGCATGTTTCCTTATCAGGGTGACTGAGGAAAATCATATCACCTCGGGCAGGGATCGAACCCACAACCTTTGAGTTGCAGTTCCAATCCCACTACCATTGGACTACCGTGGCCACGAGTGAACATAAATTGGATTTCCGAGGCCTGTTTACTTTTGGCCTCAGTATTCTAATAATAGTGGCGTTGGGACTGCAACCCAAAGGTTGTGGGTTCGATCCCTGCCCGAGGTGATATGATTTTCCTCAGTCAACCTGGTATGGAAGCATGCCCAGTTATATTCCTTTTATCAAAATAATCTTCTCTAAGTGACATATGTCTAACATAGATTTAATTGCTTACTGATTTTTGTGTAAAACACGTAACAAAAAAGTTTTTATTAATAAAAGAGTAGAATTTTTAGTATGTTCTTAATGGTTTTAATATTTTTCAACTTCATAAAACAAAAAGGAACACATATTTAGTTATATTCCTTGTTATTAAATCTGTATAATTCTGCTCGCGAAGCAGTAAAATAAGTACAAAGAAGGTATGACTGGAAATTATTATGAATAAAAAATACCTATAAAGCAAAATGTTCCGATACACACCGTTTTCAAATAGTTTAATAATTTTATAAAATAATCTTAGTCTTGCCCAACTGGTTAAAATGTTGCACATACGTCACAAGACTCAGTTTTATTAGTATATTCTTCGCATGGAAGTTTTGCACGCGCACTAGAGAAACCTATATTTCGCGCGACTGTAGCACGCGCTCGTAGACTTGTAAAAGTTAGAGTTTGGAGGAATAAAACAAGTATACAGGAGTTGCGGAGAGCTGCGAAATCGGTTTCGTCAGTGACCGTGAACTCGCGCGAGACGGAGCGGTTCAAACGCGACTAGCGCCAACTGTATACGGAATTTTGCAACTATTCTCATTTTATAGCATTGTTTTCGCGTCATCTAGATTGTTTTGAAACATTTCTAAATTCTTTGCGCCTTTTTCAAAATGACTCGTATTAGATTGGAGGAATAAAACAAACCACACTACGCGAAAACAATGCTATAAAATGAGAAAAGTTGCAAAATTCCGAGAATTGCGTTGGACAGACATATGACGGGGCAAGTGTAATGAGCGGACACGTTAAAGGAGTGAGGGTGAAAGTAGAAGAGGCAGTAGGCGGACATTGTCCGTACGTGCATTGCTACGCGCACCGCTTAAATTTAGTGTTAGTTGACTGTTGCTCCAAAATATTGGCAGTTAGGGAACTACTTGGTTTTGTTCAGGCCATATACAATTTTCAAAACAATTCGGTTATTAGAAGCGAATATTTTGAAAACTCCCAAAAAGATCTGGGCTATGAGATACTTAAAATGCCACAAAGCTGCGACACTCGGTGGTGGAGTAAAAAAAAAGGTGTTAGTTATTTTAGAAATAGACTCGATTCCGTAGTTGTAACGTTAGAGAATCTAATTGAAAACGGAAAACCAGAGGAAGCTGCTGAGTGTCGTGGGTATATATCCCAATTACATAACTTTAACAACTTAATATTAATTGTCGCACTAGTATTAGGTTTAACGAACTCCCTGTCGGAATACTTGCAAAGTTCAAAAGTTATTTTAACGGAAGCCGTTGCCATTTGCCAAGCTACCGTTAAGACCTTAGAAGAATGTAGGAACTCGGAACGTTTTGATTTAATTTGGGTAGAAGCTACTAAAATCGCAGAATCTGCTTTTATTGCAATACCTGATCGTAACAGCGAACCGATAGCTTTACGGAAACGTAAAATAATCCATAACAAGAGATTAAAACATAGTGTGGTAACGAGTACAACGGGTAGCAGGGAAACGGAAGCAAAAACCCTGATTGACCAGTTGAGGTCCACCTATTTCGAATTAGTTGATAAATTTATTTCAGAAATGAAAATTCGACTATTGGAAAACTCTGGCTTATTCAAAGGTATAATGGCGTCTGACCCTAACTCGGAAAACTTTCTTAACGAAAACGATATCGTAACCCATTGTAACACTTATAATCGGTTTCAATTCAACCTGAATTCGTTAAAAAGCCAAATTAAAATAGCCAGAAATTTAATTATCCCCAAGAAATTTACCAGCGTAATCGACTGCTTCCACTACCAAATTAAAATGGCAGATGGGTTCCCCGACCTAGTGAAATACTACAAAATTGTTTCATGCATTCCTGTGGCAAATACAATCTCAGAAAGAAGTTTCAGTTCACTCAAAAGAATTGAAACACGTCTACGGACAACTTACTATGGGATAATTTAGGCTCTCAAATCTGGCTACACTGTCGATTTGTCGTGATTTGTCGAATTGTTTAAAAAAAACCCAAAGTTAGTAGTCGACGAATTTGGAAAAAAAAACTAATCGAAGAGTGTCATTCCTTGATTAAAATGCCTTTAAAAAATTCAATGGGAAAATAGAAAGAGCCCGCCACCGCTGGCCGCTGAGCAAACGTAAGAACCCCACTGATCGAGGCTTCCCGATAAAGCTTCCCGTTACACTTCATTCAGTGCCAAATTTATGGATATTATAACTTATGATTGTACGTTACACAGCTTTAGGCTATTAGAAAAGGGGTGTTTTTTGCGATACACACCGTTTTCGAATTCGCCGACCTCAGTCTACCGAAGACCAAAACTCTTACAACGTCATTTAATACCATTACCAAAAGTGACATAATTACCAAAAGTGTGTCAATCGGATCTATTTCTTAATTAATGTTAGGAGCGAAATACAAGTTGGGAGGGGAGAAAGAAAAGTATGCCTTGGGGAGGAAAGGAAGTTAAAACCAACAAATAACGCCTCGTAGTGAGGAACGGAGGAACTAAGTAGCACTGGTCAAAGTTAGTGTATTTTTGGATTTTTCGTCGTTCTGTGGAGATGCTATCGCCATCTACCTACGATATAATACCATAGACCAAAAAAGATCCAGAAATGCGACAATAAATAGTCTTTTATGTGGTCGATCTCGAGTCGAGCATTCATTAAACCTTTATCATACGATAGTACAGGGATTGTCACGCTTTTGGTAATTATGTCACTTTTGCCATTACTAAATGATTTGATATTATTTATGATTGTACATTAATCATACTTATGGCCATTATTAATTATATTAATTATGATTGTACGTACATCACACCATTCTCAACTTCATTCAGTGTCATACTTATTGCTTTAATTACTGATGATTATACGTTTCACGGCTTCATTAGTGTCATACTTATTAATATAAAACTTATGATTGTACGTTACACAGCTTTAGGCTATTAGAAAAGGTGTGTATTTTGCGATACACACCGTACACACCATTTTGGAATTTGCCGATCTCTACTGAAAACGGTAACAAAAAAGAGTGTCGGGTGTGTACGGTGTGTCGTTTAGTCAATTAGAAAAGGTGTGTATTTTGCGATACACACCGTACACACCTTTTTCGAATTCGCCAACGCCAAAAACCAGGATTAACTTTCAGGAAAAATCTCAAGGGGAATACGTTTCGAGGAATATCAAATTCTAAATGGATTGTTCACAAAAAGCAACGGAAAAGTATTGAAATTTTCATGAGCAATGAAATTAACGATGCTGTGGAACCAAACGTAGTGTCCTTTCTTAAAAGAGGAATTACCTTCAAGACAGTTGCATTTCACAATCTAACGTCTCCCTACAAAAAAAATATCAAAGTTGACTGTGATCCAGTAGCGTAACTAGGAACTCCGCTCCCCCCCCCCGCGAAATACGACTCTGGGCCCTTTAAAATAGCACTGATTTTAATCATAAACGTTTGGGGGGCCCCTAGTTCTCGCCCCCCCCCCGCGCTGCGGGGTCTGCGGGGGCGCTATTTACGCCACTGTGTGATCTCAGTTTAAGAACATTGAAAGATCGATAATTTCGGTAAGAAAAAGACACGTTGATAAAAATGTAACTACATAAATATTTATTTTGATTGTATTTTAAACTCTTTATAAAAATGTTATTTTAATGAAAATAAAAATATCTTTCTGGTATTTGTTCAGTTTTGTATTTTTTATGAAAAAATTATTTTTAACTACCACAGTCCTGCCTTTTTAACTATTAATCAAGGAGTTACAACTTCATTATTACTAATCTATGATAGTTTAATGTAACAAAACCCATATAACTTTACTTACGTGGATTTTGCTTTTAAAAGTAATTCGATTTAAAACTATACTAATGCTCCAAAGGTTTATAAAATTGGTTCTAAAATGTTCTTAAGACACGTCTATATTAATTAAATACTAACTTCAAACCTAAAATGTTATTATTTGATTTTACAGATGCATCTAAACATTTAATTTTATCTCAAAATGACCTCCGCCAAGTTACGTCGTTTATGCTTTCAGGCGACGAGTGTGTGGTGTGTCTTTTAGTCAATGTAGAGGTATGACAAATTCGCCCGATGGATTTACACACCCAAACCTCGCGGTCTCACACTCTCCGGCTTACGAAGGCGTAAAATACGGACGGAGAAAAGTTTGACAGGGATTTATTATGGAGGAAGCATATTTATCGACTACCAAGGCAATTAGTGAACCATATGACGTTGGATAGACAGATAACATACACAATTTGTGATTTAAATTCGAAAAATTATCCCACCATTTTTAACTCGGTGGTCATTAAAACGAAATCCCTCTACTACGCAAACAACATTTCATTACCGACATATGGAGTGAACACTTAAATGAGATAACACAAATATATTTTACTTTGTCTCGACGAAAGACGAAATTTTAAATTCGGATAATTTCGATTAATGGGAGTATGAACATAATTATGGCGGATCAACGTTTTCAGATTTTGCCGAAGAAGAGAACTTGTAGTTTTTAGGTTGGGAACGTTTCTCGCTAGAAATGAGTTTATATAGGTAATCAAATGAATTTCAATAATGGTTTTATCCATGGAAGGATAATTTTATTTTAAGGATATGTCAACGCTAGCTTACTCTGATATGATTATTATCCCTCTGAATATTCAGATTATTGAATGCCCTCATACATTAAGCAATTTAAATAATAATTTTATTTGAATCTTCGAGGAAACCAACCGCAAAAGAAGATAAACCATTAAATCATCTTGCTGAAACCTGAAAAAGAAATCATAATAATAAACTTAAAAAGCAATAGATTTATAGTGTTTAATTAATAAAACAACAAGAGTTTGAAGACCAAAACTCTTACAACGTCATTTAATACCATCGCTAAATGATTTGAGGTTATTTACGATTGTACATTACCCAGCTTCACTTAGTATCATACTTACAGACATTGTTAATAATGATTTTACGTTAAACACACCATTCTCAACTTCGTATAGTGTCATACTTAAATATATTTTTACTTATGATTGTACGTTTCACAGCTTCATTCAGTGTCATACTTATGGATATAATTACTTATGATTGTACGTTCCACAGCTTCATTCAGTGTCATACTTATGGATATAATTACTTATGAGTGTACGTTACACAGCTTTAGGCTATTGGAGAAAGATGTGTACACACCTTTCTCCAATTCGCCGACCTCTACCGAAGGCGGAAACAAAAAAGTGTTTAAGGTGTGTCACTGCATTGTTTAGCCAATTAGAAAAGGTGTGTATTTTGTGATACACACCGTACACACCTTTTTCCATTTCGCCGGTCTCTACGAAGACGGAAACACAAAAGAGTGTCGGGTGTGTACGGTGTGTCGGTGTGTCGTTTAGTCAATTAGAAAAAGTGTGTATTATTTTCCGATACACACCGTACACACCTTTTTCCAATTCAACGAAGGAATGCGAGTATGTTGCTGAGACACTGTGAACAATTGTCTGTGTTGGGAAATTAGTCATTACGAACGAGAGAGAAAACCGGTGTGTCGGGTGTGTACGGTGTGTGAGGTGTGTTTTTTAGTCTGGGAGTTGAGGGGAAAAAAGTGTGACGGGTGTGTACGGTGTGTTGGTGTGTCGATTAGTCAAGGCCCATTTACAGGTCCAAAATGAATAGACTTTGATCAAACATATTTTCTTCCTACCTCTGTAAAAGACACATTAAAAAAATCGAGTTAAAATCATTAAAAAAATCGAACAGTTTTTTTAATAAAATACATTATGGACTTTATGGTGACCGATTCCAAACTATCGAGTAATGGCGTCGTACAAAATAAACTACAAACTGGGCTAGCAGATTTTTTAAAAGGACTTTAGCGTGGCCAACTTAGATCAGCTTTTTCGCAGTAATTGGCTGTGATTGTAGAAATAATTCATCAAATGAAAATAATGGAAATAAAAATTAAGAAAATAATAATATAAAAAAATATAAAAATTAAGAACAGATAAAATTAATTAAATAATTAAGTAGTTTTGATTTAACACGTAATTTCATTAATTCACGTTAAAAAAACTCGTAAATTTAAATAATATTCTTAATAAAATTAATATTTTGTGGTTCATTAATCATTATCAGCTCAAATACAAATACAGGTGAAAAAAATTAAAATTAATTGCTGATAAAAGCACCTCTAGATAGCATTGATGGACGAAACCTTTCGGACGAATGGTGGAGATCCATGCGACGTCTATTGGGCTGAATATCGGATGTCGCGAAATTGGTTCTACGAGGACTAAAATGGGGCGTCCGTTATTCGTCCCGTAGGACGAATTTTGGACGGGACCAAGCTGGGCTCTATGGACTATGCTGGGACGTCCCAGGGAAGATTTGTGTTTGCTGGGTGGGGCCGATTTTTCATTAATTTCAGAGCGCGTTTGGTCCATGCTGTTCCCAGACTGGCAACCCCGTGATGTGTGTGACGCGGTAATGTTGGCTAATGGTCAACAGTCCCTTATACTAGATGAGCAAAAATTTACTTTCTTTATTAGAAATAAGCCGTTCACCCATACTTTCCGTTTGTTGGCTGATTTACCTCTCGATGCTATTATAGGGATGGATTTCTTGGGGCTACATCATGGTCAGCTCGATAACGAGGAGGGAACGGTGTCTCTAGGCAAGTTTAAGCCTAAACACTTTTTATTCTTGTCGGATGAAGAGGTCGGGGGGTTATCAGAGGATGTCACAGTATCTATTGACAAGGTGGTTGATAGAACAGACGTCCCTCCCGAAATAAAGAAGTCTTTATATTGTGTTTTAAATAAATTTCCCGCCGTTTTCGCTTCAAGGATAGGTTAAGCTACAGATTTTTCTTATCATATTGACACTGGTACCGCAGCACCTGTTGCGCAAAGGCCTTACATGGTTTCCAAACAGAAGCAGGTATTAATTGAATCGCACGTTGACGAGATGTTAGAAAATCAAATCATTCGTTGCACTTGCAGTCGTTGGATGTTGCCTGTGGTGCTGGTGCCCAAGAAAAGCGCCCCTTTCGAATGTATTGGTAAGAAACCAGTGGTTCCGGACATTAGGTTGTGTGGGGACTTCCGTCGCACCAATGAGGTTACTTTTAAGGACCCTTATCCAGTGTCTCGTATAGATGAGTTAATTGACGTACCAGGACAACCAGTCTTTGTTTCTCATCTGGATCTCAGATCAGGGAACTGGCAGGTGGCCGTACTTCCAGATAGTGTTAGCAAGACTAAGTTCACTATTCATTGTGGTAATTAGGGGTTTGTGAGGATGCCTTTCGGTCACGTCAATAGCGGTTCAACTTTTAATCGCATGATGCAATCTGTTTTGAAGAACAGGCGTCGCTATGGGGTGTTATTATATTTCGATGATGATATACTAGGGCATAGGACGTGGCAAGAATACTGGGCGGCGCTGGAGTACGTACTACAGTGTCTAATGAATGCTGGTCTTACGTTGCGTTTAGATAAATGTGTCCGAGGCCCGAGTTTTGGGTCACGTAATCGACAAAAATGGCGTACGAATTGATCCAGCTAAGTTGCAGGGTGTTAAGTCTTATCCGAAACCTTGCAATCTTAAGCAGTTATAGAGGTTTCTGGGTTTCGCCGGGTGGCATCAGCAGTTTGTTGAGGGGTACGCCCATGTTGCAAGTCCTCTGTATGAAATTAAGAAAAAAGGTCGTAAGTGGGAATGACGTCCAGAGCACGATCAGGTTTATGAAAGTTTAAAGTCAGCTATGCTAAATGCTCTTCCGCTGTGTAACCAGGGAGGGGTGTCGTTTGTGTTGGTCACCGATGCCCCCAATGTGGGGCTGGGTGCGTCCTTACTGCAGGTGCAGGATGGGCGTGAGGTTCCTATTTGGAAAATAAGTCGCGTTTTGCAGCCAGCGGAAAAGAATTACTCTACTACTGCAAATTATTGTTTGGCGATAGTGCACAGTGTTTCAAAAGCCCGATTTTTTGGCCAAAATTCTAGAGAGTACCTATCATTTATAGTTTTACAAATTTATTTTATTCAGAATACCTTGATTTGTCAAATGTACAAATTTTTTAAATGCGACCCCTAGCGGCCAAGTTAGCTTCCTTTTGCGTTTTTGACAATTTTGACCTGGATAGATTATGCTATTCATATCATGAAGTATTTTTGGATAGCGATGTGTAGTATATAAATAAAGATACGAAACGAAAACCATCTCAAAATGCATAAAATCAGTCATCTTTGACTGGCTCTAACTTTAAACGATGCTAGCCAATTTCGTACATCTTTTCACTTTGGGTAGACAAGAAGTCAAATAATGTAATAACGGTGAAAAATCGTTGCGATCTCTTTTAGTTCGGCAACCATTGACGTTTATCTATGTTAAAACAATTTCTTTAATATAGCCCAAAAATAGCCAAGATTTGGGTAGTTTTTGGGCTGGAAAAATTAAATATTTAAAAAAAAATCCGAAACTTAAATTTGCTCGCAAAATGGTTTTGTTTTGTTTTTTAAGAATTGCAACTTATGTAAGAGACAACCTTGAACTTTGTACCCAAACGTTATAAACGTCTTTATTTTGGAATAATATTTTTATTCTATTTTATTGAAATTTTGATTCTGTTTTCACTTTTGCTTTTCTTGGTTTTACACAACCGTTGAAGTAGACCTCCAAAAGCAGGCGATACGATTGTTTTCAATTAGAAATAAATTGTAGTTGATGGTCCACTAGGTCAACTTAGACACGGAAACTTAGTAATATGACTGAATGCACTTTTGAAAATAAACAGGCGCAGCTGGAATCGATTATCTCCATTAAGAAGTCCGGTTAAGTCGATATATTTAAATCCGAAAAAGATATCAACGTGTGCGCCCAGAAAACACTTTCTTTGCTAGGAGACAACTTAAAAGGTAATTGTTCAGCTGATGACTTTGAAATACTTAAAATATATTTTCGAAAGGAAAAGTGTCGCTTTGATAAGTGGTGGAAAGACATTTCCAGATGTATGAAAAACTTTAAGATGTCTCACGCTTCATGGCTGGGTTTGGACTATATCATTTCTAAAGAGATACTGAAGTCACCAAGAAATCAACCAATATTTGATGTACCAGTAACCTCTTCGAATGTAGAATCTGCAAATGCTGGGAGGCCACAAATAGACTACGCTTCGGCGTCGTCTAGAACGAAAAGGCGAAGAGTTAGTGATCTAGCGACTGCGGTAGTATTGAAAGAATTATTAAAAAGTCCAAATAGGTTTAAAAGAATTCAGCGGCTTACTAAAAATCCGAATCAGAGCCCAAAAACTTGTACTGCTGAAAAAGCTTTAGCCCAAATTATGGATGGATATTTATCTGTTTCAACTTATAAAATGTTACGCCAAACAGCCACATCCCACGGATCTATTCTATTTCCTCCTTATTATAAAGTTGTCGAAGCCAAGTCACTTTGTAGACCAAAACCGATCGTGGTGTCAGAAACTACCGCGTCAGTTTTATAACAAGATCTTTTGGATCACACTACTTTACGAATTTAAGTTTTACAAAGCTACGCCGAAACTTTAAATATTTAAAACCTTAATCTTACTATGATCGCGTCGCGGTGTTTCGATGGAAGCACCGCCCAAACTGTGGTCAAGCAGAAATTCGACAGTTTAGAAGATTTATCAGACGCGGCCTTTTATTGTGAAAACAGTGATTCCTTTACGAATTTGTTCAAGCGTGGGGCATACCATTTCGAATAATCAATATACACAGTCTATTAGATATTGCAGGCCTCTGAGAATTCAATTTTTAAAAGAATGCAACGACTACATTTTGAAAGAAAAGGTTTGGGTTGAACAACAGATTGAAGATATTCAGTCGCTTAATTCAACAATTTCAAACAATCTAAATGTATCGATCAAATATAGTCTCTATTTTGTTGGAAAGGTTTTAAGTATCATTTCTGGAGCAAAATTTCAGCAAACCTGTTCGATATGCGGTGCCACCCCAATACAATTTAATCAAATAAACCTCCAACCAAGACATCACGTAAACGAAAGCTAACTTAATTATGGAATTAGTCCACTTCACGCCTGGATTAGATTTTTTGGATTTTGCATTCATTTGGGCTATCGTAACGTTGAAGGTTTAAAAAGATGGCGAATTAAAGGCGGTGTAAACAATCCAGTCTTCATCCAAAGAAAACAAAGAATCCAAACTTTAATGTGGGAAAAACTATCGCTCAGAGTTGATTATCCGAATCCAGGTGGCGACGGGACAAGTAATGATGGGAATACCGCTAGAAGAGCCTTTTCGCCAGAAAATCAGGAAGTTGTCTCGGATATACTGGGAAAAGTAAAATGGTTAATTAAAAATTTACACGTCATTCTTTGCGCCATTTCGTAGGCGCTTCCCGTAGACGCAACCAAATTTGAACAATACTGTTGGTGTCTTGCTGAAAGATATGTTGAGGTGTACAAATGGTTCTATATGCCTACTACTCTTCACAAGATTCTCGTTCATGGATAAGCTATTAAGAAAACCTCAGGATTAAAGGTAAAATGTTGATAGAGCAAGCTGGTGAATCCAGGAACAAGATATAACAAGATATGCACGCTCGAAACACCAGTTGAAAGGACAATCTAAGAGAAAGGGGAGTTACCGTCTGGTGATTGAGATAATCAGTCTGATATCTTATCTCAATCACCAGACGGTAAAAGCAAGATTATCTCTGCTTCCCCCTCCCCCTCCCCCTTCCACTGCTATGTTATCTCATTATCCATATCACTATCAGTAGATAATCTCTGTTCACCCCCAGACTTCCTTCCCCCAATAACCAGACGGTAGCAGCAAGTTTCTCTCCCCCTCCCCCTTATCATTCACCAGAATTTCCAATCACCATTTTATTCCATCCCTCCCTAAACTCCATAAATTTATGGCTATAATTTATAATATCTCAATCACCAGAATATCCAATTACCGAATTCTCTTTGCTCTTCCCATTCTCCAGAATTAGTTTTTTTGAAGAATGGATTTCACCCCCTCTTTACCCCTCCCCCTGATCACCAGAATTTGTTATCGGTTCAGATCACCATAATTTACCGCTAAATCTACCTCAGCCCTCTCTCTGTTTACC
This sequence comes from Leiobunum rupestre, assembly GCF_980474605.1. Lineage (NCBI taxonomy): Eukaryota > Metazoa > Arthropoda > Arachnida > Opiliones > Sclerosomatidae > Leiobunum > Leiobunum rupestre. Next base: position 55,414,102 of record NC_143393.1, on the reverse strand, counting down.
CCGTTAACCATAATTTATAATCTCTAGGATATAAGCAATAAAAACAAGTTATTTACATTTAATTTTTTATTTTAGAACTTTGTTTACATGATTACGTAAAATTGGTTCTACGACTAGTCCGACATTATATATTATCCGTTTAAATCTTACTTTATCTATATAACTGTAATTAATTCGATCTTCGAAAGGGATATATATAATTTCATTTAAAGGACTGAAACGAACTACCTTCTGCAAGCGCAACTTGTATAAATAATTTAATTAAAAGTTCTTCCTCATGACGTCTGACCGGAATAGAGATGAAGTCGTCCTCCTCCAGTGCCGCCGACCTTGTAGGGGCCGGGATGTCCCATTTTTGAGATAGGTACTTTTTCCAAGGGTGAATTATCCATCGACGGACAGTGTTCCCATTCTGGTTCGTCTCCTGATTCCCAGTCTCCTAAGATTCCATGGCACTTGTAACATCGTACATCATCTCCACGTTGAATGTAGAAGAATCCAGCCTCCGCTAGTTTTTCTTTAGTGACGTTTGGGTTGTTCCAGTGACGAAACGTTTCAAGTCGATACGCTTCGATTTCCAAAGCTGTTCTATAGTTTCAAATGATACATTCTCTAATCCACCATGCTAAGCCTAATTTCTCACTAAGCCTAATTTTCTCAATATGGTTAAAATTTGTTGCTAAAATTCTCAATATAAACGATTTTTCAATATTTAAATGGTTTTAAAATTGTCAAAAATATATAGTCTACTACAAAACAAAAATAGTTACTTACTTTACGGTTGGAAATCCTTGGTAGAGCTGTAAAAAGACGGAACTAACCGACAGCAGGTCTTTACTCGTCAATGCGCCGAAGAGAAATGAAGCGTGGGAGAAATAATCAGTTCCTATCTTTTCGAGATTAATTCAAAACATGATCTAAACTACAACTAACCCTCAAATTCTATTGGCTGTCTCTCTCGGCGATAACAGTTCTAGAAACTCGAGATTAAACCATCTCGTGATTGAAACTGCATCAAATGATTGACGTCATATAATTAACCCACTTGAAAATTTTAAAAAAAACCCATTGCTACTCAAACGAGAGTTTTCGAAATACCATGTTGAATGTGTCGAACCCTCACTTGAAAATATTAACGGAAAACAAACCTCTTCGAAAATTGAGTGACGTAGAAGATTGCTAAAAAATGGGTAAGTGTTGTTTTTCAATAAAAAGTCTTTTTTACATTTATTAAGAGTGAAAAAAGTTACTTAGAAAAAATTGTTTACACTTGTTTTTTTTCACGTACATGAGTTTATATTGTTAAATAAAATGGCGGAGTCAAATTTAATCTTTTTATCATTACAAGGCCCAAAGCTAACTAAATGTCAGTTAAATTAACCCAGGCAATTTTTTTTCACTAATCTTATTTTGCGAATGACGGGTAGAAAACATTTTTCAATGGTTCATGACGGTAACAGATTTCAATGACTTTTAGAAAGTACTTTCAATAGAACGTGCGGGAATAATGCAATAATATATTTCTACCAATGTTTTGTTTTCATGCTAGATTTCGTAAACCACCCCGTTGTCCTAACTATTCTATTTGAATTTTTTGTTTTTGGATGGTTTATTTTATTCGAAAGTAAATGGTTTGGCGCTCGTAGAAGCGCGCGTATGTTTTCGAGAAGGTCGGTTCTTATCTCTCAAAGATACCAGATGGCGTGTGAATATATTTTACTATCCTCTGGAACTGGTTTTTCCCAGTCAGTCACCATACCTCTATCTCTAGCTAATGGAATCGCCAAATTCAATGTGATGGTATTTCTAGCATGATTTGCGAAAGATAAAAATATCTTGTGGTCGTTTTTTCCCCAATTTTTGGAAAATGTTTGGTAGTACGTTTTTGTACTCTGTCCTTTAGTTCTATGCACAATATACATTACGAAATATTCGCCGCAAAAGTTACTAGTAAGTCTTTGCAATCGTCTTTTACTAAATGTCCACGTCTTACACATTGAATTTAAATATTTTCTGATTGATGGTAAAAATGGGGGAATTCCCATTGAATCAAAGTAGAATCCTCGTTTTCTACCGTCGATGTAGACGCAAATCCAATGCGAACCTGTTTCGCCCCTTTTATCAAAATTAATGATAAGCGATTGTGGGTATTTCGCGACGGTTTTCAAAGTATCGGAAGAAAAAACGCCTTAAATGTTCGGTGTTTTATACAGTGCCTGAGATAAGTTAACGTTTGTGGTAGTCATTTTAATAGTCTCGAATAATGTTCCTATTTTTATCTATCTGTAAACAAGAATTAAATTTGGCGTACACGATAACGACCGTGGATTCTTTTAAAGGGGTACCAAATCCTAAATCTAAGCATAGTTGCCCTCTCTTTACGGGGTTCCAAAACGTGACGTCACTGGCCGAATTATCGGGAGTCAGATCAAAAGCGTATAAGGCTAGTCCTAGAAGAAAGTCAGCCAACACGACGTGGTTTCCTTCGTCTTTGTAGTGTATCCCAGTTCACGAGAATAGCGAATGATAGGCTAGCGTAAATTGTTTACTATTTAAATTAGGGGTCAACGCTTTCGAAGGGATTTGTTCGTTATCGACGTATAGAGCTAAATAATTTAGATCGAAATTTTCAAAATTATAAGGATTAGACTTTACGGAGCCCTTTTACGCTTTGTTGGTGGCTAAACCAATAATGACTCTGTTTGGCATTGGACCTAAGAATATAGTGTCAAAACTATCGTTCTAAATCGAACTAGCCAATGTTTTAGCTTTAATTTCGGTACGAGTAAAGGGATATTTGGCGTAACTACGTAATAGTTCTTGCTGGGGAGCTAATAAAATTTTAGGCATAATTTTAACTTTATGTACAATTAAAGCAGCGTCTATAAATTCGACTTTATAAGAGCCGACCGTATCGCTAAAAAGGGTAAAATTATCGCTTTTTCTAGTTAGTGAAACCTTAAGTGGTACGCCATTAATTCGATATTTGTTAAAATTAAAAATGTCACAAGAAATGTTCCCGTAAACTACAATTTCTTTTGAAACCGCGGCGAGGGCTTGACGCTTCGTGAATCCGGTGTTTGTCAGGAGGTCCATACTTCCGGTCGTGTCATTGTACCACCCAGATGTCGCTAGGTGAGTGTTTTTCGCATCGTTCCCAAAGTTGAGCAAGGTTTCGATATACGCCCGATAGGGGTAAATCGCGACCGATGGTGAAACCGTCGTATCATTGAGTTTCACTTCGCATTGTTTAAATAGCGAATGCCGAGAATTGTTCACGAGCGAAACATAAGATCCCGCATCCAAGTTGTCACCGTTGATCTTGACGATTTTGACTTTACAATATATCATTGTCATTGCCAAATCGGTGTAAGAGTATCTCGTACCCGGTACCGCAAATTCGATGATAGAACTGCTGTCGATAGATGAGATGGGTTTGTATACCACCCATTGTCCCTTTTCAACGCTAAGTTGAGTCGGTAGTCGTTGAAAATATTTAATTCGCTTTTAAGTACTTGCTTTTGAGAGAGCAAAAATATCGCGAACCGTACGCGAGAACTTGCGGCGTTTAACTAAACCCTTTTTCTTAGCGTGGGGCTTCCTCAATGCTTTTTTAGAAGTTTTTCTTCTCATGCGACGACCCGAACCTTCTTGCGCAGCCATTTCGTCCAAAGTTTCTGTTATTCGTTTATTGGCTGACGTTTTTAAGTCCTGACCTTGCAAGACGTCTCCGAGTACTTTCTTTCCTGTATTCGGCAGACTGTTTTAGGAATGGGAATGCAAACCTAGCTAGCCCTGAAAAAAAAGCTACCAATTCCGTGTCCTTTTGTCCAACAAACCCAGAGAAATAAGGTAAATCTGCTCCTCCCCCTGCCTGTTTTAAATAATATTGCATGTAGGGACAATTTCTATCTAGGTACTGATAAGTCATTTATTTACGGAGCTAGTCGTAAATGTACTTTACACGTGACTGTACCAAACTGAAATGGTATGAATTTACCTAAACTAGTTCTTATATTAATGTCGATAGTGTCAAAATAATTTCTACTCAGTTTAAGGTAATGCGGAGAATCGAATGTTTTTGAAACGGTAGTTCCGTGAGAAGCATTTTGGTAACAGTGATGGTAACTCACCGATTTTGTTTAGTCTCGAGAAAGTAGAGTAGACATTAACGTAACTTGACAATTTCTAAACAGAAAGGTTACGCTGGGCTTCGTTCTCAACACGCATAAACGGATCCCAACGTGCAAAATGAAACTAGAAAGGGGCCTTTTTCACACGTGCGAATTAACACTAAATTAACCACGTGGTCTCTAAAACCTATTCGGAACGTTATTAATTCGTTTCGAAAAAACACGATTTACGCCGAGTGTATAAACATCAACTTTTAACGTTCTGTACACGTATATTTGAACCCCAAAAGCAAAATGAGTTCGCCCCGTGTTTTGTTGAACATAGTTCAAGGTTTTACAACATTTTTAATAGAAAGAAGTGTTTTTGGTGTTTAAATGCATAAAATATTAGCGTGTTTAACACGTTTTATAATACACGTGTTCTAGAAATATACAATATTACTACATCAAGACGTTTTTTAAAAGAATATTAATTTCGTATTTGAATTTACTCTACACACTCCTTTATTTCGCAATGCTTCACAGAACTTGTAATTCGGTGCATCATTTAAAAACCTTAAATCCCCTATTCGCACGATTTGGTCAACTTCTTCCACATACTTTTTTAAAAAAGAGCGCTCGAATGTGGCTGGGCCGGACCTTCACGGGTTCATCTTAACGACCGACATACCTTCGCAATATAACACAGCCATTCGCTTCACCTCTAGTAATATTTTTTTGATTTAAATTAATTTAAAAGGAAAATGAACGCACTTTCTTAAAGTAAATAATGAACAAATTATATCGCATAGAAAGTTCTCGCGACCGGAAAAATGTTAACTTTTTGTAAGGCAGCGCATTGGAGAAGAAAATGTTCAATGTGCTCAAAAAGGAACAGATAACAATAGCAAAGAACAGCTCGCCTCTAATTGAAGGCCCCTTTTCCTACAACCATCCACATTTAGTGCCGCTATTACCGGCTTTCGCTTACTCACTCCCCTATCCCTGCGCATTTCGTTTTGACCATCTTGCTCTGGAAACGCAACGGGATACCATTTTTTAAATATGCTGTAGCTGTCCCTTACAAACCAACTTCTCAGAATTCTGGAAGGCGGTGGGGTTACTCTTTCATTTTCTTGGGAAATTCCCAAAAAGTCTTGTGTATATAAACGGGCAAAAGATTATCAAGTGCTTACTGATGTCGCCCCCCTCTTCCCTTTATAACCATAAGGGAGAACGATACCATTTTGGTAACAGCAGATTACAGTTAGCGGGGGTTCTTGCGCAAAGATCGGAAATGGGGAATACACTTTGAGGGTTTCTATGTACCATAAGCAGGAAAGCCGGTTCTTTATGACAAAGCTCCCAACTGCGACTCATCTAAAGGCTTTTGTTTGTGCAAATTTAGGGCACCGCTAAATTCTGGACTGAGTTATAGCGATGATAAACCTGGGCTAAGAGAGTGTGGGTAAAAATGGGCCTGTCTCTTTCTCCAAATAAAGAAATATTTTATTTCTGTTTGCAGAAGTAGATGATCTAGGAAATGAAGTGTTCATACCAAATATCTTTAATCACTTCGGGTAGTGCCCAACTTCACTTTTGTGTTTATTATTCCTATTGGCGCGACGTAACATTGCGTTGCATGAAAATCAAAACAACTTTACTTGAGATACTTGAATTCGAAATATCTACCGTAAATTAGGTAAAAGTTTTTGTGAAAATGTAAATAAAACGCATCTTAAACTGGGCTTTAAATAATATCTTAAAAAACACCACGTGTATCAAACACAAAAGCAAGTAACTTCTAAGAGGGAACTTAGAGAAGGTATAGAAAAGATAAAAGTAACTATAATATAAATTTATGTATAATAAATAATAAATTCTTACGCAATATACATATAATTGTTATTCATAATGTGTTAAATTATTATAGTGTTGTATATGTTATAAAGTGGGCCATCTGGAGAGAGTCAAGAAAGGTAGAGCAAACACTCCCAGGCTGACAGGAGATAATTAAACATGGGCATTGATAATACGATTATAGACCTTAAGTATGAATAAGAAGATTTATAGATTTTTATCTATAATTGTCTTATCCAAAATTACGGAGCGCTCAATTTATTGATCGCCTATTTTATAGACCGCTATTTTAAACCCCGCCTATTTTTACGCCGCAAAAATTTATCCGTATTCGACGTTTTACGGAGCCTCATTTACCACTCTCCTTTTATGGATACCTACAATAGCCATTCATCCCACTGATTTATCGACTTTGCGCTCCGGGGTCCCCCCTTTTTTTAACAATAGCGCCCCAAGAATTTCCTCGAAGAATACACTCGGTCCCCTTCTCTTTTTTGCCAAGAATAAGATGCGTTTCGCTTAAAAAAGAATAGTCAGTAAGTGAAATAACGAGGCTATTTTTTATTTTTTATTTTCTCTTAATTTTGATAATACACCATATTCGGTAATTGAGTAAAACAAAGGAAGAGAAGATGACCAGGTTACGTCTTTCAATCAGGTTGCTACAATCGGTAACCATGTTGAATGGATTTGCGTAATTTCCGAAATTTCTCACGACATCCTCAAATATATCCGAATATCCCTGTCCAAAATTGATGTCTTCAAAATTTTTGCTTTTAGAATATCGGGCTACTCGCTTGACGTGAAGTTTGAGGACCTCGAACATGGCCTCAAAGAAAGGTCTCTCTTTATCAATTTCAGCGTGAATACATAAAATCAAGACTAATATTCCCGCCTCCCCTAACTGAAACTCTTCCTTTTTCCCAAACTTTTGTAGGCTAAAAGCGTCACGTTTCTTTTACTAGCCAGAATTCCGTAGGCGACACCTGCAAATAGAAACCGTCCCCAGGCAAACGGTGGGGGTGACAATTACGAGCTTTATCGTGGGTACGAGGGAAATCTTTGAAAATATACGTAGAAATATAAGCTAACGGCATTTATTAAAACAGCACTTTTAAAAAAAACTTTTTAATAAAATAAATAAATATACAAGTAAAAATAAGAATTGTGGAGGCGAGATTGGCGGCGAGGCCGTCAAGAAGGAACTGTGAAAAATAAAAACATTTAATTTAAAAAAGATCATTTAAAAAAAATTAACTTACTAGGGTACGACTGGTGATTAAGGAATTCCGGGAGAGCAGGAGGTACCGGGAACTTTTTTGAAAAAATATGCTACATCGATAGTTTATACCTGAAAAAATATTATTTTTTACCCAAAATCAGCGGCAAAAGCAGTTGCCACCAAATCCCCTACGATAACCTGGGTCACGTGGGAGGCCTCGCCGTGTTGGGCATCCCAGGCGTGACTCAATATTACCTGATAGTCCAGAGCAGGGATTAAGAGAGAAGGGGGATCCCCGTTATCCATTGAATACAGTATCATGGAGTCCGCCATATTATTTGCAGCCTGGAAGGGCCCCTGTAACATACCCCAAGCTCAATTAAGCAGGCTACGTAACGGTGCTGCCCTAGATAACCGGCGGGGATAGGATTAAGTATTTGCGGAGGAGATATAGTCGAGGGGGGAACTAAAAAATGTTTAAGGACAGTTTAGTTTTAACAGCCAAAAAATAAAAAAACGTACCTGGAAGAAGAGGAAATAGACAATACTTCGGGTGACGATGGAAGAAGCAAGTTTTCATTCCATATAGAATAGCCTGGAGCGGGACTAGAGGGGGAATTACTAAAAAAAATATATTTTTCGCGAAAAAACGTTAGAGCTCGTAATTCCTCCCTCGAGGAAGAAGACGACGAAGAAGAAACTTGACATCCAGATATTTTTTTAAAATTAGAAAACCATAAGTAATCAAATGGAATAAAAGTCGAACTTCCCAGCAAACATAAATCGTCCCTGGGAAGTCCCAGCATTGTCCCGTCCAAAAATCGTCCTACGGGACGAATAACGGACGTCCCGTTTTAGTCATCGTAGTACCAATTTCAGGACATCCGATAATCAGCCCAATCGACTTCGCATGGATCTCCACTATTCTTCCGAAATATTTCGTCCACCAATGCTTACATGGAGGAATAGCAGAGGAGGGGAAAGGAAAGAAGGCGCTAAATCCGACAGCGTAGTGCCAGTTCGAGGCGGGCGGAAAAGGTTGGGGAAAGTCGAGGTAGACTTTTTAAAGAATTCAAACCCTAACCGGTAGATCACGACATGATCGTGGCACGCACTGACTTTGTTGGAATGTATGAAAACATGGAGAAATAGATAAAAGTCTAACTCGACATACCCCCGTTTCGACATGTAACTGAGCCGATAATGATAAATGAACAACAAAATATTAATTTTATTTTTAATATTATTATTTAAAATTACGAGTTTATTTTACGTGGTAAATCAAAATTACTTATATCTGTTCTTAATTTTTCTATTTTTTATACTATTGTTTTCTTAATTTTTATTTCAATTATTTTCATTGTATTCTAATGATTATTATCTTATCTGATGAATGATTTCTACAATCACAGCCAATTACTTAGAGTGCGAAAAAGCTGATCAAAATTGGCTGCGCTAAAGTACTTTTAAAATACCTGCTAGCGCACTTTGACTTTGTAGTTTCTTTTGTACGACGCCTTTACTTGATTGTTCGGATGAGGTACATCGGTTACCATAATGCGTTCTACACAAACGTTAAAGATTATAACATAGTAATCTCTAGTATCGCTGATAAATTATCATACCTGTTTGATTTTTTAAATGGTTTTAATTCGATTTTTTTTATTTGTCTTTTACGGAACCGATAGACGTCACACTCGGATCTTGCCTTCGTCCGTAAGACATCCCAAAATCCGGGGTTGACGTCGGTTGGACGTAAAAGGACGACCAAATGTCCGGTTTGTCTAGAGCGGTAGTACGTCACGGAGACGGAGTTTTCAGACGTCCGACGGCGATTACGGTGGCCGTCCCCTGAATGTCTTTCGGCCTTTAATTTGGTTCAGTCATGGCTCAATAGGGATGAATCTAGGACGTTCATTTGGATATCATATTCTGAACAAATAATTTAAAAAGCCAAATTTTAATTTAAAATTTTATTCAAAACATCTATATTACAAGATAATGGAAAAAAATCCAGGAGAAAGTGTCAAATTTTATTGTAATAACACGAAAACTGCATTAAAATTTACACTTTCAATTTTTTATATTAGGTTATAAGAGTTTTACGATAAGTTTTCGAAAGTTGGAAACTTTAAAGTATTAGCAGTTAACATAATTTATAAATCAGAAACAAAATATAACTTAAGAACATTAAATACTATTCCTTAAAAATAAATAAGACTATAGAATAAAAAATTTATTCTATAAATTGCTGTTTCTCGAAGCTAAATTTTAATATCTACCCTAAATCTTACTTTTGAATTACAATATCACAATCTAAAATTAAGCCTAAGGCGGATCGTTCAGTGAGAGTAATGAATAATAAACCTTAAAAGTAAAATTGAAACATGTACAGGTCCAAAATGACATTTAAAAACACCAAACCTTCCGTTACTTACAGAGAATACAACCCAAACCTCACTTTTGGAATTACAATTTCACTAAACTATTCACAGAACAAATTTGAGCTATAACCCGGGTAGCAAAGTGAACGTTGCTGCATGGTTGAGTTTTGGTTTTTTGGTAGTAAAAGCGTTGATATTTAATAACTGCAAAAACCAATTTTAAATAGGAATATTGCTATATAGATATAAGACGTATTAATAACGTCTTTTTTAAACTGAACTGCATGAGGATATTTTGTTGGTAATTTTGGTATTAAATTAACGTTATTTTTAAGTAAATAAATGTACCATAAATCTACTTAAATAATTATTATTCAAAGAAAGCTTATTTTTTCCCAAGAAATTAAAAAGCCCAAATCACCGTTATTCGCTAGAATCACTACCGAAAACAATTATCCCTTTCGGAAGCAGTCTTAACACAACACCGTGACCTTAAGATTTCCTAATTCACTTCCGAAACGAGTTTTTATAGGTGGTGCTGCGACGCTGATGTTTTCGGTAGCGAATACAGTCTAGCCGTAGAAATAGAAGTTTTATTGAATATTGATAAACGATTTGAACCTTGAAGCAGACGACAAAGCTTTAGCGCCAATTCGCCACCTACAATCGTTTCCGTATCGTTCATACAAAACAATTGTTCAACCTGAGATTAAGACCTATTTGATAAATCCAAAATAACGTAGCGATAACGTTTCATTAACGTAAACAACGAGGTTAGTTTATTGATTTTAACTCAACGTTATTTATTAGTTATTAACTCTACTAATTCTAATCTCATTCAAACGCGTAGCATTTTGGCTTGAAACCTTGTTATACAATTACAATGAATAATCCATAAAATACATAATACCTATGATCAGCCCTAAAACCAAGATTTTGGTTATTTGAACCTACGAAAAAGTTATTAGTACTGAAACAACTGCATATTTTGTAGTATTATAGCAAAAAAAATGTTAACAGCCGTTTCGCGGAAAACTAACCCCTCGTGAATAAACGACCGTTAACGATGAGCAAACCATGGACTAATTAACAACAAACGGTGGACACTTTAGACGACTAAACGAGTTGGAAGAAAAAAGAAAGGTAAGTAAAATTTAAATGCTCTTTTTATTCACTTATTTAGTTAGGGTAAAATATAACATAAGTAGGTATTTGTTCAATTGGGCAGTAACTTAACAGTTAACACTAGGTAGCATACCCGGCCTAGGCTTACAATAATTTTGGCAACATAAAATCGTGCATGCAGGAATGAGGTCCAAATTAAATTACAAGTGTGAAATATTGTAAATATTTGTAGACCACATTTCTTTTATTTGTTGTGTTGTTCCTGGAAAGAATGTATTCCTTTGCCCGCGCCTGTGTTCAGTGGTTTCCCTTCACACCCTTTCCTCGAGTCACCCCTCTTTTTAAGGGGAACCTTTTGTCCAGTATGGGACAAGCGTATTCCTGACGCCAATTCCCGCGTCCCTTTAGATGTACGTGTGAAGGGGGAACCTATCTCCTGACCACAGGTTGCAATATTTTATCCAATTTCATGACGTAGATGTGTTTTTTCAATGGTAGATATTTAGTCTTTTAGTAGTTCCTATAACATTCCTTAGATTATGAATTCCTTTATTTTCATTAAAAAACGCTAAGTTAACTGCTGCCCTTTAACGTGAAATCCATATACCAGTATTTTCGAATAAATTCCCAATTCTTTAAAAATGCGAGAAACGCGCTAGCGTGGCGCGTGTAAAAATAAAACAGTTAGTTTTTAAAATAAATCCGTTTTGAAACAGACTGGTGAAGAATTTAGTCTTAGCGTAAAGATCACTAATTTTTAATTAATTAATTCTTCCAAGTAATTCAGGTTCCCTCAAACCCGTCGGTTATTTTTCAGTCGGTAATCGGACGGGGTCCAGTATTTATGCTCTCTGTCATTTTTGGTGCCGAAACCCGGGAACGGATTTTAAGATAATTTAATTTGCGAACTGTACGTGAAATTCCACCATGTCAGAGACAGTGGACGTTGATAAATTAATCAGAATTCGTCGTACTCTACGGACTGGTACCACACACATCATCAAAACTATCCAGGATGAATTTAAGAAAATAACTCCGAATTTGGATACCATAGATGAGAGGATAATGCAGCTGAAAGAGAAAGAAAGAAAGTTACTAATAATGAACGATCCCATCCAAGCTGCCATTGACGACGCCAAATTAGAGGAGGAAGTCATGGGAACTGAGGAGTGCCACGAGAAAATTATCACCTGTAAATTCAATGCTTTGAAAGCTCTTCAGAACAGAGGCAAGCCATCGGCCAACTCGTCGGACAAAGACGAGACTGAAGACGACCGTTCATCGCAACCCTCCCAGGCTCCCATGGTGAAACTGCCTCAACTAGAAATCAAAGAGTTTAACGGAGATTCCACGAAAAGGCTAGAATTCTGGGATCAATTCGAAACGGCCATTCATAAAACGGAAATTGATTCTTCAGTTAAGTTCACGTATTTGCGTTACTACCTCGATGGCAAGGCAGCTAGAGCAATCGCGGGTTTACAGACCACCAGTTTGAATTACTGTACCGCTATCAACATTCTTAAAAATCAGTTTGGCAGTAAAGAATCTATAATTAGCGCTCATATGGAAAATTTATTAAAAATGCCAGCGGTTGAACAATCTAGCGATGTCGTCGCGTTGAGAAACCTTTATGATCATTGTGAAATTCAAATGCGAAGTCTGGAAAATTTAGGTCTTGCGACAGAAGCTTATAGCGCGCTGCTCTCACCAGTTCTAATTCAACTAATACCGGAAGATATAGCTATATCGTTTAACAGAGAGCATGAAATAGACTCGGGATGGAAAGTAGACGATCAATGTAAATTCCTTTTACGTGAAGTTACGAGTCGAGAAAGAGTAGCGGCGCTATCTAGATCTAGAAAGACGGACAGCAAGGTCAAAAAACAGCAGTTTGACGCTAAAAGTATATATTCACGTCCTGATGACAAGAAAAAGGACGCTTTTCCGTCGTCCGCCTCCGCCTTAAGCGACATCGCGAGTCCGAAATTTTGTCTGTTTTGCAACCTAACTAACCATTTCACCACCGACTGTACCAAGCATACGCCGGAAGAAAGACGAGCCATAATCCAGCGCCAACGTCGATGTTTTAATTGTATTAGATAGTACCACAGAGTTAGCGAATGTCGCGCCAGAGTAACGCGGTGTAAATGGTGTAAGCGAAAGCATCATTTCACCCTTTGCGATTCCAAAGAGAGTGACAAAAGCTCAGATCCTAGAGAACAGGCTAGGATTTAACCTCCTAAACAGCAGCCAGCCACCAATGTTCTCTCGTCAATATCGAGTGGAGCGGACGTTGTCCTTCTCCAAACCGCATTAGCGCTCGTCCAAGATCAAGATGGAAAAAATTCCCAGCAGCTTCGCTGCCTACTCGACAGCGGAAGTCAATTATCCTTCATAAAAGAAGAAGAATCACGACGTCTAAATCTAGAAGTGATTTCGGAAAACGAACTACTTTTGATTAATCATTTCGGTATTGATACCCCCGTCTACGCGAAAAGAAGAAGGGTACGCGTCGTATTACGTAATGTCCACGATCCTACTAAGTCAGTCTCCATTGACGCTTTCGAAACGCCGCAAATATGCGGCTCAGTTACCTCCGTTCCGAGTGGTGATATAGTGCGGAAAATGCGAAGTAAAGGTCTAGTCATGGCCGATTACTCCGGTACCGAAGCTCAATTTAAAGATGGAGCCGCAATTGATATTTTAATAGGTTCCGATTTTTATTGGACGGTTGCAATGGATAAAAACGAGCATCTCGGTAAATCAACGGTTGCGATCGAAACGGTCCTCGGATGGACCATCCAAGGTTCCACGAAAATAAGCGTTGGACCTCCTGTGGTTGGTGTAAATTCCGTTACTGTCATGCGAGTCTCCGCAGAAACACTTTCGGAAGAAGAACTCGTCTCTCGTCAACTACGCGCCTTTTGGGATCTCGAAACCATGGGTGTTAAACCCGAAGAATTAGAATCCACCAACGACACCGACGTTTTAGAAGCCTTCAAACAAACCGTTCGGTTCACCGGAGAACGGTACGAAGTGCCGTTGCCATGGAAACCGAACAAGGACGCCCTTGGAGATAATTTAGCCGCGGCTACGAAAAGAACCCTCCATTTATTAAACAAGCTAGCCACAAATCCAGTTCTACTTTTAGAATACGATGATATTCTAAAGAGCCAACTTCGAGAAGGTATAATTGAAGAAGTCGAACTCTCCGCTACTCCAAAGGTATACTATTTTCCTCATCGAGCTGTCGTGAAAGAAAGTAGCGCTACTACCAAAGTTCGCATCGTATTTGACGGGTCGTCGCCTAGAGGAAAAGCTTTATCCCTGAACGATGTCGTAGAGTCCGGTCCGAGTTTAAACCGAGAAATAATCTACGTATTAATCAACTTCCGAGAACATCGAGTCGCGTTCTCCAGTGATATTGAGAAAGCATTCCTACAGATATCCGTTGAGCCCAGCGACAGGGACGCCCTTCGATTTCTCTGGACAACCGACATCAACAACCCGAGGAAGGTTCCACTAAAAACATTTCGAATCGCGAGAGTCCCGTTTGGAGCGACTTGCAGCCCGTTTCTCTTAAACGCAACCCTGAAGCATCATATCCAGAAGTACGAACACGAGTTTGAAGAGACGTGCAGAACCCTAACGTCAGGACTGTACGTCGACGATCTATTATCCGGAGCGGAGAGCGTAGAGAAAGCGTACAAAATTTCCGAAGAGAGCAAAATGAACATAAGTCAGGCTGGGATGAATCTCCGTAAATGGAATACGAATTCATCGGAGCTCCGGAATCTGTGGAGCCGCGAAATTCAGTTCGATAATTCATCGAGCAATTTATTAAATCCAGAGAAACTCAAAGTTCTGGGGTTAATTTGGAATAACGAAGAAGATACCCTGGGTTTTGAAATTAGCAGCCTGTTAGAATTTCTGGTACAGAAACAGGATACGAAGAGATGGGTGTTGAAATCCCTAGCGAGAGTTTACGATCCACTGGGCCTCCTTTCTCCCTTCACAGTCCGAGCCAAATTCCTTTATCAGAAACTATGGGAGTAGGAGGATTCTCGGAAGAAAAATAAACTCAACTGGAATGATCCTCTTCCCGGAGAACTGGCAACCCCGTTCAACAGCTGGTGCTCCGAAATCTCCAGCCTCCGAAAATTGAAAATTCCGCGATTTTATTTCTCCACAATCCAAGAAAACAGTCAAATTACCACAGAATTACATTGTTACGTTGACGCCAGTGAAAAGGGTTTTGCAGCGGTCGCGTATATTCGTTACGTAACTAACCGCAGAGAAATAGGAGCTACTCTCATCGCCGCTAAAACGAGAGTTTCACCTATCAAAAAGATGTCAATCCCTCGCCTAGAACTGATGGGGGCAGTCTTGGGTGCCCGTCTAGCGAAGAACCTACTAGGCGCCCTATCAAACAAACCTGAAACCACTTATATGTGGACGGATTCGACAATCGTCCTAGCCTGGATTAAGGACAATTCATCTACCTGGCGACCTTTCGTGTCAAATTGGATACGAGAAATCCAAACCTTGTCAGATCCGAAAAGTTGGAATTATTGCTCAACCAAGGACAATCCGGCAGACTTGCCAACCAGAGGAAAAAGCGCGGAAGACCTCCTCACTAATTCCAAGTGGTGGCGAGGACCTCCATATTTATTCGGACCAACTAATGAAATTCCGTTGGGAATAAAGCCGAATCACGAGCCGTATTCCCCTGAAGTCCTAGAGGAGATGAAAGCCGAAGTTCGCTACGCCGTTCAAGGAGCCATTACAGTGACTAATGTCAAACTAGAACCGTTGCTCGATCTCAAAAAATTCAGCTCCCTATCCAAGGTCATCCGTATAACGGCTCACATAATCCGATTTTCCAGAATTTACAAAAAGGGAAAACTTATTGGGCCGTTAACTGCCGAAGAAATCCAACGCGCCGAGCAAATCTGGGTGAAAATGGTCCAAAGAGAAGCGTTTCCGTCCGAAGTTACTAGACTACAGGCCCTAAAGGAAATTGACAGAGAGTCATCAATTCTATCTCTAGACCCTCAATTAGACGAAAATGGCCTAATTGTAGTCGGCGGTAGATTAAGTACCAATTCCCTGACGTACAAAGAGACCCATCCCTGGATTCTACCGAATAATCACCGATTTTCCGAACTACTCGTTCAACAATGTCACACGCGTTTGTATCACGCCGGGGTAAATGACGTGCTCGTTGAATTACGTGAAAACTATTGGATTACACGCGCACGCCAACTTGTCAAAAAGGTCGTTTCCAGTTGCATCGTGTGTAGGCGTTTCCGCGCCAAGGCGTGTGCCGCGAAGATGGCTCCTCTTCCTGAAGCCCGAACCACTCCCGCGCCTCCATTCAGCGTTACTGGTTTGGATTACGCCGGACCTCTGTACAACCGAAAGGGACAGAAGTGTTACATCGTTTTATTTACATGCGCAGTCACCCGCGCCATCCATCTCGAATTCGCGAAAGATATGTCCACCGAATGTTTTTTACTCGCGTTTCGTCGTTTTTCCGCCCGTCGTGGAATTCCATCCATAATATATTCCGATAACGCAAGGACTTTTAAACGAGCTTATGTAGATTTGAAAGAAATTTTCGATAACCAACGCAGTCCCGCAATTGTTAATTACTTTTCTGATCTGAAAATTACTTGGCGTTTTATTGTTGACCGCGCACCTTGGGTCGGCGGTTTTTACGAAAGATTAGTGCGCTCCGTCAAAAACGCTTTGAGACAAACTTTGGGACCCGCAAGTTTGACAAATGTAGAATTAGCTACAATTTTAACCGAAGTTGAAGCCACAATAAATTCAAGGCCGATAACCTTCGTTTCGCAAGAAGTAGGGGATCCCACCCCTTTGACTCCAGCTCATTCTCTTGTGGGTGGTAGATTAACCGTATTGCCATCCAGAAAATTCAGTGAAAAGGACATTCCACATGATTCCAGACGAGATATAAGCATCAACAAGCTCTGTTAGAAAGACTTTGGACGAGATGGAAGAAAGAGTACTTGGTAGAACTGAAAACTGCTCATCATTTAAGTAAATCAAATTCAACCCCTGAACTTTAGGTTGGAGATTTAGTTTTAGTAGAGGAGCCCAGAATGCCCCGATTATGTTGGAAGATAGCTGTCGTTGACGAACTATTTAGGAATCCAAGTGATAGAATTGTAAGATCGTGCATGATCAGATTAGCCAATGGGACCAAAATCAAAAGGGCCATTAAATTATTGTACAATTTAGAAATTACCGATTAACCCTGTCTTGAGCATAGCTCAAGGGGGGGAGTGTGAAATATTGTAAATATTTGTAGACCACATTTCTTTTATTTGTTGTGTTGTTCCTTTGCCCGCGCCTGTGTTCAGTGGTCTCCCTTCACACCCTTTCCTCGAGTCACCCCTCTTTTTAAGGGAAACCTTTTGTCCAGTATGGGACAAACGTATTCCTGACGCCAATTCCCGCGTCCCTTTAGATGTACGTGTGAAGGGGGAACCTATCTCCTGACCACAGGTTGCAATATTTTATCCAATTTCATGACGTAGATGTGTTTTTTCAATGGTAGATATTTAGTCTTTTAGTAGTTCCTATAACATTCCTTAGATTATGAATTCCTCCGACTGAAACGGTCCCTTTATTTTCATTAAAAAACGCGAAGTTAACTGCTGCCCTTTAACGTTAAATCCATATAGCAGTATTTTCGAATAAATTCCCAATTCTTTAAAAATGCGAGAAACGCGCTAGCGTGGCGCGTGTAAAAATAAAACAGTTAGTTTTTAAAATAAATCCGTTTTGAAACAGACTGGTGAAGAATTTAGTCTTAGCGTAAAGATCACTAATTTTTAATTAATTAATTCTTCCAAGTAATTCAGGTTCCCTCAAACCCGTCGGTTATTTTTCAGTCGGTAATCGGACGGGGTCCAGTATTTAAGCTCTCCCACAACAAGTGTTGCTCATTACCATAGCTTTAAAGTTTTTTTTCTTGCATCTAGTAACATTTATAATAATATTATATTTGAGGTGTTGTTTCCATTTACTTATAAACATAAGTTTTGTGCTTTAGAATAATTTTTGAGTGTATTGAAAGTGAAATTTAAGGGTAATTGACTGTTAAAAAGGATCATAATACAATATGTTAAGCCTCGATTACACTTCAAAATTACTTGATCCCAATTAGTTGTAAACAATACCTTGCCCAAATAATTGTGTATTGGTATCTTGAATTGTAAAGCTATCATATTCACACTTCGCAATTATAAATTTTTAAAAACTAATAATTGTAAAATATAAACGCCACTTTAGGCTGCTGTCATCTCTTTAATGAATTGTAATCGCTTTCAAAACAAAGCCACGTTACTTCACTTTAATTGTAATTTAAGCTTTTTAAGGTGACGTGTTATGTGTAATATTTTCTTTCAACGGCTAAACTGATTTTTAATTTCATTTTAGGGATTTTTATTACCTGGAATTTTTAAACCCAGTTTAAAAGATAATAAAATCTAGCTGCTGTTGGGTTTAGCCTTATGTGGCCATTATGCCAAATTTATAATATAAGGAGATTTGTCAAATTGACCCAGAAATATTTCACCCAACTTCAAGGAAATATGCTTCAAGTTTGAGATAAATTTGTTTTCACACTGATCGAAGATTCTAAATATTATTCTTGAAATATAATTCCAAGTTGTTAAATTAATGTAAGTTAAGGGTAAAATAAGCTTTCATATAAGGAGATGGTCCAATTGGTCCAGAAATATTTCATATATCTTTAATTTTTATCTTGAAGCGTAAAGAAATATACTTGAAATGTGAGATTAAATAAATGTTTTCACCCTGAGCCAAAATTCTAATCATTTTTCTTGAAATGTAATTCCAAGTTGTTAAGTTAATGTCAGCTTAGGAAAAAATAAGCTTTCATATAAGGAGTCGGTAAAATTTTAACAAAATTTAAAATGTCTTTTTATATGAAGTAAAATGCAAATTTATCTGAGTATATATAATACAAGTAGCTTATGACAATATATAAAACAAGTTGAGGGAGGGTTAAATTATTAATATTTTTACAAAAGGAGCTCCTACGAGCAGAACACACTTTAAAATATAATAGTCTTAGTCGATAGCTACGCCGCAAAACTTTCGTTTTGAAAACGAAAATATTTGAGAGAGTTGGCCGTTTTCGGTCTATCGAAATCAGGCAGCCTTGCCTGCCTTCCAGCCTGTATCTCCATACCGAAAATTGCCGACGATTACGTCACCGAAAATATTTTACTAAACTGATCGGCGGCGTTTTTGACCGTTAGTTTGAATTATCGACTAAGACTATAGAGGATTACTATTTAAGCGGGCTTTTGCTATACAGCAGCTCGCACGAGCACCTTCAGTAGAAATATTCATAATCGAACTCTCCCTCGACTACTTCTTTGGTTTAATTTGTTATAAAGTTTAACTCTTTCGAAGTGGCATGTTAGTCATTTGAATTACCTGATTTTGAAAATACTGTAAGAATTTTTTAAATAAATATAAATCAGTTCTGGTCATTCTTGTCGTTTTATTTAGAAACTATGCTTTACAAACTAAATGGATAATTTTAGTCATAATTATACGTAGATAAAATTGTTAATTAAACGTGATTTAAAACTTAGATATTTAGTAAAGAAAACGTTTTAAATACGTTGGGTTATAAACGTTTCGAATACGTTGTTGTAACGTATGCAATACGTTGGGTTATAAACATTTCAAATACGTTGTCAGGCTTATTCTTTCAAGCAATAATTAACTATTGCCAACCTTAAGGACACCCCATGGCCAAGCCTACATTACCCAATGCGTAACCAGGAAGATTAGCAAGACTAACTGTTGCCTAGGGTATGAGCTTCAATTTAATACTAAGGGTGGCCATTATTCGAATAAGTAAACGATAACTTTAATTACACACATTGAAACCAATACCAGTCATGCGAAATACTATTCATACATAATACTAACACATTGAAAACATTAATCAACCATTAAGAAACCTTAAACATTTCACTTCCTTTTCACCCCTTTCCGAGCGGCTGGTCTACGGGATAATGGCCAGCGTTAACTAGTGGTTAAGAATAAAGTTTTGGAGTCCAGGGCTGGATCCAGTGAATTCGGCTCTCCTCGGCTTGACGGTCGCGTTCTCACGCACAGTTCGCGTCACACACTTTATCACACATTTTGTGACTCAGTCGCGCTTCTACGGTCGGCTACTTAAGGCTACCATACCGAGGTTTTCTCTTACGGCCACAACCCTTTTTATTTCGGAACTAAAGCTCAGGAAAGAAGCTTCGGGGCGAGAACAAGTTAAAACTGTTCAGTCTGTCGCACTTTTTATTTACTTTCCGGGAGCTCAAAACTTTCGCTCACCGGCCAGCAGTCTCTTTTTTCTTAAAAACCAGACTTCGTGCTTTTTATCAAAACCCTGTTCACTTGGTCCATGAGGTCATTTTCAAGGCCCCAATCGGTGACCTCCTTTTTAAAATCGTTCGATGGACTCATCCGTTCAGGGGCTTAGGCGTCATGACGCTAATTATCATATCCGTACCAACCGTCGGAACATCTCAAAGGGGCACTCGTATCGTTCACCATATATCAAAACTTAAAATAACGCCAAATCCTGGTGCCAGCAAGACACCGGGCATAAATCACATCTTAAAATAGTGTTTCACAACAAAACAGATACAATGGAGAATTTCTCCGAACTGGGTAATGGCAACCCCAATATGGTACTCTGCAATAAAAGTTAGGGAGGGGGAGTGGGTTAATTGATTTTGTATCTATCGGAAGAATCGGGACTGAGGGAAAATACTTGCTATGCTGAAAGACGAGAGATTAGAAGCGAGATAGTAACCCAGGGGGAACTAAGGCTGCCTTTGGCCACAAGACTTCCCAGGCACTCCCTACCAGTGGCTCGTTCTCTTTTCTTTAAAAGCACATGCGGACCACTTTGAAGTGGGAGCTAGAAAAAGCTTCTTACGACCCCCTGCTGCCCACGGCCAGCGTCAACAATTGGGGTGCCATAAAACTGACTTCTAGGAAAACTAGGCCGAAGATTCATTAACGCGAGAAAGTTAAAAGGGGAAAAATAAATCCTAAGAATAACCCCAACCTATCGGATATGGAATGTTAGCCTTAAAAATATCTATTAAAAATATCTATTTCCCAGATTCTTCGGTATGTCTTCAAATATGTCCTTACAATTCTCCCCCTCCTAGCGTTTTACGACCCCGGAAAACCAAAGTACCGTGAGGCTTTTTATTTGTTGAGCGCCCGTACTCAAAACCTCGTCTATATTATCATATTCCAGTAGGGCCGGAAGATCTGCAATAGTTCTTATCTCCCTCCCGAACATTAGATAGGCGGGGGTAAATCCCGTAGAATCCTGAATCTTAGTGCACATCGACATCGCATACTGCGATAGGCCGACATCCCAATTTTGGTGGTTATCACCCACGTACGAGGCTATCATTCTACCTATCCGCTCCGTCATATTTCCTTGGGGTCTATAGACCGATGTAAACCGTTGTTTCACCCCGAACGTAGTCAAAACTTCCGTCATTACTTTAGAGGCAAATTGCTTCCCATTGTCCGTTACTTTGCAGGAAGGTAGACCAAACCAAGAAAACACTTCGTCCACCAGCTTGGTCGCGATAGTTTAGGTGGTAGCCTTCCGTAAAAGGAAGGCTTCGACCCATTTGGTAAATCCCCTTTTACTGCGCGGGTAGGGCCCTTTTAAATCCATCCCTAAATCTGCCATGGCTGGCCTATTGCAGAGCTTTTCATCAAGCCCAGGGGGGCTTGATTAGGGCTTTTAAATCTTTGGCACACTTCGCATGACCGACAGTGTTTCAGCACATCCAAGGTTAGGCCCTCCCACGTATAGTTTTGTTGGATCCTATACCGCGTTTTCTTATACCCGAAATGTCCTATTGATTTAACATCATGGTTTAATTCCATAACCCTTCTACGTAATGAGTGGGGAACTAGTAACTTAAATTCGGACTCTTTAATTCTTTTATAGACCAGGCCGTCGCGAAAGTTCCACTGGGTCATTATTATCTAGCTTTTCGTTATCAATGAGGTGAGACCTTAACCGTCCGACAAATTTATCTTCTAACTGGGCTTTCTTTACCACCTCGCTGCTAAATTCAATAAGACGATCACCCGTCCCAAGTTGAATTTCTCCCGTCAACGCGTTTAAATAGCCTATTTCGGTCGCCGACTCGATGGCCGATTCTGGGATTCGCGATAACGCATCAGCTACAACATAACTGGCCCCTGGAAGATGATGCATTTTGGGGTTTAAAAATTGGCCATCCGGTTGGATCTGGAGCTTTACGCAAATAAAGTAGGGCACTGTGGTCCGTGTAAACATTGACCTCCGGTCCCTCTATGCACGGTCGAAATTTTTCGCAAGCCCACACAACGCCCAAGGCTTCTTTTTCCGTGCTGGAATAATTTTTTCTACCTGACTCAGGGCCCTACTCACAAATTATAGGACATATCGCTTTCCCGCGATATGTTGACTAAGAAGCCCGCCTAGCCCTACATTGCTTGCATCACAAAAATATGAGGGGGTGCTTAATACAGGGGCGGTACACAATTTTTCTTTTAAGTTTTGAAAGGCTTCGTTGTAATAAGGCGGTAAGGGGGCAAGCTATTTTCGCGAAGTTGGGCACGAACCGTCTATAATAACTGGCCATTCCTAAAAATCGGCGAAGGCGTTTAACGTTATGCGGGGCGGGGAATTCCTTCATAGCCCGGATCTTCTCCGGGTCAACTTCAACACCTTCTCCTGATACTATATGACCTAGAATTTTAGCCGATGAGCGACAAAACTGGGTCTTCGATGCCTTGGGTATTAGCCTAGCTGATTATGATGATTTTTTTTATCTCTAGGACGTTGAAACACTTTTTTCAGTGTAGCTAGATGGGATACCAAATCGGCCGATGCTATAATTATATCGTCCAAGTAGGCGCAGACACCTTCTCTATTTAGATCCCCAAAGATGGCGTTAACCATCCTCTGGAAGGTTACTGGGGCTCCCGTTTAACAGAACATAAGGACATTAGGACGGAATAAACCGCGGTGAGTCGTAAACGCCGCTACGGCTTTGCGAGACTGGGTGGAGTGGCACCTGTCAATAGCCTGATCGCATGTCGAGGGTAGTAATAAAACGGGGGTTACGCATTGATTCCAAGATGTCGTCGACTCGGGGGAGGGGGGAAGGCATCTTTTCGTGTTTGCTGTTTGGTTAAATAATAATCTATGCAAAGATGATGGGATCCATCGCTTTTCTTAACTAAAATTGCCGGCGCCGCCCAAGGGCTATAGCACGGCTCTATGATATTGAGATCTATCATCTCGTCAATGATGGCATCCATCCTTTCTCGCTTAGAGGGGGGGGGGGGCATAACGATGAGGAGATCACGCTACTGGAATACTATCACCTACGTCGATATAGTGCGTGGTGGTACTGGTTCTGCCCGGTGTTAACGTAAAAATATCACTAAATTCATGGACCAAGGTATCTAACTTTTGATAATCGTATTTGTTTAAATCTGCTGCGAGAGCTTTATTCCGGCCTTCCCAATCAATATCATCATTATTTAAACTAAAGCATTGTCTCACTCCCGATTTACTTTTAACAAATTCAAAATCCCTAAACTATTACGCCAACTGCCTTTTCCTTTGCCGTTATCTATATACATTCCCGATTTTTCCAGTAAATCTCTGCCTATAATACAGGGGTAAACAATATTCTCAGCGTATAATGCTTTAAAAACCACCTTTTTCCCCGGTAAACCAAATGGTACCCGTACCGCGCCTGCCGCCAGAAACTCTGAAGAATCAGGCTGCATTAAAGCTACTGTTCTCTCCTTAGTTTCGTACCCCTCCGATTCCAGTATTTAAATTTTTGATTAATTAAGGTGTGTGAAGACCCCGGATCAATAAGTGCCATAACTGGCGTGTTCCCAATAAAAATATTTGAATGGTCCAAGCCTAGCCCTTGGGAACCCAAACCATTTACACCTAAAACTAACGGTGGGCTAGGCTCGGTCTTTACGACGTCTATTAATGCGAATTTTGGGGGGTCATCCCTCGCGGGCCCCCCGCTTCGGCGTTTCCCTGTCGAGCGGATCCGTTGCCGTTTCTTTCTCGCACACTGTTTTCATTGTTACCTCCACTTGGGTTACCTCCCGCCGCGTTCGGTCGCGCTCCCTCACCGGAGTTCCCCTCCCTAACTGGACAGTCACGCTGTCTATGGCCACGTCTATTACAGCGGAAGCACTGCTAATTTGGGTTGGACGGGGGTTGTTAAGCAGGACAAACTCTCGCAATATGACCGAGCCTTCCGCAATGATAACAGGCTGAGGAGGGGGCACCGCCGTTATGGGAAAATAACTTTGTTGAGAAAAAGTGGATCTCTGAGGAGGGTAGTAGTTCGAAGGGTTATATGGTGGTCTGTACGCTGCGAGTGAATATTCCATCTACTTCTTTCCCGCTCTTCCATAACGGCGGTGCCCCCCCCTCAGCCTGTTATCAAAATAGTCAAAAAGATCAGACCGTTCAGACATTCAGCATTCATCAAAATAGTCAAAAAATTCAGAAATTCAGCAAAATAGTCAAAAAGTTCAGTACTCCAGCAAAATAGTCAAAAAGTTAAGAAATTCAGCAAAATAGTCAAAAATTTCAGAAATTAAGCAAAATAGTCAAAAAGTTCAGAAATTCAGCAAAATAGTTAAAAAGTACAGACATAACCGTTATCATGGCTATAAATGCGTTGTTGAAATTTTTAGTTCAGAAATTCAGCATTCAGTAAAATATTCAAAAGTTCAAACAGTTCAGAAATTCAGCATTCAGCAAAATAGTCAAAAAGTTCAGAAATTCAGCATACAGCAAAAAAGTCAAAAAGTTCAGACACATCAGAAATTCAGCATTCAGCAAAATAGTCAAAAAGTTCAGAAATTCAGCAAAATAGTCAAAAAGTTCAGTACTCCAGCAAAATAGTCAAAAAATTCAGAAATTCAGCAAAATAGACAAAAAGTTCAGAACTTCAGCAAAATAGTCAAAAAGTTCAGAAATTTCACAACATAGTCAAAAATTTCCGAAATTCATCAAAATAGTCAAAAAGTTCAGTACTCCAGCTAAATAGTCAAAAAGTTAAGAAATTCAGCAAAATAGTCAAAAATTTCAGAAATTAAGCAAAATAGTCAAAAAGTTCAGAAATTCAGCAAAGTAGTTAAAAAGTACAGACATAACCGTTATGATGGCTATAAATGTGTTGTTTAAATTTTTAGTTCAGAAATTCAGCATTCATCAAAATAGTCAAAAAGTTCAGGAATTCAGCAAAATAGTCAAAAATTTCAGACATAACCGAAAAGAAACCGTTCAGAAACCGAAATAAAGCGATTTGAAATTTCAGACAGTTCAGAAATTCAGCATACAGCATAATAGTCAAAAAGTTCAGACAGTTCAGAAATTCAGCATTCAGCAAAATAGTCAAAAAGTTCAGACAGTTCAGATATTCAGCATCAGCAAAATAGTCAAAAAGTTCAGACAGTTCAGAAATTCAGCATTCACCAAAATAGTCAAAAAGTTCAGACATAACCGTTAAGAAACCGAAATGAAACGATTTGAAATTTCAGACAGTTCAGAAATTCAGAATTCAGCAAAATAGTTAAACAGTTCAGAAATTCAGCATTCATCAAAATAGTCAAAAATTTCAGTACTCCAGCAAAATAGTCAAAAAGTTCAGAAATTCAGCAAAATAGTCAAAAATTTCAGAAATTAAGCAAAATAGTCAAAAAGTTCAGAAATTCAGCAAAATAGTTAAAAAGTACAGACATAACCGTTATGATGGCTATAAATGCGTTGTTGAAATTTTTAGTTCAGAAATTCAGCATTCAGTAAAATATTCAAAAGTTCAAACAGTTCAGAAATTCAGCATTCATCAAAATAGTCAAAAAGTTCAGGAATTCAGCAAAATAGTCAAAAAGTTCAGTACTCCAGCTAAATAGTCAAAAAGTTCAGAAATTCAGCAAAATAGTCAAAAAGTTCAGAAATTCAGCAAAATAGTCAAAAAGTTCAGACATAACCGAAAAAAACCGTTCAGAAACCGAAATAAAGCGATTTGAAATTTCAGACAGTTCAGAAATTCAGCATTCAGCAAAATAATCAAAAAGTTCAGACAGTTCAGATATTCAGCATCAGCAAAATAGTCAAAAAGTTCAGACAGTTCAGAAATTCAGCATTCACCAAAATAGTCAAAAAGTTCAGACATAACCGTAAAGAAACCGTTCAGAAACCGAAATGAAATGATTTGAAATTTCAGACAGTTCAGAAATTCAGCATTCAGCAAAATAGTAAACAGTTCAGAAATTCAGCATTCAGCAAAATAGTCAAAAAGTTCAGACCGTTCAGACATTCAGCATTCATCAAAATAGTCAAAAAGTTCAGAAATTCAGCAAAATAGTCAAAAAGTTCAGTACTCCAGCAAAATAGCCAAAAGTTCAGAAATTCAGCAAAATAGTCAAAAATTTCAGAAATTAAGCAAAATAGTCAAAAAGTTCAGAAATTCAGAAAAATAGTTAAAAAGTACAGACATAACCTTTATGATGGCTATAAATGCGTTGTTGAACTTTTTAGTTCAGAAATTCAGCATTCATAAAAATAGTCAAAAAGTTCAGGAATTCAGCAAAATAGTCAAAAAGTTCAGTACTCCAGCTAAACAGTCAAAAATTTCAGAAATTCAGCAAAATAGTCAAAAAGTTCAGACATAACAGTTCTGATGGCTATAAATGCGATGTTGAAATTTTGAGTTCAGAAATTCAGCATTCACCAAAATAGTCAAATATTTCAGACAGTTCAGAAATTCAGCATTCAGCAAAATAGTCAAAAAGTTCAGAAATTCAGCATACAGCAAAATAGTCAAAAAGTTCAGACAGTTCAGAAATTCAGCATTTAGCAAAATAGTCAAATAGTTCGGACAGTTCAGATATTCAGCATCAGCAAAATAGTCAAAAAGTTCAGACAGTTCAGAAATTCAGCATTCACCAAAATAGTCAAAAAGTTCAGACAGTTCAGAAATTCAGCATTCACCAAAATAGTCAAAAAGTTCAGACATAACCGTAAAAAAACCGTTCAGAAACCGAAATGAAACGATTTGAAATTTCAGACAGTTCAGAAATTCAGCATTCAGCAAAATAGTCAAACAGTTCAGAAATTCAGCATCCAGCAAATTAGTCAAAAAGTTCAGACAGTTCAGAAATTCAGCATTCATCAAAATAGTGAAAAAGTTCAGTAATTCAGCAAAATAGTCAAAAAGTTCAGTACTCCAGCTAAATAGTCAAAAAGTTCAGAAATTCAGCAAAATAGTCAAAAAATTCAGACATAACCGAAAAGAAACCGTTCAGAAACCGAAATAAAGCGATTTGAAATTTCAGACAGTTCAAAAATTCAGCATTCAGCAAAATAATCAAAAAGTTCAGTACTCCAGCAAAATAGCCAAAATTTCAGAAATTAAGCAAAATAGTCAAAAAGTTCAGAAATTCAGAAAAATAGTTAAAAAGTACAGACATAACCTTTATGATGGCTATAAATGCGTTGTTGAACTTTTTAGTTCAGAAATTCAGCATTCATCAAAATAGTCAAAAAGTTCAGGAATTCAGCAAAATAGTCAAAAAGTTCAGTACTCCAGCTAAACAGTCAAAAATTTCAGAAATTCAGCAAAATAGTCAAAAAGTTCAGACATAACAGTTCTGATGGCTATAAATGCGATGTTGAAATTTTGAGTTCAGAAATTCAGCATTCACCAAAATAGTCAAATATTTCAGACAGTTCAGAAATTCAGCATTCAGCAAAATAGTCAAAAAGTTCAGAAATTCAGCATACAGCAAAATAGTCAAAAAGTTCAGACAGTTCAGAAATTCAGCATTTAGCAAAATAGTCAAATAGTTCGGACAGTTCAGATATTCAGCATCAGCAAAATAGTCAAAAAGTTCAGACAGTTCAGAAATTCAGCATTCACCAAAATAGTCAAAAAGTTCAGACATAACCGTAAAAAAACCGTTCAGAAACCGAAATGAAACGATTTGAAATTTCAGACAGTTCAGAAATTCAGCATTCAGCAAAATAGTCAAACAGTTCAGAAATTCAGCATTCAGCAAAATAGTCAAAAAGGTCAGACCGTTCAGACATTCAGCATTCATCAAAATAGTCAAAAAGTTCAGAAATTCAGCTAAATAGTCAAAAAGTTCAGTACTCCAGCAAAATAGTCAAAAAGTTAAGAAATTCAGCAAAATAGTCAAAAATTTCAGAAATTAAGCAAAATAGTCAAAAAGTTCAGAAATTCAGCAAAATAGTTAAAAAGTACAGACATAACCGTTATGATGGCTATAAATGCGTTGTTGAAATTTTTAGTTCAGAAATTCAGCATTCAGTAAAATATTCAAAAGTTCAAACAGTTCAGAAATTCAGCATTCATCAAAATAGTCAAAAAGTTCAGGAATTCAGCAAAATAGTCAAAAAGTTCAGACATAACCGAAAAGAAACCGTTCAGAAACCGAAATGAAACGATTTGAAATTTCAGACAGTTCAGAAATTCAGCATTCAGCAAAATAGTCAAACAGTTCAGAAATTCAGCATTAAGCAAAATAGTCAAAAAGTTCAGAAATTCAGCAAAATAGTCAAAAAGTTCAGTACTCCAGCAAAATAGTCAAAAAGTTAAGAAATTCAGCAAAATAGTCAAAAATTTCAGAAATTAAGCAAAATAGTCAAAAAGTTCAGAAATTCAGCAAAGTAGTTAAAAATTACAGACATAACCGTTATGATGGCTATAAATGTGTTGTTTAAATTTTTAGTTCAGAAATTCAGCATTCATCAAAATAGTCAAAAAGTTCAGGAATTCAGCAAAATAGTCAAAAATTTCAGACATAACCGAAAAGAAACCGTTCAGAAACCGAAATAAAGCGATTTGAAATTTCAGACAGTTCAGAAATTCAGCATACAGCAAAATAGTCAAAAAGTTCAGACAGTTCAGAAATTCAGCATTCAGCAAAATAGTCAAAAAGTTCAGACAGTTCAGATATTCAGCATCAGCAAAATAGTCGAAAAGTTCAGACAGTTCAGAAATTCAGCATTCACCAAAATAGTCAAAAAGTTCAGACATAACTGTAAAGAAACCGTTCAGAAACCGAAATGAAACGATTTGAAATTTCAGACAGTTCAGAAATTCAGCATTCAGCAAAATAGTCAAACAGTTCAGAAATTCAGCATTCAGCAAAATAGTCAAAAAGTACAGACATTACCGTTATGATGGCTATAAATGCGTTGTTGAAATTTTTAGTTCAGAAATTCAGCATTCAGTAAAATATTCAAAAGTTCAAACAGTTCAGAAATTCAGCATTCAGAAAAATAGTCAAAAAGTTCAGACAGTTCAGATATTCAGCATCAGCAAAATAGTCGAAAAGTTCAGACAGTTCAGAAATTCAGCATTCACCAAAATAGTCAAAAAGTTCAGACATAACCGTAAAGAAACCGTTCAGAAACCGAAATGAAACGATTTGAAATTTCAGACAGTTCAGAAATTCAGCATTCAGCAAAATAGTCAAAAAGTTCAGTACTCCAGCAAAATAGTCAAAAAGTTAAGAAATTCAGCAAAATAGTCAAAAATTTCAGAAATTAAGCAAAATAGTCAAAAAGTTCAGAAATTCAGCAAAATAGTTAAAAAGTACAGACATAACCGTTATGATGGCTATAAATGTGTTGTTTAAATTTTTAGTTCAGAAATTCAGCATTCATCAAAATAGTCAAAAAGTTCAGGAATTCAGCAAAATAGTCAAAAATTTCAGACATAACCGAAAAGAAACCGTTCAGAAACCGAAATAAAGCGATTTGAAATTTCAGACAGTTCAGAAATTCAGCATACAGCAAAATAGTCAAAAAGTTCAGACAGTTCAGAAATTCAGCATTCAGCAAAATAGTCAAAAAGTTCCGACAGTTCAGATATTCAGCATCAGCAAAATAGTCGAAAAGTTCAGACAGTTCAGAAATTCAGCATTCACCAAAATAGTCAAAAAGTTCAGACATAACTGTAAAGAAACCGTTCAGAAACCGAAATGAAACGATTTGAAATTTCAGACAGTTCAGAAATTCAGCATTCAGCAAAATAGTCAAACAGTTCAGAAATTCAGCATCCAGCAAATTAGTCAAAAAGTTCAGACAGTTCAGAAATTCAGCATTCATCAAAATAGTGAAAAAGTTCAGGAATTCAGCAAAATAGTCAAAAAGTTCAGTACTCCAGCTAAATAATCAAAAAGTTCAGAAATTCAGCAAAATAGTCAAAAAATTCAGACATAACCGAAAAGAAACCGTTCAGAAACCGAAATAAAGCGATTTGAAATTTCAGACAGTTCAAAAATTCAGCATTCAGCAAAATAATCAAAAAGTTCAGTACTCCAGCTAAATAGTCAAAAAGTTCAGTACTCCAGCAAAATAGCCAAAAGTTCAGAAATTCAGCAAAATAGTCAAAAATTTCAGAAATTAAGCAAAATAGTCAAAAAGTTCAGAAATTCAGAAAAATAGTTAAAAAGTACAGACATAACCTTTATGATGGCTATAAATGCGTTGTTGAACTTTTTAGTTCAGAAATTCAGCATTCATCAAAATAGTCAAAAAGTTCAGGAATTCAGCAAAATAGTCAAAAAGTTCAGTACTCCAGCTAAACAGTCAAAAATTTCAGAAATTCAGCAAAATAGTCAAAAAGTTCAGACATAACAGTTCTGATGGCTATAAATGCGATGTTGAAATTTTGAGTTCAGAAATTCAGCATTCACCAAAATAGTCAAATATTTCAGACAGTTCAGAAATTCAGCATTCAGCAAAATAGTCAAAAAGTTCAGAAATTCAGCATACAGCAAAATAGTCAAAAAGTTCAGACAGTTCAGAAATTCAGCATTTAGCAAAATAGTCAAATAGTTCGGACAGTTCAGATATTCAGCATCAGCAAAATAGTCAAAAAGTTCAGACAGTTCAGAAATTCAGCATTCACCAAAATAGTCAAAAAGTTCAGACATAACCGTAAAAAAACCGTTCAGAAACCGAAATGAAACGATTTGAAATTTCAGACAGTTCAGAAATTCAGCATTCAGCAAAATAGTCAAACAGTTCAGTACTCCAGCAAAATAGTCAAAAAATTCAGAAATTCAGCAAAATAGACAAAAAGTTCAGAACTTCAGCAAAATAGTCAAAAAGTTCAGAAATTTCACAACATAGTCAAAAATTTCCGAAATTCATCAAAATAGTCAAAAAGTTCAGTACTCCAGCTAAATAGTCAAAAAGTTAAGAAATTCAGCAAAATAGTCAAAAATTTCAGAAATTAAGCAAAATAGTCAAAAAGTTCAGAAATTCAGCAAAGTAGTTAAAAAGTACAGACATAACCGTTATGATGGCTATAAATGTGTTGTTTAAATTTTTAGTTCAGAAATTCAGCATTCATCAAAATAGTCAAAAAGTTCAGGAATTCAGCAAAATAGTCAAAAATTTCAGACATAACCGAAAAGAAACCGTTCAGAAACCGAAATAAAGCGATTTGAAATTTCAGACAGTTCAGAAATTCAGCATACAGCAAAATAGTCAAAAAGTTCAGACAGTTCAGAAATTCAGCATTCAGCAAAATAGTCAAAAAGTTCAGACAGTTCAGATATTCAGCATCAGCAAAATAGTCAAAAAGTTCAGACAGTTCAGAAATTCAGCATTCACCAAAATAGTCAAAAAGTTCAGACATAACCGTTAAGAAACCGAAATGAAACGATTTGAAATTTCAGACAGTTCAGAAATTCAGCATTCAGCAAAATAGTTAAACAGTTCAGAAATTCAGCATTCATCAAAATAGTCAAAAATTTCAGTACTCCAGCAAAATAGTCAAAAAGTTCAGAAATTCAGCAAAATAGTCAAAAATTTCAGAAATTAAGCAAAATAGTCAAAAAGTTCAGAAATTCAGCAAAATAGTTAAAAAGTACAGACATAACCGTTATGATGGCTATAAATGCGTTGTTGAAATTTTTAGTTCAGAAATTCAGCATTCAGTAAAATATTCAAAAGTTCAAACAGTTCAGAAATTCAGCATTCATCAAAATAGTCAAAAAGTTCAGGAATTCAGCAAAATAGTCAAAAAGTTCAGTACTCCAGCTAAATAGTCAAAAAGTTCAGAAATTCAGCAAAATAGTCAAAAAGTTCAGAAATTCAGCAAAATAGTCAAAAAGTTCAGACATAACCGAAAAAAACCGTTCAGAAACCGAAATAAAGCGATTTGAAATTTCAGACAGTTCAGAAATTCAGCATTCAGCAAAATAATCAAAAAGTTCAGACAGTTCAGATATTCAGCATCAGCAAAATAGTCAAAAAGTTCAGACAGTTCAGAAATTCAGCATTCACCAAAATAGTCAAAAAGTTCAGACATAACCGTAAAGAAACCGTTCAGAAACCGAAATGAAATGATTTGAAATTTCAGACAGTTCAGAAATTCAGCATTCAGCAAAATAGTAAACAGTTCAGAAATTCAGCATTCAGCAAAATAGTCAAAAAGTTCAGAAATTCAGCATACAGCAAAATAGTCAAAAAGTTCAGACAGTTCAGAAATTCAGCATTTAGCAAAATAGTCAAATAGTTCGGACAGTTCAGATATTCAGCATCAGCAAAATAGTCAAAAAGTTCAGACAGTTCAGAAATTCAGCATTCACCAAAATAGTCAAAAAGTTCAGACATAACCGTAAAAAAACCGTTCAGAAACCGAAATGAAACGATTTGAAATTTCAGACAGTTCAGAAATTCAGCATTCAGCAAAATAGTCAAAAAGTTCAGTACTCCAGCAAAATAGACAAAAAGTTCAGAACTTCAGCAAAATAGTCAAAAAGTTCAGAAATTTCACAACATAGTCAAAAATTTCCGAAATTCATCAAAATAGTCAAAAAGTTCAGTACTCCAGCTAAATAGTCAAAAAGTTAAGAAATTCAGCAAAATAGTCAAAAATTTCAGAAATTCAGCAAAGTAGTTAAAAAGTACAGACATAACCGTTATGATGGCTATAAATGTGTTGTTTAAATTTTTAGTTCAGAAATTCAGCATTCATCAAAATAGTCAAAAAGTTCAGGAATTCAGCAAAATAGTCAAAAATTTCAGACATAACCGAAAAGAAACCGTTCAGAAACCGAAATAAAGCGATTTGAAATTTCAGACAGTTCAGAAATTCAGCATACAGCAAAATAGTCAAAAAGTTCAGACAGTTCAGAAATTCAGCATTCAGCAAAATAGTCAAAAAGTTCAGACAGTTCAGATATTCAGCATCAGCAAAATAGTCAAAAAGTTCAGACAGTTCAGAAATTCAGCATTCACCAAAATAGTCAAAAAGTTCAGACATAACCGTTAAGAAACCGAAATGAAACGATTTGAAATTTCAGACAGTTCAGAAATTCAGCATTCAGCAAAATAGTTAAACAGTTCAGAAATTCAGCATTCATCAAAAAAGTCAAAAATTTCAGTACTCCAGCAAAATAGTCAAAAAGTTCAGAAATTCAGCAAAATAGTCAAAAATTTCAGAAATTAAGCAAAATAGTCAAAAAGTTCAGAAATTCAGCAAAATAGTTAAAAAGTACAGACATAACCGTTATGATGGCTATAAATGCGTTGTTGAAATTTTTAGTTCAGAAATTCAGCATTCAGTAAAATATTCAAAAGTTCAAACAGTTCAGAAATTCAGCATTCATCAAAATAGTCAAAAAGTTCAGGAATTTAGCAAAATAGTCAAAAAGTTCAGTACTCCAGCTAAATAGTCAAAAAGTTCAGAAATTCAGCAAAATAGTCAAAAAGTTCAGAAATTCAGCAAAATAGTCAAAAAGTTCAGACATAACCGAAAAAAACCGTTCAGAAACCGAAATAAAGCGATTTGAAATTTCAGACAGTTCAGAAATTCAGCATTCAGCAAAATAATCAAAAAGTTCAGACAGTTCAGATATTCAGCATCAGCAAAATAGTCAAAAAGTTCAGACAGTTCAGAAATTCAGCATTCACCAAAATAGTCAAAAAGTTCAGACATAACCGTAAAGAAACCGTTCAGAAACCGAAATGAAATGATTTGAAATTTCAGACAGTTCAGAAATTCAGCATTCAGCAAAATAGTAAACAGTTCAGAAATTCAGCATTCAGCAAAATAGTCAAAAAGTTCAGACCGTTCAGACATTCAGCATTCATCAAAATAGTCAAAAAGTTCAGAAATTCAGCAAAATAGTCAAAAAGTTCAGTACTCCAGCAAAATAGCCAAAAGTTCAGAAATTCAGAAAAATAGTTAAAAAGTACAGACATAACCTTTATGATGGCTATAAATGCGTTGTTGAACTTTTTAGTTCAGAAATTCAGCATTCATAAAAATAGTCAAAAAGTTCAGGAATTCAGCAAAATAGTCAAAAAGTTCAGTACTCCAGCTAAACAGTCAAAAATTTCAGAAATTCAGCAAAATAGTCAAAAAGTTCAGACATAACAGTTCTGATGGCTATAAATGCGATGTTGAAATTTTGAGTTCAGAAATTCAGCATTCACCAAAATAGTCAAATATTTCAGACAGTTCAGAAATTCAGCATTCAGCAAAATAGTCAAAAAGTTCAGAAATTCAGCATACAGCAAAATAGTCAAAAAGTTCAGACAGTTCAGAAATTCAGCATTTAGCAAAATAGTCAAAAAGTTCAGACAGTTCAGAAATTCAGCATTCACCAAAATAGTCAAAAAGTTCAGACATAACCGTAAAAAAACCGTTCAGAAACCGAAATGAAACGATTTGAAATTTCAGACAGTTCAGAAATTCAGCATTCAGCAAAATAGTCAAACAGTTCAGAAATTCAGCATCCAGCAAATTAGTCAAAAAGTTCAGACAGTTCAGAAATTCAGCATTCATCAAAATAGTGAAAAAGTTCAGTAATTCAGCAAAATAGTCAAAAAGTTCAGTACTCCAGCTAAATAGTCAAAAAGTTCAGAAATTCAGCAAAATAGTCAAAAAATTCAGACATAACCGAAAAGAAACCGTTCAGAAACCGAAATAAAGCGATTTGAAATTTCAGACAGTTCAAAAATTCAGCATTCAGCAAAATAATCAAAAAGTTCAGTACTCCAGCTAAATAGTCAAAAAGTTCAGTACTCCAGCAAAATAGCCAAAAGTTCAGAAATTCAGCAAAATAGTCAAAAATTTCAGAAATTAAGCAAAATAGTCAAAAAGTTCAGAAATTCAGAAAAATAGTTAAAAAGTACAGACATAACCTTTATGATGGCTATAAATGCGTTGTTGAACTTTTTAGTTCAGAAATTCAGCATTCATCAAAATAGTCAAAAAGTTCAGGAATTCAGCAAAATAGTCAAAAAGTTCAGTACTCCAGCTAAACAGTCAAAAATTTCAGAAATTCAGCAAAATAGTCAAAAAGTTCAGACATAACAGTTCTGATGGCTATAAATGCGATGTTGAAATTTTGAGTTCAGAAATTCAGCATTCACCAAAATAGTCAAATATTTCAGACAGTTCAGAAATTCAGCATTCAGCAAAATAGTCAAAAAGTTCAGAAATTCAGCATACAGCAAAATAGTCAAAAAGTTCAGACAGTTCAGAAATTCAGCATTTAGCAAAATAGTCAAATAGTTCGGACAGTTCAGATATTCAGCATCAGCAAAATAGTCAAAAAGTTCAGACAGTTCAGAAATTCAGCATTCACCAAAATAGTCAAAAAGTTCAGACATAACCGTAAAAAAACCGTTCAGAAACCGAAATGAAACGATTTGAAATTTCAGACAGTTCAGAAATTCAGCATTCAGCAAAATAGTCAAACAGTTCAGAAATTCAGCATTTAGCAAAATAGTCAAAAAGGTCAGACCGTTCAGACATTCAGCATTCATCAAAATAGTCAAAAAGTTCAGAAATTCAGCTAAATAGTCAAAAAGTTCAGTACTCCAGCAAAATAGTCAAAAAGTTAAGAAATTCAGCAAAATAGTCAAAAATTTCAGAAATTAAGCAAAATAGTCAAAAAGTTCAGAAATTCAGCAAAATAGTTAAAAAGTACAGACATAACCGTTATGATGGCTATAAATGCGTTGTTGAAATTTTTAGTTCAGAAATTCAGCATTCAGTAAAATATTCAAAAGTTCAAACAGTTCAGAAATTCAGCATTCATCAAAATAGTCAAAAAGTTCAGGAATTCAGCAAAATAGTCAAAAAGTTCAGACATAACCGAAAAGAAACCGTTCAGAAACCGAAATGAAACGATTTGAAATTTCAGACAGTTCAGAAATTCAGCATTCAGCAAAATAGTCAAACAGTTCAGAAATT
Source organism: Leiobunum rupestre (assembly GCF_980474605.1). Lineage (NCBI taxonomy): Eukaryota > Metazoa > Arthropoda > Arachnida > Opiliones > Sclerosomatidae > Leiobunum > Leiobunum rupestre. The sequence continues at coordinate 55,377,999 of NC_143393.1, read as the reverse complement.
CAGCATTAAGCAAAATAGTCAAAAAGTTCAGAAATTCAGCAAAATAGTCAAAAAGTTCAGTACTCCAGCAAAATAGTCAAAAAGTTAAGAAATTCAGCAAAATAGTCAAAAATTTCAGAAATTAAGCAAAATAGTCAAAAAGTTCAGAAATTCAGCAAAGTAGTTAAAAAGTACAGACATAACCGTTATGATGGCTATAAATGTGTTGTTTAAATTTTTAGTTCAGAAATTCAGCATTCATCAAAATAGTCAAAAAGTTCAGGAATTCAGCAAAATAGTCAAAAATTTCAGACATAACCGAAAAGAAACCGTTCAGAAACCGAAATAAAGCGATTTGAAATTTCAGACAGTTCAGAAATTCAGCATACAGCAAAATAGTCAAAAAGTTCAGACAGTTCAGAAATTCAGCATTCAGCAAAATAGTCAAAAAGTTCAGACAGTTCAGATATTCAGCATCAGCAAAATAGTCGAAAAGTTCAGACAGTTCAGAAATTCAGCATTCACCAAAATAGTCAAAAAGTTCAGACATAACTGTAAAGAAACCGTTCAGAAACCGAAATGAAACGATTTGAAATTTCAGACAGTTCAGAAATTCAGCATTCAGCAAAATAGTCAAACAGTTCAGAAATTCAGCATCCAGCAAATTAGTCAAAAAGTTCAGACAGTTCAGAAATTCAGCATTCATCAAAATAGTGAAAAAGTTCAGGAATTCAGCAAAATAGTCAAAAAGTTCAGTACTCCAGCTAAATAGTCAAAAAGTTCAGAAATTCAGCAAAATAGTCAAAAAATTCAGACATAACCGAAAAGAAACCGTTCAGAAACCGAAATAAAGCGATTTGAAATTTCAGACAGTTCAAAAATTCAGCATTCAGCAAAATAATCAAAAAGTTCAGTACTCCAGCTAAATAGTCAAAAAGTTCAGTACTCCAGCAAAATAGCCAAAAGTTCAGAAATTCAGCAAAATAGTCAAAAATTTCAGAAATTAAGCAAAATAGTCAAAAAGTTCAGAAATTCAGAAAAATAGTTAAAAAGTACAGACATAACCTTTATGATGGCTATAAATGCGTTGTTGAACTTTTTAGTTCAGAAATTCAGCATTCATCAAAATAGTCAAAAAGTTCAGGAATTCAGCAAAATAGTCAAAAAGTTCAGTACTCCAGCTAAACAGTCAAAAATTTCAGAAATTCAGCAAAATAGTCAAAAAGTTCAGACATAACAGTTCTGATGGCTATAAATGCGATGTTGAAATTTTGAGTTCAGAAATTCAGCATTCACCAAAATAGTCAAAAAGTTCAGAAATTCAGCATACAGCAAAATAGTCAAAAAGTTCAGACAGTTCAGAAATTCAGCATTTAGCAAAATAGTCAAAAAGTTCAGAAATTCAGCAAAGTAGTTAAAAAGTACAGACATAACCGTTATGATGGCTATAAATGCGTTGTTGAAATTTTTAGTTCAGAAATTCAGCATTCAGTAAAATATTCAAAAGTTCAAACAGTTCAGAAATTCAGCATTCAGAAAAATAGTCAAAAAGTTCAGACAGTTCAGATATTCAGCATCAGCAAAATAGTCAAAAAGTTCAGACAGTTCAGAAATTCAGCATTCACCAAAATAGTCAAAAAGTTCAGACATAACCGTAAAAAAACCGTTCAGAAACCGAAATGAAACGATTTGAAATTTCAGACAGTTCAGAAATTCAGCATTCAGCAAAATAGTCAAACAGTTCAGAAATTCAGCATTCAGCAAAATAGTCAAAAAGGTCAGACCGTTCAGACATTCAGCATTCATCAAAATAGTCAAAAAGTTCAGAAATTCAGCTAAATAGTCAAAAAGTTCAGTACTCCAGCAAAATAGTCAAAAAGTTAAGAAATTCAGCAAAATAGTCAAAAATTTCAGAAATTAAGCAAAATAGTCAAAAAGTTCAGAAATTCAGCAAAATAGTTAAAAAGTACAGACATAACCGTTATGATGGCTATAAATGCGTTGTTGAAATTTTTAGTTCAGAAATTCAGCATTCAGTAAAATATTCAAAAGTTCAAACAGTTCAGAAATTCAGCATTCATCAAAATAGTCAAAAAGTTCAGGAATTCAGCAAAATAGTCAAAAAGTTCAGACATAACCGAAAAGAAACCGTTCAGAAACCGAAATGAAACGATTTGAAATTTCAGACAGTTCAGAAATTCAGCATTCAGCAAAATAGTCAAACAGTTCAGAAATTCAGCATTAAGCAAAATAGTCAAAAAGTTCAGAAATTCAGCAAAATAGTCAAAAAGTTCAGTACTCCAGCAAAATAGTCAAAAAGTTAAGAAATTCAGCAAAATAGTCAAAAATTTCAGAAATTAAGCAAAATAGTCAAAAAGTTCAGAAATTCAGCAAAGTAGTTAAAAAGTACAGACATAACCGTTATGATGGCTATAAATGTGTTGTTTAAATTTTTAGTTCAGAAATTCAGCATTCATCAAAATAGTCAAAAAGTTCAGGAATTCAGCAAAATAGTCAAAAATTTCAGACATAACCGAAAAGAAACCGTTCAGAAACCGAAATAAAGCGATTTGAAATTTCAGACAGTTCAGAAATTCAGCATACAGCAAAATAGTCAAAAAGTTCAGACAGTTCAGAAATTCAGCATTCAGCAAAATAGTCAAAAAGTTCAGACAGTTCAGATATTCAGCATCAGCAAAATAGTCGAAAAGTTCAGACAGTTCAGAAATTCAGCATTCACCAAAATAGTCAAAAAGTTCAGACATAACTGTAAAGAAACCGTTCAGAAACCGAAATGAAACGATTTGAAATTTCAGACAGTTCAGAAATTCAGCATTCAGCAAAATAGTCAAACAGTTCAGAAATTCAGCATTCAGCAAAATAGTCAAAAAGTACAGACATAACCGTTATGATGGCTATAAATGCGTTGTTGAAATTTTTAGTTCAGAAATTCAGCATTCAGTAAAATATTCAAAAGTTCAAACAGTTCAGAAATTCAGCATTCAGAAAAATAGTCAAAAAGTTCAGACAGTTCAGATATTCAGCATCAGCAAAATAGTCGAAAAGTTCAGACAGTTCAGAAATTCAGCATTCACCAAAATAGTCAAAAATTTCAGACATAACCGAAAAGAAACCGTTCAGAAACTGAAATAAAGCGATTTGAAATTTCAGACAGTTCAGAAATTCAGCATTCACCAAAATAGTCAAAAAGTTCAGAAATTCAGCAAAATAGTCAAAAAGTTCAGTACTCCAGCAAAATAGTCAAAAAGTTAAGAAATTCAGCAAAATAGTCAAAAATTTCAGAAATTAAGCAAAATAGTCAAAAAGTTCAGAAATTCAGCAAAATAGTTAAAAAGTACAGACATAACCGTTATCATGGCTATAAATGCGTTGTTGAAATTTTTAGTTCAGAAATTCAGCATTCAGTAAAATATTCAAAAGTTCAAACAGTTCAGAAATTCAGCATTCATCAAAATAGTCAAAAAGTTCAGGAATTCAGCAAAATAGTCAAAAAGTTCAGACATAACCGTAAAGAAACCGTTCAGAAACCGAAATGAAACGATTTGAAATTTCAGACAGTTCAGAAATTCAGCATTCAGCAAAATAGTCAAAAAGATCAGACCGTTCAGACATTCAGCATTCATCAAAATAGTCAAAAAATTCAGAAATTCAGCAAAATAGTCAAAAAGTTCAGTACTCCAGCAAAATAGTCAAAAAGTTAAGAAATTCAGCAAAATAGTCAAAAATTTCAGAAATTAAGCAAAATAGTCAAAAAGTTCAGAAATTCAGCAAAATAGTTAAAAAGTACAGACATAACCGTTATCATGGCTATAAATGCGTTGTTGAAATTTTTAGTTCAGAAATTCAGCATTCAGTAAAATATTCAAAAGTTCAAACAGTTCAGAAATTCAGCATTCATCAAAATAGTCAAAAAGTTCAGGAATTCAGCAAAATAGTCAAAAAGTTGAGACATAACCGAAAAGAAACCGTTCAGAAACCGAAATGAAACGATTTGAAATTTCAGACAGTTCAGAAATTCAGCATTCAGCAAAATAGTCAAACAGTTCAGAAATTCAGCATTCAGCAAAATAGTCAAAAAGTTCAGACCGTTCAGACATTCAGCATTCATCAAAATAGTCAAAAAGTTCAGAAATTCAGCAAAATAGTCAAAAAGTTGAGTACTCCAGCAAAATAGTCAAAAAGTTAAGAAATTCAGCAAAATAGTCAAAAATTTAAGAAATTAAGCAAAATAGTCAAAAAGTTTAGAAATTCAGCAAAGTAGTTAAAAAGTACAGACATAACCGTTATGATGGCTATAAATGCGTTGTTGAAATTTTTAGTTCAGAAATTCAGCATTCAGTAAAATATTCAAAAGTTCAAACAGTTCAGAAATTCAGCATTCATCAAAATAGTCAAAAAATTCAGGAATTCAGCAAAATAGTCAAAAAGTTCAGACATAACCGAAAAGAAACCGTTCAGAAACCGAAATAAAGCGATTTGAAATTTCAGACAGTTCAGAAATTCAGCATTCAGCAAAATAGTCAAAAAGTTCAGACAGTTCAGAAATTCAGCATTCAGCAAAATAGTTAAAAAGATCAGACAGTTCAGATATTAAGCATCAGCAAAATAGTCAAAAAGTTCAGACAGTTCAGAAATTCAGCATTCAGCAAAATAGTCAAACAGTTCAGACCGTTCAGACATTCAGCATTCATCAAAATAGTCAAAAAGTTCAGAAATTCAGCAAAATAGTCAAAAAGTTCAGTACTCCAGCAAAATAGTCAAAAAGTTAAGAAATTCAGCAAAATAGTCAAGAATTTCAGAAATTAAGCAAAATAGTCAAAAAGTTCAGAAATTCAGCAAAGTAGTTAAAAAGTACAGACATAACCGTTATGATGGCTATAAATGCGTTGTTGAAATTTTTAGTTCAGAAATTCAGCATTCATCAAAATAGTCAAAAATTTCAGACATAACGGAAAAGAAACCGTTCAGAAACCGAAATAAAGCGATTTGAAATTTCAGACAGTTCAGAAATTCAGCATACAGCAAAATAGTCAAAAATTTCAGACAGTTCAGAAATTCAGCATTCAGCAAAATAGTCAAAAAGTTCAGACAGTTCAGATATTCAGCATCAGCAAAATAGTCGAAAAGTTCAGACAGTTCAGAAATTCAGCATTCACCAAAATAGTCAAAAAGTTCAGACATAACTGTAAAGAAACCGTTCAGAAACCGAAATGAAACGATTTGAAATTTCAGACAGTTCAGAAATTCAGCATTCAGCAAAATAGTCAAACAGTTCAGAAATTCAACATTCAGCAAAATAGTCAAAAAGTACAGACATAACCGTTATGATGGCTATAAATGCGTTGTTGAAATTTTTAGTTCAGAAATTCAGCATTCAGTAAAATATTCAAAAGTTCAAACAGTTCAGAAATTCAGCATTCATCAAAATAGTCAAAAAGTTCAGGAATTCAGCAAAATAGTCAAAAATTTCAGACATAACCGAAAAGAAACCGTTCAGAAACCGAAATAAAGCGATTTGAAATTTCAGACAGTTCAGAAATTCAGCATACAGCAAAATAGTCAAAAAGTTCAGACAGTTCAGAAATTCAGCATTCAGCAAAATAGTCAAAAAGTTCAGACAGTTCAGATATTCAGCATCAGCAAAATAGTCGAAAAGTTCAGACAGTTCAGAAATTCAGCATTCACCAAAATAGTCAAAAAGTTCAGACATAACCGTAAAGAAACCGTTCAGAAACCGAAATGAAACGATTTGAAATTTCAGACAGTTCAGAAATTCAGCATTCAGCAAAATAGTCAAAAAGTTCAGACCGTTCAGCCATTCAGCATTCATCAAAATAGTCAAAAAGTTCAGTACTCCAGCAAAATAGTCAAAAAGTTCAGAAATTCAGCAAAATAGTCAAAAATTTCAGAAATTAAGCAAAATAGTCAAAAAGTTCAGAAATTCAGCAAAATAGTTAAAAAGTACAGACATAACCGTTATGATGGCTATAAATGCGTTGTTGAAATTTTTATTTCAGAAATTCAGCATTCAGTAAAATATTCAAAAGTTTAAACAGTTCAGAAATTCAGCATTCATCAAAATAGTCAAAAAGTTCAGGAATTCAGCAAAATAGTCAAAAAGTTCAGTACTCCAGCAAAATAGTCAAAAAGTTCAGAAATTCAGCAAAATAGTCAAAAAGTTCAGACATAACCGTTCTGATGGCTATAAATGCGATGTTGAAATTTTGAGTTCAGAAATTCAGCATTCACCAAAATAGTCAAAAAGTTCAGACATAACCGTAAAGAAACCGTTCAGAAACCGAAATGAAACGATTTGAAATTTCAGACAGTTCAGAAATTCAGCATTCAGCAAAATAGTTAAACAGTTCAGAAATTCAGCATTCATCAAAATAGTCAAAAAGTTCAGTACTCCAGCAATATAGTCAAAAAATTCAGAAATTCAGCAAAATAGTTAAAAAGTACAGACATAACCGTTATGATGGCTATAAATGCGTTGTTGAAATTTTTAGTTCAGAAATTCAGCATTCAGTAAAATATTCAAAAGTTCAAACAGTTCAGAAATTCAGCATTCATCAAAATAGTCAAAAAGTTCAGGAATTCAGCAAAATAGTCAAAAAGTTCAGACATAACCGAAAAGAAACCGTTCAGAAACCGAAATAAAGCGATTTGAAATTTCAGACAGTTCAGAAATTAAGCATTCAGCAAAATAGTCAAAAAGTTCAGACAGTTCAGAAATTCAGCATTCAGCAAAATAGTCAAAAAGTTCAGACAGTTCAGATATTCAGCATCAGCAAAATAGTCGAAAAGTTCAGACAGTTCAGAAATTCAGCATTCACCAAAATAGTCAAAAAGTTCAGACATAACTGTAAAGAAACCGTTCAGAAACCGAAATGAAACGATTTGAAATTTCAGACAGTTCAGAAATTAAGCATTCAGCAAAATAGTCAAACAGTTCAGAAATTCAGCATTCAGCAAAATAGTCAAAAAGTACAGACATAACCGTTATGATGGCTATAAATGCGTTGTTGAAATTTTTAGTTCAGAAATTCAGCATTCAGTAAAATATTCAAAAGTTCAAACAGTTCAGAAATTCAGCATTCAGAAAAATAGTCAAAAAGTTCAGACAGTTCAGATATTCAGCATCAGCAAAATAGTCGAAAAGTTCAGACAGTTCAGAAATTCAGCATTCACCAAAATAGTCAAAAATTTCAGACATAACCGAAAAGAAACCGTTCAGAAACTGAAATAAAGCGATTTGAAATTTCAGACAGTTCAGAAATTCAGCATTCACCAAAATAGTCAAAAAGTTCAGAAATTCAGCAAAATAGTCAAAAAGTTCAGTACTCCAGCAAAATAGTCAAAAAGTTAAGAAATTCAGCAAAATAGTCAAAAATTTCAGAAATTAAGCAAAATAGTCAAAAAGTTCAGAAATTCAGCAAAATAGTTAAAAAGTACAGACATAACCGTTATCATGGCTATAAATGCGTTGTTGAAATTTTTAGTTCAGAAATTCAGCATTCAGTAAAATATTCAAAAGTTCAAACAGTTCAGAAATTCAGCATTCATCAAAATAGTCAAAAAGTTCAGGAATTCAGCAAAATAGTCAAAAAGTTCAGACATAACCGTAAAGAAACCGTTCAGAAACCGAAATGAAACGATTTGAAATTTCAGACAGTTCAGAAATTCAGCATTCAGCAAAATAGTCAAAAAGATCAGACCGTTCAGACATTCAGCATTCATCAAAATAGTCAAAAAATTCAGAAATTCAGCAAAATAGTCAAAAAGTTCAGTACTCCAGCAAAATAGTCAAAAAGTTAAGAAATTCAGCAAAATAGTCAAAAATTTCAGAAATTAAGCAAAATAGTCAAAAAGTTCAGAAATTCAGCAAAATAGTTAAAAAGTACAGACATAACCGTTATCATGGCTATAAATGCGTTGTTGAAATTTTTAGTTCAGAAATTCAGCATTCAGTAAAATATTCAAAAGTTCAAACAGTTCAGAAATTCAGCATTCATCAAAATAGTCAAAAAGTTCAGGAATTCAGCAAAATAGTCAAAAAGTTGAGACATAACCGAAAAGAAACCGTTCAGAAACCGAAATGAAACGATTTGAAATTTCAGACAGTTCAGAAATTCAGCATTCAGCAAAATAGTCAAACAGTTCAGAAATTCAGCATTCAGCAAAATAGTCAAAAAGTTCAGACCGTTCAGACATTCAGCATTCATCAAAATAGTCAAAAAGTTCAGAAATTCAGCAAAATAGTCAAAAAGTTGAGTACTCCAGCAAAATAGTCAAAAAGTTAAGAAATTCAGCAAAATAGTCAAAAATTTAAGAAATTAAGCAAAATAGTCAAAAAGTTTAGAAATTCAGCAAAGTAGTTAAAAAGTACAGACATAACCGTTATGATGGCTATAAATGCGTTGTTGAAATTTTTAGTTCAGAAATTCAGCATTCAGTAAAATATTCAAAAGTTCAAACAGTTCAGAAATTCAGCATTCATCAAAATAGTCAAAAAATTCAGGAATTCAGCAAAATAGTCAAAAAGTTCAGACATAACCGAAAAGAAACCGTTCAGAAACCGAAATAAAGCGATTTGAAATTTCAGACAGTTCAGAAATTCAGCATTCAGCAAAATAGTCAAAAAGTTCAGACAGTTCAGAAATTCAGCATTCAGCAAAATAGTTAAAAAGATCAGACAGTTCAGATATTAAGCATCAGCAAAATAGTCAAAAAGTTCAGACAGTTCAGAAATTCAGCATTCAGCAAAATAGTCAAACAGTTCAGACCGTTCAGACATTCAGCATTCATCAAAATAGTCAAAAAGTTCAGAAATTCAGCAAAATAGTCAAAAAGTTAAGAAATTCAGCAAAATAGTCAAGAATTTCAGAAATTAAGCAAAATAGTCAAAAAGTTCAGAAATTCAGCAAAGTAGTTAAAAAGTACAGACATAACCGTTATGATGGCTATAAATGCGTTGTTGAAATTTTTAGTTCAGAAATTCAGCATTCATCAAAATAGTCAAAAATTTCAGACATAACCGAAAAGAAACCGTTCAGAAACCGAAATAAAGCGATTTGAAATTTCAGACAGTTCAGAAATTCAGCATACAGCAAAATAGTCAAAAATTTCAGACAGTTCAGAAATTCAGCATTCAGCAAAATAGTCAAAAAGTTCAGACAGTTCAGATATTCAGCATCAGCAAAATAGTCGAAAAGTTCAGACAGTTCAGAAATTCAGCATTCACCAAAATAGTCAAAAAGTTCAGACATAACTGTAAAGAAACCGTTCAGAAACCGAAATGAAACGATTTGAAATTTCAGACAGTTCAGAAATTCAGCATTCAGCAAAATAGTCAAACAGTTCAGAAATTCAGCATTCAGCAAAATAGTCAAAAAGTACAGACATAACCGTTATGATGGCTATAAATGCGTTGTTGAAATTTTTAGTTCAGAAATTCAGCATTCAGTAAAATATTCAAAAGTTCAAACAGTTCAGAAATTCAGCATTCATCAAAATAGTCAAAAAGTTCAGGAATTCAGCAAAATAGTCAAAAATTTCAGACATAACCGAAAAGAAACCGTTCAGAAACCGAAATAAAGCGATTTGAAATTTCAGACAGTTCAGAAATTCAGCATACAGCAAAATAGTCAAAAAGTTCAGACAGTTCAGAAATTCAGCATTCAGCAAAATAGTCAAAAAGTTCAGACAGTTCAGATATTCAGCATCAGCAAAATAGTCGAAAAGTTCAGACATAACCGTAAAGAAACCGTTCAGAAACCGAAATGAAACGATTTGAAATTTCAGACAGTTCAGAAATTCAGCATTCAGCAAAATAGTCAAAAAGTTCAGACCGTTCAGCCATTCAGCATTCATCAAAATAGTCAAAAAGTTCAGTACTCCAGCAAAATAGTCAAAAAGTTCAGAAATTCAGCAAAATAGTCAAAAATTTCAGAAATTAAGCAAAATAGTCAAAAAGTTCAGAAATTCAGCAAAATAGTTAAAAAGTACAGACATAACCGTTATGATGGCTATAAATGCGTTGTTGAAATTTTTATTTCAGAAATTCAGCATTCAGTAAAATATTCAAAAGTTTAAACAGTTCAGAAATTCAGCATTCATCAAAATAGTCAAAAAGTTCAGGAATTCAGCAAAATAGTCAAAAAGTTCAGTACTCCAGCAAAATAGTCAAAAAGTTCAGAAATTCAGCAAAATAGTCAAAAAGTTCAGACATAACCGTTCTGATGGCTATAAATGCGATGTTGAAATTTTGAGTTCAGAAATTCAGCATTCACCAAAATAGTCAAAAAGTTCAGACATAACCGTAAAGAAACCGTTCAGAAACCGAAATGAAACGATTTGAAATTTCAGACAGTTCAGAAATTCAGCATTCAGCAAAATAGTTAAACAGTTCAGAAATTCAGCATTCATCAAAATAGTCAAAAAGTTCAGTACTCCAGCAATATAGTCAAAAAATTCAGAAATTCAGCAAAATAGTTAAAAAGTACAGACATAACCGTTATGATGGCTATAAATGCGTTGTTGAAATTTTTAGTTCAGAAATTCAGCATTCAGTAAAATATTCAAAAGTTCAAACAGTTCAGAAATTCAGCATTCATCAAAATAGTCAAAAAGTTCAGGAATTCAGCAAAATAGTCAAAAAGTTCAGACATAACCGAAAAGAAACCGTTCAGAAACCGAAATAAAGCGATTTGAAATTTCAGACAGTTCAGAAATTAAGCATTCAGCAAAATAGTCAAAAATTTCAGACAGTTCAGAAATTCAGCATTCAGCAAAATAGTCAAAAAGTTCAGACAGTTCAGATATTAAGCATCAGCAAAATAGTCAAAAAGTTCAGACAGTTCAGAAATTCAGCATTCAGCAAAATAGTTAAACAGTTCAGAAATTCAGCATTCATCAAAATAGTCAAAAATTTCAGTACTCCAGCAAAATAGTCAAAAAGTTCAGAAATTCAGCAAAATAGTCAAAAATTTCAGAAATTAAGCAAAATAGTCAAAAAGTTCAGAAATTCAGCAAAATAGTTAAAAAGTACAGACATAACCGTTATGATGGCTATAAATGCGTTGTTGAAATTTTTAGTTCAGAAATTCAGCATTCAGTAAAATATTCAAAAGTTCAAACAGTTCAGAAATTCAGCATTCATCAAAATAGTCAAAAAGTTCAGGAATTCAGCAAAATAGTCAAAAAGTTCAGTACTCCAGCTAAATAGTCAAAAAGTTCAGAAATTCAGCAAAATAGTCAAAAAGTTCAGACATAACCGAAAAGAAACCGTTCAGAAACCGAAATAAAGCGATTTGAAATTTCAGACAGTTCAGAAATTCAGCATTCAGCAAAATAATCAAAAAGTTCAGAAATTCAGCAAAATAGTCAAAAAGTTCAGACAGTTCAGAAATTCAGCATTCAGCAAAATAGTCAAAAAGTTCAGACAGTTCAGAAATTCAGCATTCAGCAAAATAGTCAAAAAGTTCAGACAGTTCAGATATTAAGCATCAGCAAAATAGTCAAAAAGTTCAGACAGTTCAGAAATTCAGCATTCACCAAAATAGTCAAAAAGTTCAGACATAACCGTTCAGAAACCGAAATGAAACGATTGAAATTTCAGACAGTTCAGAAATTCAGCATTCAGCAAAATAGTCAAAAATTTCAGTACTCCAGCAAAATAGTCAAAAAGATCAGAAATTCAGCAAAATAGTCAAAAATTTCAGAAATTAAGCAAAATAGTCAAAAAGTTCAGAAATTCAGCAAAATAGTTAAAAAATACAGACATAACCGTTATGATGGCTATAAATGCGTTGTTGAAATTTTTAGTTCAGAAATTCAGCATTCAGTAAAATATTCAAAAGTTCAAACAGTTCAGAAATTCAGCATTCATCAAAATAGTCAAAAAGTTCAGGAATTCAGCAAAATAGTCAAAAAGTTCAGTACTCCAGCTAAATAGTCAAAAAGTTCAGAAATTCAGCAAAATAGTCAAACAGTTCAGAAATTCAGCAAAATAGTCAAAAAGTTCAGACATAACCGAAAAGAAACCGTTCAGAAACCGAAATAAAGCGATTTGAAATTTCAGACAGTTCAGAAATTCAGCATTCAGCAAAATAATCAAAAAGTTCAGAAATTCAGCAAAATAGTCAAAAAGTTCAGACAGTTCAGAAATTCACCATTCAGCAAAATAGTCAAAAAGTTCAGACAGTTCAGAAATTCAGCATTCAGCAAAATAGTCAAAAAGTTCAGACAGTTCAGATATTAAGCATCGGCAAAATAGTCAAAAAGTTCAGACAGTTCAGAAATTCAGCATTCACCAAAATAGTCAAAAAGTTCAGACATAACCGTTCAGAAACCGAAATGAAACGATTGAAATTTCAGACAGTTCAGAAATTCAGCATTCATCAAAATAGTCAAAAATTTCAGTACTCCAGCAAAATAGTCAAAAAGTTCAGAAATTCAGCAAAATAGTCAAAAATTTCAGAAATTAAGCAAAATAGTCAAAAAGTTCAGAAATTCAGCAAAATAGTTAAAAAGTACAGACATAACCGTTATGATGGCTATAAATGCGTTGTTGAAATTTTGAGTTCAGAAATTCAGCATTCAGCAAAATAGTCAAAAAGTTCAGACATAACCGTTCTGATGGCTATAAATGCGATGTTGAAATTTTGAGTTCAGAAATTCAGCATTCAGCAAAATAGTCAAAAAGTTCAGACATAACCGTTCTGATGGCTATAAATGCGATGTTGAAATTTTGAGTTCCGAAATTCAGCATTCAGCAAAATAGTCAAATATTTCAGACAGTTCAGAAATTCAGCATTCAGCAAAATAGTCAAAAAGTTCAGTACTCCAGCTAAATAGTCAAAAAGTTCAGAAATTCAGCAAAATAGTCCAAAGGTTCAGTACTCCAGCTAAATAGTCAAAAAGTTCAGAAATTTAGCAAAATATTCAAAAAGGTCAGTACTCCAGCAAAATAGTCAAAAATTTCAGAAATTCAGCATTAAGCAAAATAGTCAAAAAGTTCAGAAATTCAGCAAAATAGTTAAAAAGTACAGACATAACCGTTATGATGGCTACAAATGCGTTGTTGAAATTTTGAGTTCCGAAATTCAGCATTCAGCAAAATAGTCAAATATTTCAGACAGTTCAGAAATTCAGCATTCAGCAAAATAGTCAAAAAGTTCAGAAATTCAGCATACAGCAAAAAAGTCAAAAAGTTCAGACACATCAGAAATTCAGCATTCAGCAAAATAGTCAAAAAGTTCAGAAATTCAGCAAAATAGTCAAAAAGTTCAGTACTCCAGCAAAATAGTCAAAAAATTCAGAAATTCAGCAAAATAATCAAAAATTTCAGAAATTCAGCAAAATAGACAAAAAGTTCAGTACTCCAGCTAAATAGTCAAAAAGTTCAGACCGTTCAGACATTCAGCATTCATCAAAATAGTCAAAAAGTTCAGAAATTCAGCAAAATAGTCAAAAAGTTCAGTACTCTAGCAAAATAGTCAAAAAGTTAAGAAATTCAGCAAAATAGTCAAAAATTTCAGAAAATAAGCAAAATAGTCAAAAAGTTCAGAAATTCAGCAAAATAGTTAAAAAGTACAGACATAACCGTTCTGATGGCTATAAATGCGATGTTGAAATTTTGAGTTCAGAAATTCAGCATTCAGTAAAATATTCAAAAGTTCAAACAGTTCAGAAATTTAGCAAAATAGTCAAAAAGTTCAGTACTCCAGCAAAATAGTCAAAAAGTTCAGAAATTCAGCATTAAGCAAAATAGTCAAAAAGTTCAGAAATTTAGCAAAATAGTAAAAAATTTCAGAAAATAAGCAAAATAGTCAAAAAGTTCAGAAATTCAGCAAAATAGTTAAAAAGTACAGACATAACCGTTATGATGGCTATAAATGCGTTGTTGAAATTTTTAGTTCAGAAATTCAGCATTCAGTAAAATATTCAAAAGTTCAAACAGTTCAGAAATTCAGCATTCATCAAAATAGTCAAAAAGTTCAGTACTCCAGCTAAATAGTCAAAAAGTTCAGAAATTCAGCAAAATAGTCCAAAGGTTCAGTACTCCAGCTAAATAGTCAAAAAGTTCAGAAATTTAGCAAAATATTCAAAAAGTTCAGTACTCCAGCAAAATAGTCAAAAATTTCAGAATTTCAGCATTAAGCAAAATAGTCAAAAAGTTCAGAAATTCAGCAAAATAGTTAAAAAGTACAGACATAACCGTTATGATGGCTACAAATGCGTTGTTGAAATTTTGAGTTCCGAAATTCAGCATTCAGCAAAATAGTCAAATATTTCAGACAGTTCAGAAATTCAGCATTCAGCAAAATAGTCAAAAAGTTCAGAAATTCAGCATACAGCAAAAAAGTCAAAAAGTTCAGACACATCAGAAATTCAGCATTCAGCAAAATAGTCAAAAAGTTCAGAAATTCAGCAAAATAGTCAAAAAGTTCAGTACTCCAGCAAAATAGTCAAAAAATTCAGAAATTCAGCAAAATAATCAAAAATTTCAGAAATTCAGCAAAATAGACAAAAAGTTCAGTACTCCAGCTAAATAGTCAAAAAGTTCAGACCGTTCAGACATTCAGCATTCATCAAAATAGTCAAAAAGTTCAGACACATCAGAAATTCAGCATTCAGCAAAATAGTCAAAAAGTTCAGAACTTCAGCGAAATAGTTAAAAAGTTCAGAAATTCAGCATTCAGTAAAATATTCAAAAGTTCAAACAGTTCAGAAATTTAGCAAAATAGTCAAAAAGTTCAGTACTCCAGCAAAATAGTCAAAAAGTTCAGAAATTCAGCATTAAGCAAAATAGTCAAAAATTTCAGAAAATAAGCAAAATAGTCAAAAAGTTCAGAAATTCAGCAAAATAGTTAAAAAGTACAGACATAACCGTTATGATGGCTATAAATGCGTTGTTGAAATTTTTAGTTCAGAAATTCAGCATTCAGTAAAATATTCAAAAGTTCAAACAGTTCAGAAATTCAGCATTCATCAAAATAGTCAAAAAGTTCAGGAATTCAGCAAAATAGTCAAAAAGTTCAGTACTCCAGCAAAATAGTCAAAAAGTTCAGAAATTCAGCAAAATTGTCAAAAATTTCAGAAATTAAGCAAAATAGTCAAAAAGTTCAGAAATTCAGCAAAATAGTTAAAAAGTACAGACATAACCGTTATGATGGCTATAAATGCGTTGTTGAAATTTTTAGTTCAGAAATTCAACATTCAGTATAATATTCAAAAGTACAAACAGTTCAGAAATTCAGCATTCAGCAAAATAGTCAAAAATTTCCGAAATTCATCAAAATAGTCAAAAAGTTCAGTACTCCAGCTAAATAGTCAAAAAGTTCAGAAATTTAGCAAAATAGTCAAAAAGTTCAGTACTCCAGCAAAATAGTCAAAAAGTTCAGAAATTCAGCATTAAGCAAAATAGTCAAAAAGTTCAGAAATTCAGCAAAATAGTTAAAAAGTACAGACATAACCGTTATGATGGCTATAAATGCGTTGTTGAAATTTTTAGTTCAGAAATTCAGCATTCAGTAAAATATTCAAAAGTTCAAACAGTTCAGAAATTCAGCATTCAGCAAAATAGTCAAAAAGTTCAGAAATTCAGCATACAGCAAAAAAGTCAAAAAGTTCAGACACATCAGAAATTCAGCATTCAGCAAAATAGTCAAAAAGTTCAGAACTTCAGCGAAATAGTTAAAAAGTTCAGAAATTCAGCATTCAGTAAAATATTCAAAAGTTCAAACAGTTCAGAAAATCAGCATTAGGCAAATCAGTCAAAATGTTCAGACAGAACCGTTCTGATGGCTATAAATGCGATGTTGAAATTTTGAGTTCAGAAATTCAGCATTCAGCAAAATAGTCAAAAAGTTCAGACATAACCGTTCTGATGGCTATAAATGCGATGTTGAAATTTTGAGTTCAGAAATTCAGCATTCAGCAAAATAGTCAAAAAGTTCAGACATAACCGTTCTGATGGCTATAAATGCGATGTTGAAATTTTGAGTTCCGAAATTCAGCATTCAGCAAAATAGTCAAATATTTCAGACAGTTAAGAAATTCAGCATTCAGCAAAATAGTCAAAAAGTTCAGTACTCCAGCTAAATAGTCAAAAAGTTCAGAAATTCAGCAAAATAGTCCAAAGGTTCAGTACTCCAGCTAAATAGTCAAAAAGTTCAGAAATTTAGCAAAATATTCAAAAAGTTCAGTACTCCAGCAAAATAGTCAAAAATTTCAGAAATTCAGCATTAAGCAAAATAGTCAAAAAGTTCAGAAATTCAGCAAAATAGTTAAAAAGTACAGACATAACCGTTATGATGGCTACAAATGCGTTGTTGAAATTTTGAGTTCCGAAATTCAGCATTCAGCAAAATAGTCAAATATTTCAGACAGTTCAGAAATTCAGCATTCAGCAAAATAGTCAAAAAGTTCAGAAATTCAGCATACAGCAAAAAAGTCAAAAAGTTCAGACACATCAGAAATTCAGCATTCAGCAAAATAGTCAAAAAGTTCAGAAATTCAGCAAAATAGTCAAAAAGTTCAGTACTCCAGCAAAATAGTCAAAAAATTCAGAAATTCAGCAAAATAATCAAAAATTTCAGAAATTCAGCAAAATAGACAAAAAGTTCAGTACTCCAGCTAAATAGTCAAAAAGTTCAGACCGTTCAGACATTCAGCATTCATCAAAATAGTCAAAAAGTTCAGACACATCAGAAATTCAGCATTCAGCAAAATAGTCAAAAAGTTCAGAACTTCAGCGAAATAGTTAAAAAGTTCAGAAATTCAGCATTCAGTAAAATATTCAAAAGTTCAAACAGTTCAGAAAATCAGCATTAGGCAAATCAGTCAAAATGTTCAGACAGAACCGTTCTGATGGCTATAAATGCGATGTTGAAATTTTGAGTTCAGAAATTCAGCATTCAGCAAAATAGTCAAAAAGTTCAGACATAACCGTTCTGATGGCTATAAATGCGATGTTGAAATTTTGAGTTCCGAAATTCAGCATTCAGCAAAATAGTCAAATATTTCAGACAGTTCAGAAATTCAGCATTCAGCAAAATAGTCAAAAAGTTCAGTACTCCAGCTAAATAGTCAAAAAGTTCAGAAATTTAGCAAAATATTCAAAAAGTTCAGTACTCCAGCAAAATAGTCAAAAATTTCAGAAATTCAGCATTAAGCAAAATAGTCAAAAAGTTCAGAAATTCAGCAAAATAGTTAAAAAGTACAGACATAACCGTTATGATGGCTACAAATGCGTTGTTGAAATTTTGAGTTCCGAAATTCAGCATTCAGCAAAATAGTCAAATATTTCAGACAGTTCAGAAATTCAGCATTCAGCAAAATAGTCAAAAAGTTCAGAAATTCAGCATACAGCAAAAAAGTCAAAAAGTTCAGACACATCAGAAATTCAGCATTCAGCAAAATAGTCAAAAAGTTCAGAAATTCAGCAAAATAGTCAAAAAGTTCAGTACTCCAGCAAAATAGTCAAAAAATTCAGAAATTCAGCAAAATAATCAAAAATTTCAGAAATTCAGCAAAATAGACAAAAAGTTCAGTACTCCAGCTAAATAGTCAAAAAGTTCAGACCGTTCAGACATTCAGCATTCATCAAAATAGTCAAAAAGTTCAGAAATTCAGCAAAATAGTCAAAAAGTTCAGTACTCCAGCAAAATAGTCAAAAAGTTAAGAAATTCAGCAAAATAGTCAAAAATTTCAGAAAATAAGCAAAATAGTCAAAAAGTTCAGAAATTCAGCAAAATAGTTAAAAAGTACAGACATAACCGTTATGATGGCTATAAATGCGTTGTTGAAATTTTTAGTTCAGAAATTCAGCATTCAGTAAAATATTCAAAAGTTCAAACAGTTCAGAAATTCAGCATTCATCAAAATAGTCAAAAAGTTCAGGAATTCAGCAAAATAGTCAAAAAGTTCAGTACTCCAGCAAAATAGTCAAAAAGTTCAGAAATTCAGCAAAATTGTCAAAAATTTCAGAAATTAAGCAAAATAGTCAAAAAGTTCAGAAATTCAGCAAAATAGTTAAAAAGTACAGACATAACCGTTATGATGGCTATAAATGCGTTGTTGAAATTTTTAGTTCAGAAATTCAACATTCAGTAAAATATTCAAAAGTACAAACAGTTCAGAAATTCAGCATTCAGCAAAATAGTCAAAAATTTCCGAAATTCATCAAAATAGTCAAAAAGTTCAGTACTCCAGCTAAATAGTCAAAAAGTTCAGAAATTTAGCAAAATAGTCAAAAAGTTCAGTACTCCAGCAAAATAGTCAAAAAGTTCAGAAATTCAGCATTAAGCAAAATAGTCAAAAAGTTCAGAAATTCAGCAAAATAGTTAAAAAGTACAGACATAACCGTTATGATGGCTATAAATGCGTTGTTGAAATTTTTAGTTCAGAAATTCAGCATTCAGTAAAATATTCAAAAGTTCAAACAGTTCAGAAATTCAGCATTCAGCAAAATAGTCAAAAAGTTCAGAAATTCAGCATACAGCAAAAAAGTCAAAAAGTTCAGACACATCAGAAATTCAGCATTCAGCAAAATAGTCAAAAAGTTCAGAAATTCAGCAAAATAGTCAAAAAGTTCAGTACTCCAGCAAAATGGTCAAAAAATTCAGAAATTCAGCAAAATAATCAAAAATTTCAGAAATTCAGCAAAATAGACAAAAAGTTCAGAACTTCAGCAAAATAGTCAAAAAGTTCAGAAATTTCACAAAATAGTCAAAAATGTCCGAAATTCATCAAAATAGTCAAAAAGTTCAGTACTCCAGCTAAATAGTCAAAAAGTTCAGAAATTCAGCAAAATAGTCCAAAAGTTCAGTACTCCAGCTAAATAGTCAAAAAGTTCAGAAATTTAGCAAAATAGTCAAAAATTTCAGAAAATAAGCAAAATAGTCAAAAAGTTCAGAAATTCAGCAAAATAGTTAAAAAGTACAGACATAACCGTTATGATGGCTATAAATGCTTTGTTGAAATTTTTAGTTCAGAAATTCAGCATTCAGTAAAATATTCAAAAGTTCAAACAGTTCAGAAATTCAGCATTCATCAAAATAGTCAAAAATACCAGGAATTCAGCAAAATAGTCAAAAAGTTCAGACATAACCGAAAAGAAACCGTTCAGAAACCGAAATAAAGCGATTTGTAATTTCAGACAGTTCAGAAATTCAGCATTCAGCAAAATAGTCAAAAAGTTCAGACAGTTCAGAAATTCAGCATTCAGCAAAATAGTCAAAAAGTTCAGACAGTTCAGAAATTCAGCATTCAGCAAAATAGTCAAAAAGTTCAGACAGTTCAAAAATTCAGCATTCACCAAAATAGTCAAAAAGTTCAGACATAACCGTTCAGAAACCGAAATGAAACGATTTGAAATTTCAGACAGTTCAGAAATTAAGCATTCAGCAAAATAGTCAAAAAGTTCAGTACTCCAGCAAAATAGTCAAAATTTCAGAAATTCAGCAAAATAGTCAAAAATTTCAGAAATTAAGAAAAATAGTCAAAAATTTCAGAAATTAAGCAAAATAGTCAAAAAGTTCAGAAATTCAGCAAAATAGTTAAAAAGTACAGACATAACCGTTATGATGGCTATAAATGCGTTGTTGAAATTTTTAGTTCAGAAATTCAGCATTCAGTAAAATATTCAAAAGTTCAAACAGTTCAGAAATTCAGCATTCAGCAAAATAATCAAAAATTTCAGAAATTCAGCAAAATAGACAAAAAGTTCAGAACTTCAGCAAAATAGTCAAAAAGTTCAGAAATTTCACAAAATAGTCAAAAATTTCCGAAATTCATCAAAATAGTCAAAAAGTTCAGTACTCCAGCTAAATAGTCAAAAAGTTCAGAAATTCAGCAAAATAGTCCAAAAGTTCAGTACTCCAGCTAAATAGTCAAAAAGTTCAGAAATTTAGCAAAATAGTCAAAAAAATCAGTACTCAAGCAAAATAGTCAAAAAGTTCAGAAATTCAGCATTAAGCAAAATAGTCAAAAAGTTCAGAAATTCAGCATTAAGCAAAATAGTCAAAAAGTTCAGAAATTCAGCAAAATAGTTAAAAAGTACAGACATAACCGTTATGATGGCTATAAATGCGTTGTTGAAATTTTTAGTTCAGAAATTCAGCATTCAGTAAAATATTCAAAAGTTCAAACAGTTCAGAAATTCAGCATTCAGCAAAATAGTCAAAAAGTTCAGAAATATCAGAAATTCAGCATTCAGCAAAATAGTCAAAAAGTTCAGAAATTCAGCAAAATAGTCAAAAAGTTCAGTACTCCAGCAAAATAGTCAAAAAATTCAGAAATTCAGCAAAATAATCAAAAATTTCAGAAATTCAGCAAAATAGACAAAAAGTTCAGAACTTCAGCAAAATAGTCAAAAAGTTCAGAAATTTCACAAAATAGTCAAAAATTTCCGAAATTCATCAAAATAGTCAAAAAGTTCAGTACTCCAGCTAAATAGTCAAAAAGTTCAGAAATTCAGCAAAATAGTCCAAAAGTTCAGTACTCCAGCTAAATAGTCAAAAAGTTCAGAAATTTAGCAAAATAGCCAAAAAGTTCAGTACTCCAGCAAAATAGTCAAAAAGTTCAGAAATTCAGCAAAATAGTCCAAAAGTTCAGTACTCCAGCTAAATTGTCAAAAAGTTCAGAAATTTAGCAAAATAGTCAAAAAGTTCAGTACTCCAGCAAAATAGTCAAAAAGTTCAGAAATTCAGCATTAAGCAAAATAGTCAAAAAGTTCAGAAATTTAGCAAAATAGTCAAAAATTTCAGAAAATAAGCAAAATAGTCAAAAAGTTCAGAAATTCAGCAAAATAGTTAAAAAGTACAGACATAACCGTTATGATGACTATAAATGCGTTGTTGAAATTTTTAGTTCAGAAATTCAGCATTCAGTAAAATATTCAAAAGTTCAAACAGTTCAGAAATTCAGCATTCATCAAAATAGTCAAAAAGTTCAGGAATTCAGCAAAATAGTCAAAAAGTTCAGACATAACCGAAAAGAAACCGTTCAGAAACCGAAATAAAGCGATTTGAAATTTCAGACAGTTCAGAAATTCAGCATTCAGCAAAATAGTCAAATATTTCAGACAGTTCAGAAATTCAGCATTAAGCAAAATAGTCAAAAAGTTCAGAAATTCAGCAAAATAGTCAAAATCATCAGAAATTCAGCATTCACCAAAATAGTCAAATATTTCAGACAGTTCAGAAATTCAGCATTCAGAAAAATAGTCAAAAAGTTCAGACAGTTCAGAAATTCAGCATTCACCAAAATAGTCAAATATTTCAGACAGTTCAGAAATTCAGCATTCAGAAAAATAGTCAAAAAGATCAGAAATTCAGCATACAGCAAAATAGTCAAAAAGTTCAGACAATTCAGAAATTCAGCATTCAGCAAAATAGTCAAAAAGTTCAGTACTCCAGCTAAATAGTCAAAAAGTTCAGTACTCTAGCAAAATAGTCAAAAAGTTCAGAAATTCAGCAAAATAGTCAAAAACTTCAGAAATTCAGCATTAAGCAAAAAAGTCAAAAAGTTCAACCAGTTCAGCATTCAGCAAAATAGTCTTATAGTTCAAACAGTTCAGAAATTCAGCATTAGGCAAATCAGTCAAAATGTTCAGACAGAACCGTTCTGATGGCTATAAATGCGATGTTGAAATTTTGAGTTCAGAAATTCAGCATTCACCAAAATAGTCAAATATTTCAGACAGTTCAGAAATTCAGCTTTCAGCAAAATAGTCAAAAAGTTCAGAAATTCAGCATACAGCAAAATAGTCAAAAAGTTCAGACAGTTCAGAAATTCAGCATTTAGCAAAATAGTCAAATAGTTCGGACAGTTCAGATATTCAGCATCAGCAAAATAGTCAAAAAGTTCAGACAGTTCAGAAATTCAGCATTAAGCAAAATAGTCAAAAAGTTCAGAAATTCAGCAAAATAGTCAAAAAGTTCAGAAATTCAGCATTCACCAAAATAGTCAAATATTTCAGACAGTTCAGAAATTCAGCATTCAGAAAAATAGTCAAAAAGTTCAGAAATTCAGCATACAGCAAAATAGTCAAAAAGTTCAGACAATTCAGAAATTCAGCATTCAGCAAAATGTTCAAAAAGTTCAGACAGTTCAGATATTCAGCATCAGCAAAATAGTCAAAAAGTTCAGACAGTTCAGAAATTCAGCATTCAGCAAAATAGTCAAAAAGTTCAGTACTCCAGCTAAATAGTCAAAAAGTTCAGTACTCCAGCAAAATAGTCAAAAAGTTCAGAAATTCAGCAAAATAGTCAAAAACTTCAGAAATTCAGCATTAAGCAAAATAGTCAAAAAGTTCAACCAGTTCAGCATTCAGCAAAATAGTCTTATAGTTCAAACAGTTCAGAAATTCAGCATTAGGCAAATCAGTCAAAAAGTTCAGAAATTCAGCAAAATAGTCAAAAAGTTCAGTACTCCAGCTAAATAGTCAAAAAGTTCAGAAATTCAGCAAAATAGTCAAAAAGTTCAGAAATTCAGCAAAATAGTCAAAAAGTTCAGACATAACCGAAAAGAAACCGTTCAGAAACCGAAATAAAGCGATTTGAAATTTCAGACAGTTCAGAAATTCAGCATTCAGCAAAATAATCAAAAAGTTCAGAAATTCAGCAAAATAGTCAAAAAGTTCAGACAGTTCAGAAATTCAGCATTCAGCAAAATAGTCAAAAAGTTCAGACAGTTCAGAAATTCAGCATTCAGCAAAATAGTCAAAAAGTTCAGACAGTTCAGATATTAAGCATCAGCAAAATAGTCAAAAAGTTCAGACAGTTCAGAAATTCAGCATTCACCAAAATAGTCAAAAAGTTCAGACATAACCGTTCAGAAACCGAAATGAAACGATTGAAATTTCAGACAGTTCAGAAATTCAGCATTCAGCAAAATAGTCAAAAATTTCAGTACTCCAGCAAAATAGTCAAAAAGTTCAGAAATTCAGCAAAATAGTCAAAAATTTCAGAAATTAAGCAAAATAGTCAAAAAGTTCAGAAATTCAGCAAAATAGTTAAAAAATACAGACATAACCGTTATGATGGCTATAAATGCGTTGTTGAAATTTTTAGTTCAGAAATTCAGCATTCAGTAAAATATTCAAAAGTTCAAACAGTTCAGAAATTCAGCATTCATCAAAATAGTCAAAAAGTTCAGGAATTCAGCAAAATAGTCAAAAAGTTCAGTACTCCAGCTAAATAGTCAAAAAGTTCAGAAATTCAGCAAAATAGTCAAAAAGTTCAGAAATTCAGCAAAATAGTCAAAAAGTTCAGACATAACCGAAAAGAAACCGTTCAGAAACCGAAATAAAGCGATTTGAAATTTCAGACAGTTCAGAAATTCAGCATTCAGCAAAATAATCAAAAAGTTCAGAAATTCAGCAAAATAGTCAAAAAGTTCAGACAGTTCAGAAATTCACCATTCAGCAAAATAGTCAAAAAGTTCAGACAGTTCAGAAATTCAGCATTCAGCAAAATAGTCAAAAAGTTCAGACAGTTCAGATATTAAGCATCGGCAAAATAGTCAAAAAGTTCAGACAGTTCAGAAATTCAGCATTCACCAAAATAGTCAAAAAGTTCAGACATAACCGTTCAGAAACCGAAATGAAACGATTGAAATTTCAGACAGTTCAGAAATTCAGCATTCATCAAAATAGTCAAAAATTTCAGTACTCCAGCAAAATAGTCAAAAAGTTCAGAAATTCAGCAAAATAGTCAAAAATTTCAGAAATTAAGCAAAATAGTCAAAAAGTTCAGAAATTCAGCAAAATAGTTAAAAAGTACAGACATAACCGTTATGATGGCTATAAATGCGTTGTTGAAATTTTTAGTTCAGAAATTCAGCATTCAGTAAAATATTAAAAAGTTCAAACAGTTCAGAAATTCAGCATTCATCAAAATAGTCAAAAAGTTCAGGAATTCAGCAAAATAGTCAAAAAGTTCAGTACTCCAGCTAAATAGTCAAAAAGTTCAGAAATTCAGCAAAATAGTCAAAAAGTTCAGACATAACCGAAAAGAAACCGTTCAGAAACCGAAATAAAGCGATTTGAAATTTCAGACAGTTCAGAAATTCAGCATTCAGCAAAATAATCAAAAAGTTCAGAAATTCAGCAAAATAGTCAAAAAGTTCAGTACTCCAGCTAAATAGTCAAAAAGTTCAGTACTCCAGCAAAATAGTCAAAAAGTTCAGAAATTCAGCAAAATAGTCAAAAACTTCAGAAATTCAGCATTAAGCAAAATAGTCAAAAAGTTCAACCAGTTCAGCATTCAGCAAAATAGTCAAATAATTCAGACAGTTTAGAAATTCAGCATTCATCAAAATAGTCAAAAAGTTCAGAAATTCAGCAAAATAGTCAAAAAGTTCAGAAATTCAGCAAAATAGTCAAAAAGTTCAGTACTTCAGCAAAATAGTCAAAAAATTCAGAAATTCAGCAAAATAGTCAAAAAGTTCAGAACTTCAGCGAAATAGTTAAAAAGTTCAGAAATTCAGCATTCAGTAAAATATTCAAAAGTTCAAACAGTTCAGAAAATCAGCATTAGGCAAATCAGTCAAAATGTTCAGACAGAACCGTTCTGATGGCTATAAATGCGATGTTGAAATTTTGAGTTCAGAAATTCAGCATTCAGCAAAATAGTCAAAAAGTTCAGACATAACCGTTCTGATGGCTATAAATGCGATGTTGAAATTTTGAGTTCAGAAATTCAGCATTCAGCAAAATAGTCAAAAAGTTCAGACATAACCGTTCTGATGGCTATAAATGCGATGTTGAAATTTTGAGTTCCGAAATTCAGCATTCAGCAAAATAGTCAAATATTTCAGACAGTTCAGAAATTCAGCATTCAGCAAAATAGTCAAAAAGTTCAGTACTCCAGCTAAATAGTCAAAAAGTTCAGAAATTCAGCAAAATAGTCCAAAGGTTCAGTACTCCAGCTAAATAGTCAAAAAGTTCAGAAATTTAGCAAAATATTCAAAAAGTTCAGTACTCCAGCAAAATAGTCAAAAATTTCAGAAATTCAGCATTAAGCAAAATAGTCAAAAAGTTCAGAAATTCAGCAAAATAGTTAAAAAGTACAGACATAACCGTTATGATGGCTACAAATGCGTTGTTGAAATTTTGAGTTCCGAAATTCAGCATTCAGCAAAATAGTCAAATATTTCAGACAGTTCAGAAATTCAGCATTCAGCAAAATAGTCAAAAAGTTCAGAAATTCAGCATACAGCAAAAAAGTCAAAAAGTTCAGACACATCAGAAATTCAGCATTCAGCAAAATAGTCAAAAAGTTCAGGAATTCAGCAAAATAGTCAAAAAGTTCAGTACTCCAGCAAAATAGTCAAAAAGTTCAGAAATTCAGCAAAATTGTCAAAAATTTCAGAAATTAAGCAAAATAGTCAAAAAGTTCAGAAATTCAGCAAAATAGTTAAAAAGTACAGACATAACCGTTATGATGGCTATAAATGCGTTGTTGAAATTTTTAGTTCAGAAATTCAACATTCAGTAAAATATTCAAAAGTACAAACAGTTCAGAAATTCAGCATTCAGCAAAATAATCAAAAATTTCCGAAATTCATCAAAATAGTCAAAAAGTTCAGTACTCCAGCTAAATAGTCAAAAAGTTCAGAAATTTAGCAAAATAGTCAAAAAGTTCAGTACTCCAGCAAAATAGTCAAAAAGTTCAGAAATTCAGCATTAAGCAAAATAGTCAAAAAGTTCAGAAATTCAGCAAAATAGTTAAAAAGTACAGACATAACCGTTATGATGGCTATAAATGCGTTGTTGAAATTTTTAGTTCAGAAATTCAGCATTCAGTAAAATATTCAAAAGTTCAAACAGTTCAGAAATTCAGCATTCAGCAAAATAGTCAAAAAGTTCAGAAATTCAGCATACAGCAAAAAAGTCAAAAAGTTCAGACACATCAGAAATTCAGCATTCAGCAAAATAGTCAAAAAGTTCAGAAATTCAGCAAAATAGTCAAAAAGTTCAGTACTCCAGCAAAATAGTCAAAAAATTCAGAAATTCAGCAAAATAATCAAAAATTTCAGAAATTCATCAAAATAGACAAAAAGTTCAGAACTTCAGCAAAATAGTCAAAAAGTTCAGAAATTTCACAAAATAGTCAAAAATGTCCGAAATTCATCAAAATAGTCAAAAAGTTCAGTACTCCAGCTAAATAGTCAAAAAGTTCAGAAATTCAGCAAAATAGTCCAAAAGTTCAGTACTCCAGCTAAATAGTCAAAAAGTTCAGAAATTTAGCAAAATAGTCAAAAATTTCAGAAAATAAGCAAAATAGTCAAAAAGTTCAGAAATTCAGCAAAATAGTTAAAAAGTACAGAAATAACCGTTATGATGGCTATAAATGCTTTGTTGAAATTTTTAGTTCAGAAATTCAGCATTCAGTAAAATATTCAAAAGTTCAAACAGTTCAGAAATTCAGCATTCATCAAAATAGTCAAAAATACCAGGAATTCAGCAAAATAGTCAAAAAGTTCAGACATAACCGAAAAGAAACCGTTCAGAAACCGAAATAAAGCGATTTGTAATTTCAGACAGTTCAGAAATTCAGCATTCAGCAAAATAGTCAAAAAGTTCACACAGTTCAGAAATTCAGCATTCAGCAAAATAGTCAAAAAGTTCAGACAGTTCAGATATTAAGCATCAGCAAAATAGTCAAAAAGTTCAGACAGTTCAAAAATTCAGCATTCACCAAAATAGTCAAAAAGTTCAGACATAACCTTTCAGAAACCGAAATGAAACGATTTGAAATTTCAGACAGTTCAGAAATTAAGCATTCAGCAAAATAGTCAAAAAGTTCAGTACTCCAGCAAAATAGTCAAAAATTTCAGAAATTCAGCAAAATAGTCAAAAATTTCAGAAATTCAGCAAAATAGTCAAAAATTTCAGAAATTAAGCAAAATAGTCAAAAAGTTCAGAAATTCAGCAAAATAGTTAAAAAGTACAGACATAACCGTTATGATGGCTATAAATGCGTTGTTGAAATTTTTAGTTCAGAAATTCAGCATTCAGTAAAATATTCAAAAGTTCAAACAGTTCAGAAATTCAGCATTCAGCAAAATAATCAAAAATTTCAGAAATTCAGCAAAATAGACAAAAAGTTCAGAACTTCAGCAAAATAAACAAAAAGTTCAGAAATTTCACAAAATAGTCAAAAATTTCCGAAATTCATCAAAATAGTCAAAAAGTTCAGTACTCCAGCTAAATAGTCAAAAAGTTCAGAAATTCAGCAAAATAGTCCAAAAGTTCAGTACTCCAGCTAAATAGTCAAAAAGTTCAGAAATTTAGCAAAATAGTCAAAAAGTTCAGTACTCCAGCAAAATAGTCAAAAAGTTCAGAAATTCAGCATTAAGCAAAATAGTCAAAAAGTTCAGAAATTCAGCAAAATAGTTAAAAAGTACAGACATAACCGTTATGATGGCTATAAATGCGTTGTTGAAATTTTGAGTTCCGAAATTCAGCATTCAGCAAAATAGTCAAATATTTCAGACAGTTCAGAAATTCAGCATTCAGCAAAATAGTCAAAAAGTTCAGTACTCCAGCTAAATAGTCAAAAAGTTCAGAAATTCAGCAAAATAGTCCAAAGGTTCAGTACTCCAGCTAAATAGTCAAAAAGTTCAGAAATTTAGCAAAATATTCAAAAAGTTCAGTACTCCAGCAAAATAGTCAAAAATTTCAGAAATTCAGCATTAAGCAAAATAGTCAAAAAGTTCAGAAATTCAGCAAAATAGTTAAAAAGTACAGACATAACCGTTATGATGGCTACAAATGCGTTGTTGAAATTTTGAGTTCCGAAATTCAGCATTCAGCAAAATAGTCAAATATTTCAGACAGTTCAGAAATTCAGCATTCAGCAAAATAGTCAAAAAGTTCAGAAATTCAGCATACAGCAAAAAAGTCAAAAAGTTCAGACACATCAGAAATTCAGCATTCAGCAAAATAGTCAAAAAGTTCAGGAATTCAGCAAAATAGTCAAAAAGTTCAGTACTCCAGCAAAATAGTCAAAAAGTTCAGAAATTCAGCAAAATTGTCAAAAATTTCAGAAATTAAGCAAAATAGTCAAAAAGTTCAGAAATTCAGCAAAATAGTTAAAAAGTACAGACATAACCGTTATGATGGCTATAAATGCGTTGTTGAAATTTTTAGTTCAGAAATTCAACATTCAGTAAAATATTCAAAAGTACAAACAGTTCAGAAATTCAGCATTCAGCAAAATAATCAAAAATTTCCGAAATTCATCAAAATAGTCAAAAAGTTCAGTACTCCAGCTAAATAGTCAAAAAGTTCAGAAATTTAGCAAAATAGTCAAAAAGTTCAGTACTCCAGCAAAATAGTCAAAAAGTTCAGAAATTCAGCATTAAGCAAAATAGTCAAAAAGTTCAGAAATTCAGCAAAATAGTTAAAAAGTACAGACATAACCGTTATGATGGCTATAAATGCGTTGTTGAAATTTTTAGTTCAGAAATTCAGCATTCAGTAAAATATTCAAAAGTTCAAACAGTTCAGAAATTCAGCATTCAGCAAAATAGTCAAAAAGTTCAGAAATTCAGCATACAGCAAAAAAGTCAAAAAGTTCAGACACATCAGAAATTCAGCATTCAGCAAAATAGTCAAAAAGTTCAGAAATTCAGCAAAATAGTCAAAAAGTTCAGTACTCCAGCAAAATAGTCAAAAAATTCAGAAATTCAGCAAAATAATCAAAAATTTCAGAAATTCATCAAAATAGACAAAAAGTTCAGAACTTCAGCAAAATAGTCAAAAAGTTCAGAAATTTCACAAAATAGTCAAAAATGTCCGAAATTCATCAAAATAGTCAAAAAGTTCAGTACTCCAGCTAAATAGTCAAAAAGTTCAGAAATTCAGCAAAATAGTCCAAAAGTTCAGTACTCCAGCTAAATAGTCAAAAAGTTCAGAAATTTAGCAAAATAGTCAAAAATTTCAGAAAATAAGCAAAATAGTCAAAAAGTTCAGAAATTCAGCAAAATAGTTAAAAAGTACAGACATAACCGTTATGATGGCTATAAATGCTTTGTTGAAATTTTTAGTTCAGAAATTCAGCATTCAGTAAAATATTCAAAAGTTCAAACAGTTCAGAAATTCAGCATTCATCAAAATAGTCAAAAATACCAGGAATTCAGCAAAATAGTCAAAAAGTTCAGACATAACCGAAAAGAAACCGTTCAGAAACCGAAATAAAGCGATTTGTAATTTCAGACAGTTCAGAAATTCAGCATTCAGCAAAATAGTCAAAAAGTTCACACAGTTCAGAAATTCAGCATTCAGCAAAATAGTCAAAAAGTTCAGACAGTTCAGATATTAAGCATCAGCAAAATAGTCAAAAAGTTCAGACAGTTCAAAAATTCAGCATTCACCAAAATAGTCAAAAAGTTCAGACATAACCTTTCAGAAACCGAAATGAAACGATTTGAAATTTCAGACAGTTCAGAAATTAAGCATTCAGCAAAATAGTCAAAAAGTTCAGTACTCCAGCAAAATAGTCAAAAATTTCAGAAATTCAGCAAAATAGTCAAAAATTTCAGAAATTCAGCAAAATAGTCAAAAATTTCAGAAATTAAGCAAAATAGTCAAAAAGTTCAGAAATTCAGCAAAATAGTTAAAAAGTACAGACATAACCGTTATGATGGCTATAAATGCGTTGTTGAAATTTTTAGTTCAGAAATTCAGCATTCAGTAAAATATTCAAAAGTTCAAACAGTTCAGAAATTCAGCATTCAGCAAAATAATCAAAAATTTCAGAAATTCAGCAAAATAGACAAAAAGTTCAGAACTTCAGCAAAATAAACAAAAAGTTCAGAAATTTCACAAAATAGTCAAAAATTTCCGAAATTCATCAAAATAGTCAAAAAGTTCAGTACTCCAGCTAAATAGTCAAAAAGTTCAGAAATTCAGCAAAATAGTCCAAAAGTTCAGTACTCCAGCTAAATAGTCAAAAAGTTCAGAAATTTAGCAAAATAGTCAAAAAGTTCAGTACTCCAGCAAAATAGTCAAAAAGTTCAGAAATTCAGCATTAAGCAAAATAGTCAAAAAGTTCAGAAATTCAGCATTAAGCAAAATAGTCAAAAAGTTCAGAAATTCAGCAAAATAGTTAAAAAGTACAGACATAACCGTTATGATGGCTATAAATGCGTTGTTGAAATTTTTAGTTCAGAAATTCAGCATTCAGTAAAATATTCAAAAGTTCAAACAGTTCAGAAATTCAGCATTCAGCAAAATAGTCAAAAAGTTCAGAAATTCAGCATACAGCAAAAAAGTCAAAAAGTTCAGACACATCAGAAATTCAGCATTCAGCAAAATAGTCAAAAAGTTCAGAAATTCAGCAAAATAGTCAAAAAGTTCAGTACTCCAGCAAAAAAGTCAAAAAATTCAGAAATTCAGCAAAATAATCAAAAATTTCAGAAATTCAGCAAAATAGACAAAAAGTTCAGAACTTCAGCAAAATAGTCAAAAAGTTCAGAAATTCAGCAAAATAGTCCAAAAGTTCAGTACTCCAGCTAAATAGTCAAAAAGTTCAGAAATTTAGCAAAATAGTCAAAAAGTTCAGTACTCCAGCAAAAAAGTCAAAAAATTCAGAAATTCAGCAAAATAGTAAAAAATTTCCGAAATTCATCAAAATAGTCAAAAAGTTCAGTACTCCAGCTGAATAGTCAAAAAGTTCAGAAATTCAGCAAAATAGTCCAAAAGTTCAGTACTCCAGCTAAATAGTCAAAAAGTTCAGGAATTTAGCAAAATAGTCAAAAATTTCAGAAAATAAGCAAAATAGTCAAAAAGTTCAGAAATTCAGCAAAATAGTTAAAAGGTACAGACATAACCGTTATGATGGCTATAAATGCGTTTATGAAATTTTTAGTTCAGAAATTCAGCATTCAGTAAAATATTCAAAAGTTCAAACAGTTCAGAAATTCAGCATTCATCAAAATAGTCAAAAAGTTCAGGAATTCAGCAAAATAGTCAAAAAGTTCAGACATAACCGAAAAGAAACCGCTCAGAAACCGAAATAAAGCGATTTGAAATTTCAGACAGTTCAGAAATTCAGCATTCAGCAAAATAGTCAAAAAGTTCAGACAGTTCAGATATTAAGCATCAGCAAAATAGTCAAAAAGTTCAGACAGTTCAGAAATTCAGCATTCACCAAAATAGTCAAAAAGTTCAGACATAACCGTTCAGAAACCGAAATGAAACGATTTGAAATTTCAGACAGTTCAGAAATTCAGCATTCAGCAAAATAGTTAAACAGTTCAGAAATTCAGCATTCATCAAAATAGTTAAAAAGTTCAGTACTCCAGCAAAATAGTCAAAAAGTTCAGACCGTTCAGCCATTCAGCATTCATCAAAATAGTCAAAAAGTTCAGTACTCCAGCAAAATAGTCAAAAAGTTCAGAAATTCAGCAAAATAGTCAAAAATTTCAGAAATTAAGCAAAATAGTCAAAAAGTTCAGAAATTCAGCAAAATAGTTAAAAAGTACAGACATAACCGTTATGATGGCTATAAATGCGTTGTTGAAATTTTTAGTTCAGAAATTCAGCATTCAGTAAAATATTCAAAAGTTCAAACAGTTCAGAAATTCAGCATTCATCAAAATAGTCAAAAAGTTCAGGAATTCAGCAAAATAGTCAAAAAGTTCAGGAATTCAGCAAAATAGTCAAAAAGTTCAGACATAACCGAAAAGAAACGGTTCAGAAACCGAAATGAAACGATTTGAAATTTCAGACAGTTCAGAAATTCAGCATTCAGCAAAATAGTCAAACAGTTCAGAAATTCAGCATTCAGCAAAGTAGTCAAAAAGTTCAGACCGTTCAGACATTCAGCATTCATCAAAATAGTCAAAAAGTTCAGAAATTCAGCAAAATAGTCAAAAAGTTCAGTACTCCAGCAAAATAGTCAAAAAGTTAAGAAATTAAGCAAAATAGTCAAAAAGTTCAGAAATTCAGCAAAATAGTTAAAAAGTACAGACATAACCGTTATGATGGCTATAAATGCGTTGTTGAAATTTTTAGTTCAGAAATTCAGCATTCAGTAAAATATTCAAAAGTTCAAACAGTTCAGAAATTCAGCATTCATCAAAATAGTCAAAAAGTTCAGGAATTCAGCAAAATAGTCAAAAAGTTCAGACATAACCGAAAAGAAACCGTTCAGAAACCGAAATAAAGCGATTTGAAATTTCAGACAGTTCAGAAATTCAGCATTCAGCAAAATAGTCAAAAAGTTCAGACAGTTCAGAAATTCAGCATTCAGCAAAATAGTCAAAAAGTTCAGACAGTTCAGATATTAAGCATCAGCAAAATAGTCAAAAAGTTCAGACAGTTCAGAAATTCAGCATTCACCAAAATAGTCAAAAAGTTCAGACATAACCGTAAAGAAACCGTTCAGAAACCGAAATGAAACGATTTGAAATTTCAGACAGTTCAGAAATTCAGCATTCAGCAAAATAGTTAAACAGTTCAGAAATTCAGCATACATCAAAATAGTCAAAAAGTTCAGTACTCCAGCAATATAGTCAAAAAGTTCAGAAATTCAGCAAAATAGTCAAAAATTTCAGAAAATAAGCAAAATAGTCAAAAAGTTCAGAAATTCAGCAAAATAGTTAAAAAGTACAGACATAACCGTTATGATGGCTATAAATGCGTTGTTGAAATTTTTAGTTCAGAAATTCAGCATTCAGTAAAATATTCAAAAGTTCAAACAGTTAAGAAATTCAGCATTCATCAAAATAGTCAAAAAGTTCAGGAATTCAGCAAAATAGTCAAAAAGTTCAGACATAACCGAAAAGAAACCGTTCAGAAACCGAAATAAAGCGATTTGAAATTTCAGACAGTTCAGAAATTCAGCATTC
This sequence comes from Leiobunum rupestre, assembly GCF_980474605.1. Taxonomy (NCBI): domain Eukaryota; kingdom Metazoa; phylum Arthropoda; class Arachnida; order Opiliones; family Sclerosomatidae; genus Leiobunum; species Leiobunum rupestre. Next base: position 55,345,128 of record NC_143393.1, on the reverse strand, counting down.
AGCAAAATAGTCAAAAAGTTCAGACAGTTCAGAAATTCAGCATTCAGCAAAATAGTCAAAAAGTTCAGACAGTTCAGATATTAAGCATCAGCAAAATAGTCAAAAAGTTCAGACAGTTCAGAAATTCAGCATTCACCAAAATAGTCAAAAAGTTCAGACATAACCGTTCAGAAACCGAAATGAAACGATTTGAAATTTCAGACAGTTCAGAAATTCAGCATTCAGCAAAATAGTTAAACAGTTCAGAAATTCAGCATTCATCAAAATAGTCAAAAATTTCAGTACTCCAGCAAAATAGTCAAAAAGTTCAGAAATTCAGCAAAATAGTCAAAAATTTCAGAAATTAAGCAAAATAGTCAAAAAGTTCAGAAATTCAGCAAAATAGTTAAAAAGTACAGACATAACCGTTATGATGGCTATAAATGCGTTGTTGAAATTTTTAGTTCAGAAATTCAGCATTCAGTAAATTATTCAAAAGTTCAAACAGTTCAGAAATTCAGCATTCATCAAAATAGTCAAAAAGTTCAGGAATTCAGCAAAATAGTCAAAAAGTTCAGTACTCCAGCTAAATAGTCAAAAAGTTCAGAAATTCAGCAAAATAGTCAAAAAGTTCAGACATAACCGAAAAGAAACCGTTCAGAAACCGAAATAAAGCGATTTGAAATTTCAGACAGTTCAGAAATTCAGCATTCAGCAAAATAATCAAAAAGTTCAGAAATTCAGCAAAATAGTCAAAAAGTTCAGTACTCCAGCTAAATAGTCAAAAAGTTCAGTACTCCAGCAAAATAGTCAAAAAGTTCAGAAATTCAGCAAAATAGTCAAAAAGTTCAGAAATTCAGCAAAATAGTCAAAAAGTTCAGAAATTCAGCAAAATAGTCAAAAAGTTCAGTACTTCAGCAAAATAGTCAAAAATTTCAGAAATTCAGCAAAATAGTCAAAAAGTTCAGAACTTCAGCGAAATAGTTAAAAAGTTCAGAAATTCAGCATTCAGTAAAATATTCAAAAGTTCAAACAGTTCAGAAAATCAGCATTAGGCAAATCAGTCAAAATGTTCAGACAGAACCGTTCTGATGGCTATAAATGCGATGTTGAAATTTTGAGTTCAGAAATTCAGCATTCAGCAAAATAGTCAAAAAGTTCAGACATAACCGTTCTGATGGCTATAAATGCGATGTTGAAATTTTGAGTTCAGAAATTCAGCATTCAGCAAAATAGTCAAAAAGTTCAGACATAACCGTTCTGATGGCTATAAATGCGATGTTGAAATTTTGAGTTCCGAAATTCAGCATTCAGCAAAATAGTCAAATATTTCAGACAGTTCAGAAATTCAGCATTCAGCAAAATAGTCAAAAAGTTCAGAAATTCAGCATACAGCAAAAAAGTCAAAAAGTTCAGACACATCAGAAATTCAGCATTCAGCAAAATAGTCAAAAAGTTCAGAAATTCAGCAAAATAGTCAAAAAGTTCAGTACTCCAGCAAAATAGTCAAAAAGTTCAGAAATTCAGCAAAATAGTCAAAAAGTTCAGTACTCAAGCAAAATAGTCAAAAAATTCAGAAATTCAGCAAAATAATCAAAAATTTCAGAAATTCAGCAAAATAGACAAAAAGTTCAGAACTTCAGCAAAATAGTCAAAAAGTTCAGAAATTTCACAAAATAGTCAAAAATTTCCGAAATTCATCAAAATAGTCAAAAAGTTCAGTACTCCAGCTAAATAGTCAAAAAGTTCAGAAATTCAGCAAAATAGTCCAAAGGTTCAGTACTCCAGCTAAATAGTCAAAAAGTTCAGAAATTTAGCAAAATATTCAAAAAGTTCAGTACTCCAGCAAAATAGTCAAAAATTTCAGAAATTCAGCATTAAGCAAAATAGTCAAAAAGTTCAGAAATACAGCAAAATAGTTAAAAAGTACAGACATAACCGTTATGATGGCTATAAATGCGTTGTTGAAATTTTGAGTTCCGAAATTCAGCATTCAGCAAAATAGTCAAATATTTCAGACAGTTCAGAAATTCAGCATTCAGCAAAATAGTCAAAAAGTTCAGAAATTCAGCATACAGCAAAAAAGTCAAAAAGTTCAGACACATCAGAAATTCAGCATTCAGCAAAATAGTCAAAAAGTTCAGAAATTCAGCAAAATAGTCAAAAAGTTCAGTACTCCAGCAAAATAGTCAAAAAATTCAGAAATTCAGCAAAATAATCAAAAATTTCAGAAATTCAGCAAAATAGACAAAAAGTTCAGTACTCCAGCTAAATAGTCAAAAAGTTCAGACCGTTCAGACATTCAGCATTCATCAAAATAGTCAAAAAGTTCAGAAATTCAGCAAAATAGTCAAAAAGTTCAGAAATTCAGCAAAATAGTCAAAAAGTTCAGTACTCCAGCAAAATAGTCAAAAAGTTAAGAAATTCAGCAAAATAGTCAAAAATTTCAGAAAATAAGCAAAATAGTAAAAAAGTTCAGAAATTCATCAAAATAGTTAAAAAGTACAGACATAACCGTTATGATGGCTATAAATGCGTTGTTGAAATTTTTAGTTCAGAAATTCAGCATTCAGTAAAATATTCAAAAGTTCAAACAGTTCAGAAATTCAGCATTCATCAAAATAGTCAAAAAGTTCAGGAATTCAGCAAAATAGTCAAAAAGTTCAGACATAACCGAAAAGAAACCGTTCAGAAACCGAAATAAAGCGATTTGAAATTTCAGACAGTTCAGAAATTCAGCATTCAGCAAAATAGTCAAAAAGTTCAGACAGTTCAGAAATTCAGCATTCAGCAAAATAGTCAAAAAGTTCAGACAGTTCAGATATTAAGCATCAGCAAAATAGTCAAAAAGTTCAGACAGTTCAGAAATTCAGCATTCACCAAAATAGTCAAAAAGTTCAGACATAACCGTTCAGAAACCGAAATGAAACGATTTGAAATTTCAGACAGTTCAGAAATTAAGCATTCAGCAAAATAGTCAAAAAGTTCAGTACTCCAGCAAAATAGTCAAAAAGTTCAGAAATTCAGCAAAATTGTCAAAAATTTCAGAAATTAAGCAAAATAGTCAAAAAGTTCAGAAATTCAGCAAAATAGTTAAAAAGTACAGACATAACCGTTATGATGGCTATAAATGCGTTGTTGAAATTTTTAGTTCAGAAATTCAACATTCAGTAAAATATTCAAAAGTTCAAACAGTTCAGAAATTCAGCATTCAGCAAAATAATCAAAAATTTCAGAAATTCAGCAAAATAGACAAAAAGTTCAGAACTTCAGCAAAATAGTCAAAAAGTTCAGAAATTTCACAAAATAGTCAAAAATTTCCGAAATTCATCAAAATAGTCAAAAAGTTCAGTACTCCAGCTAAATAGTCAAAAAGTTCAGAAATTTAGCAAAATAGTCAAAAAGTTCAGTACTCCAGCAAAATAGTCAAAAAGTTCAGAAATTCAGCATTAAGCAAAATAGTCAAAAAGTTCAGAAATTCAGCAAAATAGTTAAAAAGTACAGACATAACCGTTATGATGGCTATAAATGCGTTGTTGAAATTTTTAGTTCAGAAATTCAGCATTCAGTAAAATATTCAAAAGTTCAAACAGTTCAGAAATTCAGCATTCAGCAAAATAATCAAAAATTTCAGAAATTCAGCAAAATAGACAAAAAGTTCAGAACTTCAGCAAAATAGTCAAAAAGTTCAGAAATTTCACAAAATAGTCAAAAATTTCCGAAATTCATCAAAATAGTCAAAAAGTTCAGAAATTCAGCAAAATAGTCCAAAAGTTCAGTACTCCAGCTAAATAGTCAAAAAGTTCAGAAATTCAGCAAAATAGTTAAAAAGTACAGACATAACCGTTATGATGGCTATAAATGCGTTGTTGAAATTTTTAGTTCAAAAATTCAGCATTCAGTAAAATATTCAAAAGTTCAAACAGTTCAGAAATTCAGCATTCATCAAAATAGTCAAAAAGTTCAGGAATTCAGCAAAATAGTCAAAAAGTTCAGACATAACCGAAAAGAAACCGTTCAGAAACCGAAATAAAGCGATTTGAAATTTCAGGCAGTTCAGAAATTCAGCATTCAGCAAAATAGTCAAAAAGTTCAGACAGTTCAGAAATTCAGCATTCAGCAAAATAGTCAAAAAGTTCAGACAGTTCAGATATTAAGCATCAGCAAAATAGTCAAAAAGTTCAGACAGTTCAGAAATTCAGCATTCACCAAAATAGTCAAAAAGTTCAGACATAACCGTTCAGAAACCGAAATGAAACGATTTGAAATTTCAGACAGTTCAGAAATTCAGCATTCAGCAAAATAGTTAAACAGTTCAGAAATTCAGCATTCATCAAAATAGTCAAAAATTTCAGTACTCCAGCAAAATAGTCAAAAAGTTCAGAAATTCAGCAAAATAGTCAAAAATTTCAGAAATTAAGCAAAATAGTCAAAAAGTTCAGAAATTCAGCAAAATAGTTAAAAAGTACAGACATAACCGTTATGATGGCTATAAATGCGTTGTTGAAATTTTTAGTTCAGAAATTCAGCATTCAGTAAAATATTCAAAAGTTCAAACAGTTCAGAAATTCAGCATTCATCAAAATAGTCAAAAAGTTCAGGAATTCAGCAAAATAGTCAAAAAGTTCAGTACTCCAGCTAAATAGTCAAAAAGTTCAGAAATTCAGCAAAATAGTCAAAAAGTTCAGAAATTCAGCAAAATAGTCAAAAAGTTCAGACATAACCGAAAAGAAACCGTTCAGAAACCGAAATAAAGCGATTTGAAATTTCAGACAGTTCAGAAATTCAGCATTCAGCAAAATAATCAAAAAGTTCAGAAATTCAGCAAAATAGTCAAAAAGTTCAGTACTCCAGCTAAATAGTCAAAAAGTTCAGTACTCCAGCAAAATAGTCAAAAAGTTCAGAAATTCAGCAAAATAGTCAAAAACTTCAGAAATTCAGCATTAAGCAAAATAGTCAAAAAGTTCAACCAGTTCAGCATTCAGCGAAATAGTCAAATAATTCAGACAGTTTAGAAATTCAGCATTCATCAAAATAGTCAAAAAGTTCAGAAATTCAGCAAAATAGTCAAAAAGTTCAGAAATTCAGCAAAATAGTCAAAAAGTTCAGTACTTCAGCAAAATAGTCAAAAATTTCAGAAATTCAGCAAAATAGTCAAAAAGTTCAGAACTTCAGCGAAATAGTTAAAAAGTTCAGAAATTCAGCATTCAGTAAAATATTCAAAAGTTCAAACAGTTCAGAAAATCAGCATTAGGCAAATCAGTCAAAATGTTCAGACAGAACCGTTCTGATGGCTATAAATGCGATGTTGAAATTTTGAGTTCAGAAATTCAGCATTCAGCAAAATAGTCAAAAAGTTCAGACATAACCGTTCTGATGGCTATAAATGCGATGTTGAAATTTTGAGTTCAGAAATTCAGCATTCAGCAAAATAGTCAAAAAGTTCAGACATAACCGTTCTCATGGCTATAAATGCGATGTTGAAATTTTGAGTTCCGAAATTCAGCATTCAGCAAAATAGTCAAATATTTCAGACAGTTCAGAAATTCAGCATTCAGCAAAATAGTCAAAAAATTCAGAAATTCAGCAAAATAATCAAAAATTTCAGAAATTCAGCAAAATAGACAAAAAGTTCAGTACTCCAGCTAAATAGTCAAAAAGTTCAGACCGTTCAGACATTCAGCATTCATCAAAATAGTCAAAAAGTTCAGAAATTCAGCAAAATAGTCAAAAAGTTCAGAAATTCAGCAAAATAGTCAAAAAGTTCAGTACTCCAGCAAAATAGTCAAAAAGTTAAGAAATTCAGCAAAATAGTCAAAAATTTCAGAAATTCAGCAAAATAGTCAAAAATTTCAGAAAATAAGCAAAATAGTCAAAAAGTTCAGAAATTCATCAAAATAGTTAAAAAGTACAGACATAACCGTTATGATGGCTATAAATGCGTTGTTGAAATTTTTAGTTCAGAAATTCAGCATTCAGTAAAATATTCAAAAGTTCAAACAGTTCAGAAATTCAGCATTCATCAAAATAGTCAAAAAGTTCAGGAATTCAGCAAAATAGTCAAAAAGTTCAGACATAACCGAAAAGAAACCGTTCAGAAACCGAAATAAAGCGATTTGAAATTTCAGACAGTTCAGAAATTCAGCATTCAGCAAAATAGTCAAAAAGTTCAGACAGTTCAGAAATTCAGCATTCAGCAAAATAGTCAAAAAGTTCAGACAGTTCAGATATCAAGCATCAGCAAAATAGTCAAAAAGTTCAGACAGTTCAGAAATTCAGCATTCACCAAAATAGTCAAAAAGTTCAGACATAACCGTAAAGAAACCGTTCAGAAACCGAAATGAAACGATTTGAAATTTCAGACAGTTCAGAAATTCAGCATTCAGCAAAATAGTTAAACAGTTCAGAAATTCAGCATACATCAAAATAGTCAAAAAGTTCAGTACTCCAGCAATATAGTCAAAAAGTTCAGAAATTCAGCAAAATAGTCAAAAATTTCAGAAAATAAGCAAAATAGTCAAAAAGTTCAGAAATTCAGCAAAATAGTTAAAAAGTACAGACATAACCGTTATGATGGCTATAAATGCGTTGTTGAAATTTTTAGTTCAGAAATTCAGCATTCAGTAAAATATTCAAAAGTTCAAACAGTTCAGAAATTCAGCATTCATCAAAATAGTCAAAAAGTTCAGGAATTCAGCAAAATAGTCAAAAAGTTCAGACATAACCGAAAAGAAACCGTTCAGAAACCGAAATAAAGCGATTTGAAATTTCAGACAGTTTAGAAATTCAGCATTCAGCAAAATAGTCAAAAAGTTCAGACAGTTCAGAAATTCAGCATTCAGCAAAATAGTCAAAAAGTTCAGACAGTTCAGATATTAAGCATCAGCAAAATAGTCAAAAAGTTCAGACAGTTCAGAAATTCAGCATTCACCAAAATAGTCAAAAAGTTCAGACATAACCGTTCAGAAACCGAAATGAAACGATTTGAAATTTCAGACAGTTCAGAAATTCAGCATTCAGCAAAATAGTTAAACAGTTCAGAAATTCAGCATTCATCAAAATAGTCAAAAATTTCAGTACTCCAGCAAAATAGTCAAAAAGTTCAGAAATTCAGCAAAATAGTCAAAAATTTCAGAAATTAAGCAAAATAGTCAAAAAGTTCAGAAATTCAGCAAAATAGTTAAAAAGTACAGACATAACCGTTATGTTGGCTATAAATGCGTTGTTGAAATTTTTAGTTCAGAAATTCAGCATTCAGTAAAATATTCAAAAGTTCAAACAGTTCAGAAATTCAGCATTCATCAAAATAGTCAAAAAGTTCAGGAATTCAGCAAAATAGTCAAAAAGTTCAGTACTCCAGCTAAATAGTCAAAAAGTTCAGAAATTCAGCAAAATAGTCAAAAAGTTCAGAAATTCAGCAAAATAGTCAAAAAGTTCAGACATAACCGAAAAGAAACCGTTCAGAAACCGAAATAAAGCGATTTGAAATTTCAGACAGTTCAGAAATTCAGCATTCAGCAAAATAATCAAAAAGTTCAGAAATTCAGCAAAATAGTCAAAAAGTTCAGTACTCCAGCTGAATAGTCAAAAAGTTCAGTACTCCAGCAAAATAGTCAAAAAGTTCAGAAATTCAGCAAAATAGTCCAAAAGTTCAGTACTCCAGCTAAATAGTCAAAAAGTTCAGAAATTTAGCAAAATAGTCAAAAATTTCAGAAAATAAGCAAAATAGTCAAAAAGTTCAGAAATTCAGCAAAATAGTTAAAAGGTACAGACATAACCGTTATGATGGCTATAAATGCGTTTATGAAATTTTTAGTTCAGAAATTCAGCATTCAGTAAAATATTCAAAAGTTCAAACAGTTCAGAAATTCAGCATTCATCAAAATAGTCAAAAAGTTCAGGAATTCAGCAAAATAGTCAAAAAGTTCAGACATAACCGAAAAGAAACCGCTCAGAAACCGAAATAAAGCGATTTGAAATTTCAGACAGTTCAGAAATTCAGCATTCAGCAAAATAGTCAAAAAGTTCAGACAGTTCAGATATTAAGCATCAGCAAAATAGTCAAAAAGTTCAGACAGTTCAGAAATTCAGCATTCACCAAAATAGTCAAAAAGTTCAGACATAACCGTTCAGAAACCGAAATGAAACGATTTGAAATTTCAGACAGTTCAGAAATTCAGCATTCAGCAAAATAGTCAAACAGTTCAGAAATTCAGCATTCAGCAAAGTAGTCAAAAAGTTCAGACCGTTCAGACATTCAGCATTCATCAAAATAGTCAAAAAGTTCAGAAATTCAGCAAAATAGTTAAAAAGTACAGAGATAACCGTTATGATGGCTATAAATGCGTTGTTGAAATTTTTAGTTCAGAAATTCAGCATTCAGTAAAATATTCAAAAGTTCAAACAGTTCAGAAATTCAGCATTCATCAAAATAGTCAAAAAGTTCAGGAATTCAGCAAAATAGTCAAAAAGTTCAGACATAACCGAAAAGAAACCGTTCAGAAACCGAAATAAAGCGATTTGAAATTTCAGACAGTTCAGAAATTCAGCATTCAGCAAAATAGTCAAAAAGTTCAGACAGTTCAGAAATTCAGCATTCAGCAAAATAGTCAAAAAGTTCAGACAGTTCAGATATTAAGCATCAGCAAAATAGTCAAAAAGTTCAGACAGTTCAGAAATTCAGCATTCACCAAAATAGTCAAAAAGTTCAGACATAACTGTAAAGAAACCGTTCAGAAACCGAAATGAAACGATTTGAAATTTCAGACAGTTCAGAAATTCAGCATTCAGCAAAATAGTTAAACAGTTCAGAAATTCAGCATACATCAAAATAGTCAAAAAGTTCAGTACTCCAGCAATATAGTCAAAAAGTTCAGAAATTCAGCAAAATAGTCAAAAATTTCAGAAAATAAGCAAAATAGTCAAAAAGTTCAGAAATTCAGCAAAATAGTTAAAAAGTACAGACATAACCGTTATGATGGCTATAAATGCGTTGTTGAAATTTTTAGTTCAGAAATTCAGCATTCAGTAAAATATTCAAAAGTTCAAACAGTTCAGAAATTCAGCATTCATCAAAATAGTCAAAAAGTTCAGGAATTCAGCAAAATAGTCAAAAAGTTCAGACATAACCGAAAAGAAACCGTTCAGAAACCGAAATAAAGCGATTTGAAATTTCAGACAGTTCAGAAATTCAGCATTCAGCAAAATAGTCAAAAAGTTCAGACAGTTCAGAAATTCAGCATTCAGCAAAATAGTCAAAAAGTTCAGACAGTTCAGATATTAAGCATCAGCAAAATAGTCAAAAAGTTCAGACAGTTCAGAAATTCAGCATTCACCAAAATAGTCAAAAAGTTCAGACATAACCGTTCAGAAACCGAAATGAAACGATTTGAAATTTCAGACAGTTCAGAAATTCAGCATTCAGCAAAATAGTTAAACAGTTCAGAAATTCAGCATTCATCAAAATAGTCAAAAATTTCAGTACTCCAGCAAAATAGTCAAAAAGTTCAGAAATTCAGCAAAATAGTCAAAAATTTCAGAAATTAAGCAAAATAGTCAAAAAGTTCAGAAATTCAGCAAAATAGTTAAAAAGTACAGACATAACCGTTATGATGGCTATAAATAAGTTGTTGAAATTTTTAGTTCAGAAATTCAGCATTCAGTAAATTATTCAAAAGTTCAAACAGTTCAGAAATTCAGCATTCATCAAAATAGTCAAAAAGTTCAGGAATTCAGCAAAATAGTCAAAAAGTTCAGTACTCCAGCTAAATAGTCAAAAAGTTCAGAAATTCAGCAAAATAGTCAAAAAGTTCAGACATAACCGAAAAGAAACCGTTCAGAAACCGAAATAAAGCGATTTGAAATTTCAGACAGTTCAGAAATTCAGCATTCAGCAAAATAATCAAAAAGTTCAGAAATTCAGCAAAATAGTCAAAAAGTTCAGTACTCCAGCTAAATAGTCAAAAAGTTCAGTACTCCAGCAAAATAGTCAAAAAGTTCAGAAATTCAGCAAAATAGTCAAAAACTTCAGAAATTCAGCATTAAGCAAAATAGTCAAAAAGTTCAACCAGTTCAGCATTCAGCGAAATAGTCAAATAATTCAGACAGTTTAGAAATTCAGCATTCATCAAAATAGTCAAAAAGTTCAGAAATTCAGCAAAATAGTCAAAAAGTTCAGAAATTCAGCAAAATAGTCAAAAAGTTCAGAAATTCAGCAAAATAGTCTAAAAGTTCAGTACTTCAGCAAAATAGTCAAAAATTTCAGAAATTCAGCAAAATAGTCAAAAAGTTCAGAACTTCAGCGAAATAGTTAAAAAGTTCAGAAATTCAGCATTCAGTAAAATATTCAAAAGTTCAAACAGTTCAGAAAATCAGCATTAGGCAAATCAGTCAAAATGTTCAGACAGAACCGTTCTGATGGCTATAAATGCGATGTTGAAATTTTGAGTTCAGAAATTCAGCATTCAGCAAAATAGTCAAAAAGTTCAGACATAACCGTTCTGATGGCTATAAATGCGATGTTGAAATTTTGAGTTCAGAAATTCAGCATTCAGCAAAATAGTCAAAAAGTTCAGACATAACCGTTCTGATGGCTATAAATGCGATGTTGAAATTTTGAGTTCCGAAATTCAGCATTCAGCAAAATAGTCAAATATTTCAGACAGTTCAGAAATTCAGCATTCAGCAAAATAGTCAAAAAGTTCAGAAATTCAGCATACAGCAAAAAAGTCAAAAAGTTCAGACACATCAGAAATTCAGCATTCAGCAAAATAGTCAAAAAGTTCAGAAATTCAGCAAAATAGTCAAAAAGTTCAGTACTCAAGCAAAATAGTCAAAAAATTCAGAAATTCAGCAAAATAATCAAAAATTTCAGAAATTCAGCAAAATAGACAAAAAGTTCAGAACTTCAGCAAAATAGTCAAAAAGTTCAGAAATTTCACAAAATAGTCAAAAATTTCCGAAATTCATCAAAATAGTCAAAAAGTTCAGTACTCCAGCTAAATAGTCAAAAAGTTCAGAAATTCAGCAAAATAGTCCAAAGGTTCAGTACTCCAGCTAAATAGTCAAAAAGTTCAGAAATTTAGCAAAATATTCAAAAAGTTCAGTACTCCAGCAAAATAGTCAAAAATTTCAGAAATTCAGCATTAAGCAAAATAGTCAAAAAGTTCAGAAATTCAGCAAAATAGTTAAAAAGTACAGACATAACCGTTATGATGGCTATAAATGCGTTGTTGAAATTTTGAGTTCCGAAATTCAGCATTCAGCAAAATAGTCAAATATTTCAGACAGTTCAGAAATTCAGCATTCAGCAAAATAGTCAAAAAGTTCAGAAATTCAGCATACAGCAAAAAAGTCAAAAAGTTCAGACACATCAGAAATTCAGCATTCAGCAAAATAGTCAAAAAGTTCAGAAATTCAGCAAAATAGTCAAAAAGTTCAGTACTCCAGCAAAATAGTCAAAAAATTCAGAAATTCAGCAAAATAATCAAAAATTTCAGAAATTCAGCAAAATAGACAAAAAGTTCAGTACTCCAGCTAAATAGTCAAAAAGTTCAGACCGTTCAGACATTCAGCATTCATCAAAATAGTCAAAAAGTTCAGAAATTCAGCAAAATAGTCAAAAAGTTCAGAAATTCAGCAAAATAGTCAAAAAGTTCAGTACTCCAGCAAAATAGTCAAAAAGTTAAGAAATTCAGCAAAATAGTCAAAAATTTCAGAAAATAAGCAAAATAGTCAAAAAGTTCAGAAATTCATCAAAATAGTTAAAAAGTACAGACATAACCGTTATGATGGCTATAAATGCGTTGTTGAAATTTTTAGTTCAGAAATTCAGCATTCAGTAAAATATTCAAAAGTTCAAACAGTTCAGAAATTCAGCATTCATCAAAATAGTCAAAAAGTTCAGGAATTCAGCAAAATAGTCAAAAAGTTCAGACATAACCGAAAAGAAACCGTTCAGAAACCGAAATAAAGCGATTTGAAATTTCAGACAGTTCAGAAATTCAGCATTCAGCAAAATAGTCAAAAAGTTCAGACAGTTCAGAAATTCAGCATTCAGCAAAATAGTCAAAAAGTTCAGACAGTTCAGATATTAAGCATCAGCAAAATAGTCAAAAAGTTCAGACAGTTCAGAAATTCAGCATTCACCAAAATAGTCAAAAAGTTCAGACATAACCGTTCAGAAACCGAAATGAAACGATTTGAAATTTCAGACAGTTCAGAAATTAAGCATTCAGCAAAATAGTCAAAAAGTTCAGTACTCCAGCAAAATAGTCAAAAAGTTCAGAAATTCAGCAAAATTGTCAAAAATTTCAGAAATTAAGCAAAATAGTCAAAAAGTTCAGAAATTCAGCAAAATAGTTAAAAAGTACAGACATAACCGTTATGATGGCTATAAATGCGTTGTTGAAATTTTTAGTTCAGAAATTCAACATTCAGTAAAATATTCAAAAGTTCAAACAGTTCAGAAATTCAGCATTCAGCAAAATAATCAAAAATTTCAGAAATTCAGCAAAATAGACAAAAAGTTCAGAACTTCAGCAAAATAGTCAAAAAGTTCAGAAATTTCACAAAATAGTCAAAAATTTCCGAAATTCATCAAAATAGTCAAAAAGTTCAGTACTCCAGCTAAATAGTCAAAAAGTTCAGAAATTTAGCAAAATAGTCAAAAAGTTCAGTACTCCAGCAAAATAGTCAAAAAGTTCAGAAATTCAGCATTAAGCAAAATAGTCAAAAAGTTCAGAAATTCAGCAAAATAGTTAAAAAGTACAGACATAACCGTTATGATGGCTATAAATGCGTTGTTGAAATTTTTAGTTCAGAAATTCAGCATTCAGTAAAATATTCAAAAGTTCAAACAGTTCAGAAATTCAGCATTCAGCAAAATAATCAAAAATTTCAGAAATTCAGCAAAATAGACAAAAAGTTCAGAACTTCAGCAAAATAGTCAAAAAGTTCAGAAATTTCACAAAATAGTCAAAAATTTCCGAAATTCATCAAAATAGTCAAAAAGTTCAGAAATTCAGCAAAATAGTCCAAAAGTTCAGTACTCCAGCTAAATAGTCAAAAAGTTCAAAAATTCAGCAAAATAGTTAAAAAGTACAGACATAACCGTTATGATGGCTATAAATGCGTTGTTGAAATTTTTAGTTCAAAAATTCAGCATTCAGTAAAATATTCAAAAGTTCAAACAGTTCAGAAATTCAGCATTCATCAAAATAGTCAAAAAGTTCAGGAATTCAGCAAAATAGTCAAAAAGTTCAGACATAACCGAAAAGAAACCGTTCAGAAACCGAAATAAAGCGATTTGAAATTTCAGGCAGTTCAGAAATTCAGCATTCAGCAAAATAGTCAAAAAGTTCAGACAGTTCAGAAATTCAGCATTCAGCAAAATAGTCAAAAAGTTCAGACAGTTCAGATATTAAGCATCAGCAAAATAGTCAAAAAGTTCAGACAGTTCAGAAATTCAGCATTCACCAAAATAGTCAAAAAGTTCAGACATAACCGTTCAGAAACCGAAATGAAACGATTTGAAATTTCAGACAGTTCAGAAATTCAGCATTCAGCAAAATAGTTAAACAGTTCAGAAATTCAGCATTCATCAAAATAGTCAAAAATTTCAGTACTCCAGCAAAATAGTCAAAAAGTTCAGAAATTCAGCAAAATAGTCAAAAATTTCAGAAATTAAGCAAAATAGTCAAAAAGTTCAGAAATTCAGCAAAATAGTTAAAAAGTACAGACATAACCGTTATGATGGCTATAAATGCGTTGTTGAAATTTTTAGTTCAGAAATTCAGCATTCAGTAAAATATTCAAAAGTTCAAACAGTTCAGAAATTCAGCATTCATCAAAATAGTCAAAAAGTTCAGGAATTCAGCAAAATAGTCAAAAAGTTCAGTACTCCAGCTAAATAGTCAAAAAGTTCAGAAATTCAGCAAAATAGTCAAAAAGTTCAGAAATTCAGCAAAATAGTCAAAAAGTTCAGACATAACCGAAAAGAAACCGTTCAGAAACCGAAATAAAGCGATTTGAAATTTCAGACAGTTCAGAAATTCAGCATTCAGCAAAATAATCAAAAAGTTCAGAAATTCAGCAAAATAGTCAAAAAGTTCAGTACTCCAGCTAAATAGTCAAAAAGTTCAGTACTCCAGCAAAATAGTCAAAAAGTTCAGAAATTCAGCAAAATAGTCAAAAACTTCAGAAATTCAGCATTAAGCAAAATAGTCAAAAAGTTCAACCAGTTCAGCATTCAGCGAAATAGTCAAATAATTCAGACAGTTTAGAAATTCAGCATTCATCAAAATAGTCAAAAAGTTCAGAAATTCAGCAAAATAGTCAAAAAGTTCAGAAATTCAGCAAAATAGTCAAAAAGTTCAGTACTTCAGCAAAATAGTCAAAAATTTCAGAAATTCAGCAAAATAGTCAAAAAGTTCAGAACTTCAGCGAAATAGTTAAAAAGTTCAGAAATTCAGCATTCAGTAAAATATTCAAAAGTTCAAACAGTTCAGAAAATCAGCATTAGGCAAATCAGTCAAAATGTTCAGACAGAACCGTTCTGATGGCTATAAATGCGATGTTGAAATTTTGAGTTCAGAAATTCAGCATTCAGCAAAATAGTCAAAAAGTTCAGACATAACCGTTCTGATGGCTATAAATGCGATGTTGAAATTTTGAGTTCAGAAATTCAGCATTCAGCAAAATAGTCAAAAAGTTCAGACATAACCGTTCTCATGGCTATAAATGCGATGTTGAAATTTTGAGTTCCGAAATTCAGCATTCAGCAAAATAGTCAAATATTTCAGACAGTTCAGAAATTCAGCATTCAGCAAAATAGTCAAAAAATTCAGAAATTCAGCAAAATAATCAAAAATTTCAGAAATTCAGCAAAATAGACAAAAAGTTCAGTACTCCAGCTAAATAGTCAAAAAGTTCAGACCGTTCAGACATTCAGCATTCATCAAAATAGTCAAAAAGTTCAGAAATTCAGCAAAATAGTCAAAAAGTTCAGAAATTCAGCAAAATAGTCAAAAAGTTCAGTACTCCAGCAAAATAGTCAAAAAGTTAAGAAATTCAGCAAAATAGTCAAAAATTTCAGAAATTCAGCAAAATAGTCAAAAATTTCAGAAAATAAGCAAAATAGTCAAAAAGTTCAGAAATTCATCAAAATAGTTAAAAAGTACAGACATAACCGTTATGATGGCTATAAATGCGTTGTTGAAATTTTTAGTTCAGAAATTCAGCATTCAGTAAAATATTCAAAAGTTCAAACAGTTCAGAAATTCAGCATTCATCAAAATAGTCAAAAAGTTCAGGAATTCAGCAAAATAGTCAAAAAGTTCAGACATAACCGAAAAGAAACCGTTCAGAAACCGAAATAAAGCGATTTGAAATTTCAGACAGTTCAGAAATTCAGCATTCAGCAAAATAGTCAAAAAGTTCAGACATAACCGTTCAGAAACCGAAATGAAACGATTTGAAATTTCAGACAGTTCAGAAATTAAGCATTCAGCAAAATAGTCAAAAAGTTCAGTACTCCAGCAAAATAGTCAAAAAGTTCAGAAATTCAGCAAAATTGTCAAAAATTTCAGAAATTAAGCAAAATAGTCAAAAAGTTCAGAAATTCAGCAAAATAGTTAAAAAGTACAGACATAACCGTTATGATGGCTATAAATGCGTTGTTGAAATTTTTAGTTCAGAAATTCAACATTCAGTAAAATATTCAAAAGTTCAAACAGTTCAGAAATTCAGCATTCAGCAAAATAATCAAAAATTTCAGAAATTCAGCAAAATAGACAAAAAGTTCAGAACTTCAGCAAAATAGTCAAAAAGTTCAGAAATTTCACAAAATAGTCAAAAATTTCCGAAATTCATCAAAATAGTCAAAAAGTTCAGTACTCCAGCTTAATAGTCAAAAAGTTCAGAAATTTAGCAAAATAGTCAAAAAGTTCAGAAATTCAGCATTAAGCAAAATAGTCAAAAAGTTCAGAAATTCAGCATACAGCAAAAAAGTCAAAAAGTTCAGACACATCAGAAATTCAGCATTCAGCAAAATAGTCAAAAAGTTCAGAAAT
This sequence comes from Leiobunum rupestre, assembly GCF_980474605.1. Classification (NCBI taxonomy): domain Eukaryota; kingdom Metazoa; phylum Arthropoda; class Arachnida; order Opiliones; family Sclerosomatidae; genus Leiobunum; species Leiobunum rupestre. The sequence continues at coordinate 55,329,079 of NC_143393.1, read as the reverse complement.
TCAGCAAAATAGTCAAAAAGTTCAGTACTCCAGCAAAATAGTCAAAAAATTCAGAAATTCAGCAAAATAATCAAAAATTTCAGAAATTCAGCAAAATAGACAAAAAGTTCAGAACTTCAGCAAAATAGTCAAAAAGTTCAGAAATTTCACAAAATAGTCAAAAATGTCCGAAATTCATCAAAATAGTCAAACAGTTCAGTACTCCAGCTAAATAGTCAAAAAGTTCAGAAATTCAGCAAAATAGTCCAAAAGTTCAGTACTCCAGCTAAATAGTCAAAAAGTTCAGAAATTTAGCAAAATAGTCCAAAATTTCAGAAAATAAGCAAAATAGTCAAAAAGTTCAGAAATTCAGCAAAATAGTTAAAAAGTACAGACACAACCGTTATGATGGCTATAAATGCTTTGTTGAAATTTTTAGTTCAGAAATTCAGCATTCAGTAAAATATTCAAAAGTTCAAACAGTTCAGAAATTCAGCATTCATCAAAATAGTCAAAAATACCAGGAATTCAGCAAAATAGTCAAAAAGTTCAGACATGACCGAAAAGAAACCGTTCAGAAACCGAAATAAAGCGATTTGTAATTTCAGACAGTTCAGAAATTCAGCATTCAGCAAAATAGTCAAAAAGTTCAGACAGTTCAGAAATTCAGCATTCAGCAAAATAGTCAAAAAGTTCAGACAGTTCAGATATTAAGCATCAGCAAAATAGTCAAAAAGTTCAGACAGTTCAAAAATTCAGCATTCACCAAAATAGTCAAAAAGTTCAGACATAACCGTTCAGAAACCGAAATGAAACGATTTGAAATTTCAGACAGTTCAGAAATTAAGCATTCAGCAAAATAGTCAAAAAGTTCAGTACTCCAGCAAAATAGTCAAAAAGTTCAGAAATTCAGCAAAATAGTCAAAAATTTCAGAAATTAAGCAAAATAGTCAAAAATTTCAGAAATTAAGCAAAATAGTCAAAAAGTTCAGAAATTCAGCAAAATAGTTAAAAAGTACAGACATAACCGTTATGATGGCTATAAATGCGTTGTTGAAATTTTGAGTTCCGAAATTCAGCATTCAGCAAAATAGTCAAATATTTCAGACAGTTCAGAAATTCAGCATTCAGCAAAATAGTCAAAAAGTTCAGAAATTCAGCATACAGCAAAAAGTCAAAAAGTTCAGACACATCAGAAATTCAGCATTCAGCAAAATAGTCAAAAAGTTCAGAAATTCAGCAAAATAGTCAAAAAGTTCAGTACTCCAGCAAAAAAGTCAAAAAATTCAGAAATTCAGCAAAATAATCAAAAATTTCAGAAATTCAGCAAAATAGACAAAAAGTTCAGAACTTCAGCAAAATAGTCAAAAAGTTCAGAAATTTCACAAAATAGTCAAAAATTTCCGAAATTCATCAAAATAGTCAAATGTTCAGTACTCCAGCTAAATAGTCAAAAAGTTCAGAAATTCAGCAAAATAGTCCAAAAGTTCAGTACTCCAGCTAAATAGTCAAAAATTTCAGAAAATAAGCAAAATAGTCAAAAAGTTCAGTACTCCAGCAAAATAGTCAAAAATTTCAGAAATTCAGCATTAAGCAAAATAGTCAAAAAGTTCAGAAATTCAGCAAAATAGTTAAAAAGTACAGACATAACCGTTATGATGGCTATAAATGCGTTGTTGAAATTTTGAGTTCCGAAATTCAGCATTCAGCAAAATAGTCAAATATTTCAGACAGTTCAGAAATTCAGCATTCAGCAAAATAGTCAAAAAGTTCAGAAATTCAGCATACAGCAAAAAAGTCAAAAAGTTCAGACACATCAGAAATTCAGCATTCAGCAAAATAGTCAAAAAGTTCAGAAATTCAGCAAAATAGTCAAAAAGTTCAGTACTCCAGCAAAATAGTCAAAAAATTCAGAAATTCAGCAAAATAATCAAAAATTTCAGAAATTCAGCAAAATAGACAAAAAGTTCAGTACTCCAGCTAAATAGTCAAAAAGTTCAGACCGTTCAGACATTCAGCATTCATCAAAATAGTCAAAAAGTTCAGAAATTCAGCAAAATAGTCAAAAAGTTCAGTACTCCAGCAAAATAGTCAAAAAGTTAAGAAATTCAGCAAAATAGTCAAAAATTTCAGAAAATAAGCAAAATAGTCAAAAAGTTCAGAAATTCATCAAAATAGTTAAAAAGTACAGACATAACCGTTATGATGGATATAAATGCGTTGTTGAAATTTTTAGTTCAGAAATTCAGCATTCAGTAAAATATTCAAAAGTTCAAACAGTTCAGAAATTCAGCATTCATCAAAATAGTCAAAAAGTTCAGGAATTCAGCAAAATAGTCAAAAAGTTCAGACATAACCGAAAAGAAACCGTTCAGAAACCGAAATAAAGCGATTTGAAATTTCAGACAGTTCAGAAATTCAGCATTCAGCAAAATAGTCAAAAAGTTCAGACAGTTCAGAAATTCAGCATTCAGCAAAATAGTCAAAAAGTTCAGACAGTTCAGATATTAAGCATCAGCAAAATAGTCAAAAAGTTCAGACAGTTCAGAAATTCAGCATTCACCAAAATAGTCAAAAAGTTCAGACATAACCGTTCAGAAACCGAAATGAAACGATTTGAAATTTCAGACAGTTCAGAAATTAAGCATTCAGCAAAATAGTCAAAAAGTTCAGTACTCCAGCAAAATAGTCAAAAAGTTCAGAAATTCAGCAAAATTGTCAAAAATTTCAGAAATTAAGCAAAATAGTCAAAAAGTTCAGAAATTCAGCAAAATAGTTAAAAAGTACAGACATAACCGTTATGATGGCTATAAATGCGTTGTTGAAATTTTTAGTTCAGAAATTCAACATTCAGTAAAATATTCAAAAGTTCAAACAGTTCAGAAATTCAGCATTCAGCAAAATAATCAAAAATTTCAGAAATTCAGCAAAATAGACAAAAAGTTCAGAACTTCAGCAAAATAGTCAAAAAGTTCAGAAATTTCACAAAATAGTCAAAAATTTCCGAAATTCATCAAAATAGTCAAAAAGTTCAGTACTCCAGCTAAATAGTCAAAAAGTTCAGAAATTTAGCAAAATAGTCAAAAAGTTCAGTACTCCAGCAAAATAGTCAAAAAGTTCAGAAATTCAGCATTAAGCAAAATAGTCAAAAAGTTCAGAAATTCAGCAAAATAGTTAAAAAGTACAGACATAACCGTTATGATGGCTATAAATGCGTTGTTGAAATTTTTAGTTCAGAAATTCAGCATTCAGTAAAATATTCAAAAGTTCAAACAGTTCAGAAATTCAGCATTCAGCAAAATAATCAAAAATTTCAGAAATTCAGCAAAATAGACAAAAAGTTCAGAACTTCAGCAAAATAGTCAAAAAGTTCAGAAATTTCACAAAATAGTCAAAAATTTCCGAAATTCATCAAAATAGTCAAAAAGTTCAGAAATTCAGCAAAATAGTCCAAAAGTTCAGTACTCCAGCTAAATAGTCAAAAAGTTCAGAAATTCAGCAAAATAGTTAAAAAGTACAGACATAACCGTTATGATGGCTATAAATGCGTTGTTGAAATTTTTAGTTCAGAAATTCAGCATTCAGTAAAATATTCAAAAGTTCAAACAGTTCAGAAATTCAGCATTCATCAAAATAGTCAAAAAGTTCAGGAATTCAGCAAAATAGTCAAAAAGTTCAGACATAACCGAAAAGAAACCGTTCAGAAACCGAAATAAAGCGATTTGAAATTTCAGGCAGTTCAGAAATTCAGCATTCAGCAAAATAGTCAAAAAGTTCAGACAGTTCAGAAATTCAGCATTCAGCAAAATAGTCAAAAAGTTCAGACAGTTCAGATATTAAGCATCAGCAAAATAGTCAAAAAGTTCAGACAGTTCAGAAATTCAGCATTCACCAAAATAGTCAAAAAGTTCAGACATAACCGTTCAGAAACCGAAATGAAACGATTTGAAATTTCAGACAGTTCAGAAATTCAGCATTCAGCAAAATAGTTAAACAGTTCAGAAATTCAGCATTCATCAAAATAGTCAAAAATTTCAGTACTCCAGCAAAATAGTCAAAAAGTTCAGAAATTCAGCAAAATAGTCAAAAATTTCAGAAATTAAGCAAAATAGTCAAAAAGTTCAGAAATTCAGCAAAATAGTTAAAAAGTACAGACATAACCGTTATGATGGCTATAAATGCGTTGTTGAAATTTTTAGTTCAGAAATTCAGCATTCAGTAAAATATTCAAAAGTTCAAACAGTTCAGAAATTCAGCATTCATCAAAATAGTCAAAAAGTTCAGGAATTCAGCAAAATAGTCAAAAAGTTCAGTACTCCAGCTAAATAGTCAAAAAGTTCAGAAATTCAGCAAAATAGTCAAAAAGTTCAGAAATTCAGCAAAATAGTCAAAAAGTTCAGACATAACCGAAAAGAAACCGTTCAGAAACCGAAATAAAGCGATTTGAAATTTCAGACAGTTCAGAAATTCAGCATTCAGCAAAATAATCAAAAAGTTCAGAAATTCAGCAAAATAGTCAAAAAGTTCAGTACTCCAGCTAAATAGTCAAAAAGTTCAGTACTCCAGCAAAATAGTCAAAAAGTTCAGAAATTCAGCAAAATAGTCAAAAACTTCAGAAATTCAGCATTAAGCAAAATAGTCAAAAAGTTCAACCAGTTCAGCATTCAGCGAAATAGTCAAATAATTCAGACAGTTTAGAAATTCAGCATTCATCAAAATAGTCAAAAAGTTCAGAAATTCAGCAAAATAGTCAAAAAGTTCAGAAATTCAGCAAAATAGTCAAAAAGTTCAGTACTTCAGCAAAATAGTCAAAAAGTTAAGAAATTCAGCAAAATAGTCAAAAATTTCAGAAAATAAGCAAAATAGTCAAAAATTTCAGAAATTCAGCAAAATAGTCAAAAATTTCAGAAATTCAGCAAAATAGACAAAAAGTTCAGTACTCCAGCTAAATAGTCAAAAAGTTCAGACCGTTCAGACATTCAGCATTCATCAAAATAGTCAAAAAGTTCAGAAATTCAGCAAAATAGTCAAAAAGTTCAGAAATTCAGCAAAATAGTCAAAAAGTTCAGTACTCCAGCAAAATAGTCAAAAAGTTAAGAAATTCAGCAAAATAGTCAAAAATTTCAGAAAATAAGCAAAATAGTCAAAAAGTTCAGAAATTCATCAAAATAGTTAAAAAGTACAGACATAACCGTTATGATGGCTATAAATGCGTTGTTGAAATTTTTAGTTCAGAAATTCAGCATTCAGTAAAATATTCAAAAGTTCAAACAGTTCAGAAATTCAGCATTCATCAAAATAGTCAAAAAGTTCAGGAATTCAGCAAAATAGTCAAAAAGTTCAGACATAACCGAAAAGAAACCGTTCAGAAACCGAAATAAAGCGATTTGAAATTTCAGACAGTTCAGAAATTCAGCATTCAGCAAAATAGTCAAAAAGTTCAGACAGTTCAGAAATTCAGCATTCAGCAAAATAGTCAAAAAGTTCAGACATAACCGTTCAGAAACCGAAATGAAACGATTTGAAATTTCAGACAGTTCAGAAATTAAGCATTCAGCAAAATAGTCAAAAAGTTCAGTACTCCAGCAAAATAGTCAAAAAGTTCAGAAATTCAGCAAAATTGTCAAAAATTTCAGAAATTAAGCAAAATAGTTAAAAAGTACAGACATAACCGTTATGATGGCTATAAATGCGTTGTTGAAATTTTTAGTTCAGAAATTCAACATTCAGTAAAATATTCAAAAGTTCAAACAGTTCAGAAATTCAGCATTCAGCAAAATAATCAAAAATTTCAGGAATTCAGCAAAATAGTCAAAAAGTTCAGACATAACCGAAAAGAAACCGTTCAGAAACCGAAATAAAGCGATTTGAAATTTCAGACAGTTCAGAAATTCAGCATTCAGCAAAATAGTCAAAAAGTTCAGACAGTTCAGAAATTCTGCATTCAGCAAAATAGTCAAAAAGTTCAGACAGTTCAGATATTAAGCATCAGCAAAATAGTCAAAAAGTTCAGACAGTTCAGAAATTCAGCATTCAGCAAAATAGTCAAAAAGTTCAGACATAACCGTTCAGAAACCGAAATGAAACGATTTGAAATTTCAGACAGTTCAGAAATTCAGCATTCAGCAAAATAGTTAAACAGTTCAGAAATTCAGCATTCCTCAAAATAGTCAAAAAGTTCAGTACTCCAGCAAAATAGTCAAAAAGTTCAGAAATTCAGCAAAATAGTCAAAAATTTCAGAAATTAAGCAAAATAGTCAAAAAGTTCAGAAATTCAGCAAAATAGTTAAAAAGTACAGACATAACCGTTATGATGGCTATAAATGCGTTGTTGAAATTTTTAGTTCAGAAATTCAGCATTCAGTAAAATATTCAAAAGTTCAAACAGTTCAGAAATTCAGCATTCAGCAAAATAATCAAAAATTTCAGAAATTCAGCAAAATAGACAAAAAGTTCAGAACTTCAGTAAAATAGTCAAAAAGTTCAGAAATTTCACAAAATAGTCAAAAATTTCCGAAATTCATCAAAATAGTCAAAAAGTTCAGTACTCCAGCTAAATAGTCAAAAAGTTCAGAAATTCAGCAAAATAGTCCAAAAGTTCAGTACTCCAGCTAAATAGTCAAAAAGTTCAGAAATTCAGCATTAAGCAAAATAGTCAAAAAGTTCAGAAATTCAGCAAAATAGTTAAAAAGTACAGACATAACCGTTATGATGGCTATAAATGCGTTGTTGAAATTTTTAGTTCAGAAATTCAGCATTCAGTAAAATATTCAAAAGTTCAAACAGTTCAGAAATTCAGCATTCAGCAAAATAGTCAAAAAGTTCAGAAATTTAGCATACAGCAAAAAAGTCAAAAAGTTCAGACACATCAGAAATTCAGCATTCAGCAAAATAGTCAAAAAGTTCAGTACTCCAGCAAAAAAGTCAAAAAATTCAGAAATTCAGCAAAATAATCAAAAATTTCAGAAATTCAGCAAAATAGACAAAAAGTTCAGAACTTCAGCAAAATAGTCAAAAAGTTCAGAAATTCAGCAAAATAGTCCAAAAGTTCAGTACTCCAGCTAAATAGTCAAAAAGTTCAGAAATTTAGCAAAATAGTCAAAAAATTCAGTACTCCAGCAAAAAAGTCAAAAAATTCAGAAATTCAGCAAAATAGTCAAAAATTTCCGAAATTCATCAAAATAGTCAAAAAGTTCAGTACTCCAGCTAAATAGTCAAAAAGTTCAGAAATTCAGCAAAATAGTCCAAAAGTTCAGTACTCCAGCTAAATAGTAAAAAAGTTCAGAAATTTAGCAAAATAGTCAAAAATTTCAGAAAATAAGCAAAATAGTCAAAAAGTTCAGAAATTCAGCAAAATAGTTAAAAGGTACAGACATAACCGAAAAGAAACCGCTCAGAAACCGAAATAAAGCGATTTGAAATTTCAGACAGTTCAGAAATTCAGCATTCAGCAAAATAGTCAAAAAGTTCAGACAGTTCAGATATTAAGCATCAGCAAAATAGTCAAAAAGTTCAGACAGTTCAGAAATTCAGCATTCACCAAAATAGTCAAAAAGTTCAGACATAACCGTTCAGAAACCGAAATGAAACGATTTGAAATTTCAGACAGTTCAGAAATTCAGCATTCAGCAAAATAGTTAAACAGTTCAGAAATTCAGCATTCATCAAAATAGTCAAAAAGTTCAGTACTCCAGCAAAATAGTCAAAAAGTTCAGAAATTCAGCAAAATAGTCAAAAATTTCAGAAATTAAGCAAAATAGTCAAAAAGTTCAGAAATTCAGCAAAATAGTTAAAAAGTACAGACATAACCGTTATGATGGCTATAAATGCGTTGTTGAAATTTTTAGTTCAGAAATTCAGCATTCAGTAAAATATTCAAAAGTTCAAACAGTTCAGAAATTCAGCATTCAGCAAAATAATCAAAAATTTCAGAAATTCAGCAAAATAGACAAAAAGTTCAGAACTTCAGCAAAATAGTCAAAAAGTTCAGAAATTTCACAAAATAGTCAAAAATTTCCGAATTTCATCAAAATAGTCAAAAAGTTCAGTACTCCAGCTAAATAGTCAAAAAGTTCAGAAATTCAGCAAAATAGTCCAAAAGTTCAGTACTCCAGCTAAATAGTCAGAAAGTTCAGAAATTTAGCAAAATAGTCAAAAAGTTCAGAAATTTAGCAAAATAGTCAAAAAGTTCAGTACTCCAGCAAAATAGTCAAAAAGTTCAGAAATTCAGCATTAAGCAAAATAGTCAAAAAGTTCAGAAATTCAGCAAAATAGTTAAAAAGTACAGACATAACCGTTATGATGGCTATAAATGCGTTGTTGAAATTTTTAGTTCAGAAATTCAGCATTCAGTAAAATATTCAAAAGTTCAAACAGTTCAGAAATTCAGCATTCAGTAAAATATTCAAAAGTTCAAACAGTTCAGAAATTCAGCATTCATCAAAATAATCAAAAAGTTCAGAAATTCAGCAAAATAGTCAAAAAGTTCAGTACTCCAGCTAAATAGTCAAAAAGTTCAGAAATTCAGCAAAATAGTCAAAAAGTTCAGAAATTCAGCAAAATAGTCAAAAAGTTCAGACATAACCGAAAAGAAACCGTTCAGAAACCGAAATAAAGTGATTTGAAATTTCAGACAGTTCAGAAATTCAGCATTCAGCAAAATAATCAAAAAGTTCAGAAATTCAGCAAAATAGTCAAAAACTTCAGAAATTCAGCATTAAGCAAAATAGTCAAAAAGTTCAACCAGTTCAGCATTCAGCAAAATAGTCAAATAATTCAGACAGTTTAGAAATTCAGCATTCATCATAATAGTCAAAAAGTTCAGAAATTCAGCAAAATAGTCAAAAAGTTCAGTACTTCAGCAAAATAGTCAAAAATTTCAGAAATTCAGCAAAATAGTCAAAAAGTTCAGAACTTCAGCGAAATAGTTAAAAAGTTCAGAAATTCAGCATTCAGTAAAATATTCAAAAGTTCAAACAGTTCAGAAAATCAGCATTAGGCAAATCAGTCAAAATGTTCAGACAGAACCGTTCTGATGGCTATAAATGCGATGTTGAAATTTTGAGTTCAGAAATTCAGCATTCAGCAAAATAGTCAAAAAGTTCAGACATAACCGTTCTGATGGCTATAAATGCGATGTTGAAATTTTGAGTTCCGAAATTCAGCATTCAGCAAAATAGTCAAATATTTCAGACAGTTCAGAAATTCAGCATTCAGCAAATAGTCAAAAAGTTCAGAAATTCAGCATACAGCAAAAAAGTCAAAAAGTTCAGACACATCAGAAATTCAGCATTCAGCAAAATAGTCAAAAAGTTCAGTACTCCAGCAAAATAGTCAAAAAATTCAGAAATTCAGCAAAATAATCAAAAATTTCAGAAATTCAGCAAAATAGACAAAAAGTTCAGAACTTCAGCAAAATAGTCAAAAAGTTCAGAAATTTCACAAAATAGTCAAAAATTTCCGAAATTCATCAAAATAGTCAAAAAGTTCAGTACTCCAGCTAAATAGTCAAAAAGTTCAGAAATTCAGCAAAATAGTCCAAAGGTTCAGTACTCCAGCTAAATAGTCAAAAAGTTCAGAAATTTAGCAAAATAGTCAAAAAGTTCAGTACTCCAGCAAAATAGTCAAAAAGTTCAGAAATTCAGCATTAAGCAAAATAGTCAAAAAGTTCAGAAATTCAGCAAAATAGTTAAAAAGTACAGACATAACCGTTATGATGGCTATAAATGCGTTGTTGAAATTTTGAGTTCCGAAATTCAGCATTCAGCAAAATAGTCAAATATTTCAGACAGTTCAGAAATTCAGCATTCAGCAAAATAGTCAAAAAGTTCAGAAATTCAGCATACAGCAAAAAAGTCAAAAAGTTCAGACACATCAGAAATTCAGCATTCAGCAAAATAGTGAAAAAGTTCAGAAATTCAGCAAAATAGTCAAAAAGTTCAGAAATTCAGCAAAATAGTCAAAAAGTTCAGTACTCCAGCAAAATAGTCAAAAAATTCAGAAATTCAGCAAAATAATCAAAAATTTCAGAAATTCAGCAAAATAGACAAAAAGTTCAGAACTTCAGCAAAATAGTCAAAAAGTTCAGAAATTTCACAAAATAGTCAAAAAGTTCAGTACTCCAGCTAAATAGTCAAAAAGTTCAGAAATTCAGCAAAATAGTCCAAAAATTCAGTACTCCAGCTAAATAGTCAAAAAGTTCAGAAATTTAGCAAAATAGTCAAAAATTTCAGAAAATAAGCAAAATAGTCAAAAAGTTCAGAAATTCAGCAAAATAGTTAAAAAGTACAGACATAACCGTTATGATGGCTATAAATGCTTTGTTGAAATTTTTAGTTCAGAAATTCAGCATTCAGTAAAATATTCAAAAGTTTAAACAGTTCAGAAATTCAGCATTCATCAAAATTGTCAAAAATACCAGGAATTCAGCAAAATAGTCAAAAAGTTCAGACATAACCGAAAAGAAACCGTTCAGAAACCGAAATAAAGCGATTTGAAATTTCAGACAGTTCAGAAATTCAGCATTCAGCAAAATAGTCAAAAAGTTCAGACAGTTCAGAAATTCAGCATTCAGCAAAATAGTCAAAAAGTTCAGACAGTTCAGATATTAAGCATCAGCAAAATAGTCAAAAAGTTCAGACAGTTCAGAAATTCAGCATTCACCAGAATAGTCAAAAAGTTCAGACATAACCGTTCAGAAACCGAAATGAAACGATTTGAAATTTCAGACAGTTCAGAAATTAAGCATTCAGCAAAATAGTCAAAAAGTTCAGTACTCCAGCAAAATAGTCAAAAAGTTCAGAAATTCAGCAAAATAGTCAAAAATTTCAGAAATTAAGCAAAATAGTCAAAAATTTCAGAAATTAAGCAAAATAGTCAAAAAGTTCAGAAATTCAGCAAAATAGTTAAAAAGTACAGACATAACCGTTATGATGGCTATAAATGCGTTGTTGAAATTTTTAGTTCAGAAATTCAGCATTCAGTAAAATATTCAAAAGTTCAAACAGTTCAGAAATTCAGCATTCAGCAAAATAATCAAAAATTTCAGAAATTCAGCAAAATAGACAAAAAGTTCAGAATTTCAGCAAAATAGTCAAAAAGTTCAGAAATTTCACAAAATAGTCAAAAATTTCCGAAATTCATCAAAATAGTCAAAAAGTTCAGTACTCCAGCTAAATAGTCAAAAAGTTCAGAAATTCAGCAAAATAGTCCAAAAGTTCAGTACTCCAGCTAAATAGTCAAAAAGTTCAGAAATTTAGCAAAATAGTCAAAAAGTTCAGTACTCCAGCAAAATAGTCAAAAAGTTCAGAAATTCAGCATTAAGCAAAATAGTCAAAAAGTTCAGAAATTCAGCAAAATAGTTAAAAAGTACAGACATAACCGTTATGATGGCTATAAATGCGTTGTTGAAATTTTTAGTTCAGAAATTCAGCATTCAGTAAAATATTCAAAAGTTCAAACAGTTCAGAAATTCAGCATTCAGCAAAATAGTCAAAAAGTTCAGAAATTCAGCATTCATCAAAATAGTCAAAAAGTTCAGAAATTCAGCAAAATAGTCAAAAAGTTCAGAAATTCAGCAAAATAGTCAAAAAGTTCAGTACTTCAGCAAAATAGTCAAAAATTTCAGAAATTCAGCAAAATAGTCAAAAGTTCAGAACTTCAGCGAAATAGTTAAAAAGTTCAGAAATTCAGCATTCAGTAAAATATTCAAAAGTTCAAACAGTTCAGAAAATCAGCATTAGGCAAATCAGTCAAAATGTTCAGACAGAACCGTTCTGATGGCTATAAATGCGATGTTGAAATTTTGAGTTCAGAAATTCAGCATTCAGCAAAATAGTCAAAAAGTTCAGACATAACCGTTCTGATGGCTATAAATGCGATGTTGAAATTTTGAGTTCAGAAATTCAGCATTCAGCAAAATAGTCAAAAAGTTCAGACATAACCGTTCTGATGGCTATAAATGCGATGTTGAAATTTTGAGTTCCGAAATTCAGCATTCAGCAAAATAGTCAAATATTTCAGACAGTTCAGAAATTCAGCATTCAGCAAATAGTCAAAAAGTTCAGAAATTCAGCATACAGCAAAAAAGTCAAAAAGTTCAGACACATCAGAAATTCAGCATTCAGCAAAATAGTCAAAAAGTTCAGAAATTCAGCAAAATAGTCAAAAAGTTCAGTACTCCAGCAAAATAGTCAAAAAATTCAGAAATTCAGCAAAATAGTCCAAAAGTTCAGTACTCCAGCTAAATAGTCAAAAAGTTCAGAAATTTAGCAAAATAGTCAAAAATTTCAGAAAATAAGCAAAATAGTCAAAAAGTTCAGAAATTCAGCAAAATAGTTAAAAAGTACAGACATAACCGTTATGATGGCTATAAATGCTTTGTTGAAATTTTTAGTTCAGAAATTCAGCATTCAGTAAAATATTCAAAAGTTTAAACAGTTCAGAAATTCAGCATTCATCAAAATTGTCAAAAATACCAGGAATTCAGCAAAATAGTCAAAAAGTTCAGACATAACCGAAAAGTAACCGTTCAGAAACCGAAATAAAGCGATTTGAAATTTCAGACAGTTCAGAAATTCAGCATTCAGCAAAATAGTCAAAAAGTTCAGACAGTTCAGAAATTCAGCATTCAGCAAAATAGTCAAAAAGTTCAGACAGTTCAGATATTAAGCATCAGCAAAATAGTCAAAAAGTTCAGACATAACCGTTCTGATGGCTATAAATGCGATGTTGAAATTTTGAGTTCAGAAATTCAGCATTCAGCAAAATAGTCAAAAAGTTCAGACATAACCGTTCTGATGGCTATAAATGCGATGTTGAAATTTTGAGTTCCGAAATTCAGCATTCAGCAAAATAGTCAAATATTTCAGACAGTTCAGAAATTCAGCATTCAGCAAATAGTCAAAAAGTTCAGAAATTCAGCATACAGCAAAAAAGTCAAAAAGTTCAGACACATCAGAAATTCAGCATTCAGCAAAATAGTCAAAAAGTTCAGAAATTCAGCAAAATAGTCAAAAAGTTCAGTACTCCAGCAAAATAGTCAAAAAATTCAGAAATTCAGCAAAATAATCAAAAATTTCAGAAATTCAGCAAAATAGACAAAAAGTTCAGACCTTCAGCAAAATAGTCAAAAAGTTCAGAAATTTCACAAAATAGTCAAAAATTTCCGAAATTCATCAAAATAGTCAAAAAGTTCAGTACTCCAGCTAAATAGTCAAAAAGTTCAGAAATTCAGCAAAATAGTCCAAAGGTTCAGTACTCCAGCTAAATAGTCAAAAAGTTCAGAAATTTAGCAAAATAGTCAAAAAGTTCAGTACTCCAGCAAAATAGTCAAAAAGTTCAGAAATTCAGCATTAAGCAAAATAGTCAAAAAGTTCAGAAATTCAGCAAAATAGTTAAAAAGTACAGACATAACCGTTATGATGGCTATAAATGCGTTGTTGAAATTTTGAGTTCCGAAATTCAGCATTCAGCAAAATAGTCAAATATTTCAGACAGTTCAGAAATTCAGCATTCAGCAAAATAGTCAAAAAGTTCAGAAATTCAGCAAAATAGTCAAAAAGTTCAGTACTCCAGCAAAATAGTCAAAAAATTCAGAAATTCAGCAAAATAATCAAAAATTTCAGAAATTCAGCAAAATAGACAAAAAGTTCAGTACTCCAGCTAAATAGTCAAAAAGTTCAGAAATTCAGCAAAATAGTCCAAAAGTTCAGTACTCCAGCTAAATAGTCAAAAAGTTCAGAAATTTAGCAAAATAGTCAAAAATTTCAGAAAATAAGCAAAATAGTCAAAAAGTTCAGAAATTCAGCAAAATAGTTAAAAAGTACAGACATAACCGTTATGATGGCTATAAATGCGTTGTTGAAATTTTTAGTTCAGAAATTCAGAATTCAGTAAAATATTCAAAAGTTCAAACAGTTCAGAAATTCAGCATTCAGCAAAATAATCAAAAATTTCAGAAATTCAGCAAAATAGACAAAAAGTTCAGAACTTCAGCAAAATAGTCAAAAAGTTCAGAAATTTCACAAAATAGTCAAAAATTTCCGAAATTCATCAAAATAGTCAAAAAGTTCAGTACTCCAGCTAAATAGTCAAAAAGTTCAGAAATTTAGCAAAATAGTCAAAAAGTTCAGTACTCCAGCAAAATAGTCAAAAAGTTCAGAAATTCAGCATTAAGCAAAATAGTCAAAAAGTTCAGAAATTCAGCAAAATAGTTAAAAAGTACAGACATAACCGTTATGATGGCTATAAATGCGTTGTTGAAATTTTTAGTTCAGAAATTCAGCATTCAGTAAAATATTCAAAAGTTCAAACAGTTCAGAAATTCAGCATTCAGCAAAATAGTCAAAAAGTTCAGAAATTCAGCATACAGCAAAAAAGTCAAAAAGTTCAGACACATCAGAAATTCAGCATTCAGCAAAATAGTCAAAAAGTTCAGAAATTCAGCAAAATAGTCAAAAAGTTCAGTACTCCAGCAAAATAGTCAAAAAATTCAGAAATTCAGCAAAATAATCAAAAATTTCAGAAATTCAGCAAAATAGACAAAAAGTTCAGAACTTCAGCAAAATAGTCAAAAAGTTCAGAAATTTCACAAAATAGTCAAAAATTTCCGAAATTCATCAAAATAGTCAAAAAGTTCAGTACTCCAGCTAAATAGTCAAAAAGTTCAGAAATTCAGCAAAATAGTCCAAAAGTTCAGTACTCCAGCTAAATAGTCAAAAAGTTCAGAAATTTAGCAAAATAGTCAAAAAGTTCAGTACTCCAGCAAAATAGTCAAAAAGTTCAGAAATTTAGCATTAAGCAAAATAGTCAAAAAGTTCAGAAATTTAGCATTAAGCAAAATAGTCAAAAAGTTCAGAAATTCAGCAAAATAGTTAAAAAGTACAGACATAACCGTTATGATGGCTATAAATGCGTTGTTAAAATTTTGATTTCCGAAATTCAGCATTCAGCAAAATAGTCAAATATTTCAGACAGTTCAGAAATTCAGCATTCAGCAAAATAGTCAAAAAGTTCAGAAATTCAGCATACAGCAAAAAAGTCAAAAAGTTCAGACACATCAGAAATTCAGCATTCAGCAAAATAGTGAAAAAGTTCAGAAATTCAGCAAAATAGTCAAAAAGTTCAGTACTCCAGCAAAAAAGTCAAAAAATTCAGAAATTCAGCAAAATAATCAAAAATTTCAGAAATTCAGCAAAATAGACAAAAAGTTCAGAAATTCAGCAAAATAGTCAAAAAGTTCAGAAATTTCACAAAATAGTCAAAAATTTACGAAATTCATCAAAATAGTCAAAAAGTTCAGTACTCCAGCTAAATAGTCAAAAAGTTCAGAAATTCAGCATTCAGTAAAATATTCAAAAGTTCAAACAGTTCAGAAAATCAGCATTAGGCAAATCAGTCAAAATGTTCAGACAGAACCGTTCTGATGGCTATAAATGCGATGTTGAAATTTTGAGTTCAGAAATTCAGCATTCAGCAAAATAGTCAAAAAGTTCAGACATAACCGTTCTGATGGCTATAAATGCGATGTTGAAATTTTGAGTTCAGAAATTCAGCATTCAGCAAAATAGTCAAAAAGTTCAGACATAACCGTTCTGATGGCTATAAATGCGATGTTGAAATTTTGAGTTCCGAAATTCAGCATTCAGCAAAATAGTCAAATATTTCAGACAGTTCAGAAATTCAGCATTCAGCAAATAGTCAAAAAGTTCAGAAATTCAGCATACAGCAAAAAAGTCAAAAAGTTCAGACACATCAGAAATTCAGCATTCAGCAAAATAGTCAAAAAGTTCAGAAATTCAGCAAAATAGTCAAAAAGTTCAGTACTCCAGCAAAATAGTAAAAAAATTCAGAAATTCAGCAAAATAATCAAAAATTTCAGAAATTCAGCAAAATAGACAAAAAGTTCAGACCTTCAGCAAAATAGTCAAAAAGTTCAGAAATTTCACAAAATAGTCAAAAATTTCCGAAATTCATCAAAATAGTCAAAAAGTTCAGTACTCCAGCTAAATAGTCAAAAAGTTCAGAAATTCAGCAAAATAGTCCAAAGGTTCAGTACTCCAGCTAAATAGTCAAAAAGTTCAGAAATTTAGCAAAATAGTCAAAAAGTTCAGTACTCCAGCAAAATAGTCAAAAAGTTCAGAAATTCAGCATTAAGCAAAATAGTCAAAAAGTTCAGAAATTCAGCAAAATAGTTAAAAAGTACAGACATAACCGTTATGATGGCTATAAATGCGTTGTTGAAATTTTGAGTTCCGAAATTCAGCATTCAGCAAAATAGTCAAATATTTCAGACAGTTCAGAAATTCAGCATTCAGCAAAATAGTCAAAAAGTTCAGAAATTCAGCAAAATAGTCAAAAAGTTCAGTACTCCAGCAAAATAGTCAAAAAATTCAGAAATTCAGCAAAATAATCAAAAATTTCAGAAATTCAGCAAAATAGACAAAAAGTTCAGTACTCCAGCTAAATAGTCAAAAAGTTCAGAAATTCAGCAAAATAGTCCAAAAGTTCAGTACTCCAGCTAAATAGTCAAAAAGTTCAGAAATTTAGCAAAATAGTCAAAAATTTCAGAAAATAAGCAAAATAGTCAAAAAGTTCAGAAATTCAGCAAAATAGTTAAAAAGTACAGACATAACCGTTATGATGGCTATAAATGCGTTGTTGAAATTTTTAGTTCAGAAATTCAGAATTCAGTAAAATATTCAAAAGTTCAAACAGTTCAGAAATTCAGCATTCAGCAAAATAATCAAAAATTTCAGAAATTCAGCAAAATAGACAAAAAGTTCAGAACTTCAGCAAAATAGTCAAAAAGTTCAGAAATTTCACAAAATAGTCAAAAATTTCCGAAATTCATCAAAATAGTCAAAAAGTTCAGTACTCCAGCTAAATAGTCAAAAAGTTCAGAAATTTAGCAAAATAGTCAAAAAGTTCAGTACTCCAGCAAAATAGTCAAAAAGTTCAGAAATTCAGCATTAAGCAAAATAGTCAAAAAGTTCAGAAATTCAGCAAAATAGTTAAAAAGTACAGACATAACCGTTATGATGGCTATAAATGCGTTGTTGAAATTTTTAGTTCAGAAATTCAGCATTCAGTAAAATATTCAAAAGTTCAAACAGTTCAGAAATTCAGCATTCAGCAAAATAGTCAAAAAGTTCAGAAATTCAGCATACAGCAAAAAAGTCAAAAAGTTCAGACACATCAGAAATTCAGCATTCAGCAAAATAGTCAAAAAGTTCAGAAATTCAGCAAAATAGTCAAAAAGTTCAGTACTCCAGCAAAATAGTCAAAAAATTCAGAAATTCAGCAAAATAATCAAAAATTTCAGAAATTCAGCAAAATAGACAAAAAGTTCAGAACTTCAGCAAAATAGTCAAAAAGTTCAGAAATTTCACAAAATAGTCAAAAATTTCCGAAATTCATCAAAATAGTCAAAAAGTTCAGTACTCCAGCTAAATAGTCAAAAAGTTCAGAAATTCAGCAAAATAGTCCAAAAGTTCAGTACTCCAGCTAAATAGTCAAAAAGTTCAGAAATTTAGCAAAATAGTCAAAAAGTTCAGTACTCCAGCAAAATAGTCAAAAAGTTCAGAAATTTAGCATTAAGCAAAATAGTCAAAAAGTTCAGAAATTTAGCATTAAGCAAAATAGTCAAAAAGTTCAGAAATTCAGCAAAATAGTTAAAAAGTACAGACATAACCGTTATGATGGCTATAAATGCGTTGTTAAAATTTTGATTTCCGAAATTCAGCATTCAGCAAAATAGTCAAATATTTCAGACAGTTCAGAAATTCAGCATTCAGCAAAATAGTCAAAAAGTTCAGAAATTCAGCATACAGCAAAAAAGTCAAAAAGTTCAGACACATCAGAAATTCAGCATTCAGCAAAATAGTGAAAAAGTTCAGAAATTCAGCAAAATAGTCAAAAAGTTCAGTACTCCAGCAAAAAAGTCAAAAAATTCAGAAATTCAGCAAAATAATCAAAAATTTCAGAAATTCAGCAAAATAGACAAAAAGTTCAGAAATTCAGCAAAATAGTCAAAAAGTTCAGAAATTTCACAAAATAGTCAAAAATTTACGAAATTCATCAAAATAGTCAAAAAGTTCAGTACTCCAGCTAAATAGTCAAAAAGTTCAGAAATTCAGCAAAATAGTCAAAAAGTTCAGAAATTTAGCAAAATAGTCAAAAAGTTCAGAAATTTAGCAAAATAGTCAAAAAGTTCAGAAATTTAGCAAAATAGTCAAAAAGTTCAGAAATTTAGCAAAATAGTCAAAAAGTTCAGAAATTTAGCAAAATAGTCAAAAAGTTCAGTACTCCAGCAAAATAGTCAAAAAGTTCAGAAATTCAGCATTAAGCAAAATAGTCAAAAAGTTCAGAAATTCAGCAAAATAGTTAAAAAGTACAGACATAACCGTTATGATGGCTATAAATGCGTTGTTGAAATTTTTAGTTCAGAAATTCAGCATTCAGTAAAATATTCAAAAGTTCAAACAGTTCAGAAATTCAGCATTCATCAAAATAATCAAAAATTCAGGAATTCAGCAAAATAGTCAAAAAGTTCAGTACTCCAGCTAAATAGTCAAAAATCTCAGTACTCCAGCTAAATAGTCAAAAAGTTCAGAAATTCAGCAAAATAGTCAAAAAGTTCAGAAATTCAGCAAAATAGTCAAAAAGTTCAGACATAACCGAAAAGAAACCGTTCAGAAACCGAAATAAAGCGATTTGAAATTTCAGACAGTTCAGAAATTCAGCATTCAGCAAAATAATCAAAAAGTTCAGACAGTTTAGAAATTCAGCATTCACCAAAATAGTCAAAAAGTTCAGAAATTCACCAAAATAGTCAAAAAGTTCAGAAATTCAGCAAAATAGTCAAAAAGTTCAGTACTTCAGCAAAATAGTCAAAAAGTTCAGAAATTGAGCAAAATAGTCAAAAAGGTCAGTACTCCAGCAAAATAGTCAAAAAATTCAGAAATTCAGCAAAATAATCAAAAATTTCAGAAATTCAGCAAAATAGACAAAAAAATCAGAACTTCAGCAAAATAGTCAAAAAGTTCAGAAATTTCACAAAATAGTCAAAAATTTCCGAAATTCATCAAAATAGTCAAAAAGTTCAGTACTCCAGCTAAATAGTCAAAAAGTTCAGAAATTCAGCAAAATAGTCCAAAAGTTCAGTACTCCACCTAAATAGTCAAAAAGTTCAGAACTTCAGCAAAATAGTCAAAAAGTTCAGAAATTTCACAAAATAGTAAAAAATTTCCGAAATTCATCAAAATAGTCAAAAAGTTCAGTACTCCAGCGAAATAGTTAAAAAGTTCAGAAATTCAGCATTCAGTAAAATATTCAAAAGTTCAAACAGTTCAGAAAATCAGCATTAGGCAAATCAGTCAAAATGTTCAGACAGAACCGTTCTGATGGCTATAAATGCGATGTTGAAATTTTGAGTTCAGAAATTCAGCATTCAGCAAAATAGTCAAAAAGTTCAGACATAACCGTTCTGATGGCTATAAATGCGATGTTGAAATTTTGAGTTCAGAAATTCAGCATTCAGCAAAATAGTCAAAAAGTTCAGACATAACCGTTCTGATGGCTATACATGCGATGTTGAAATTTTGAGTTCCGAAATTCAGCATTCAGCAAAATAGTCAAATATTTCAGACAGTTCAGAAATTCAGCATTCAGCAAATAGTCAAAAAGTTCAGAAATTCAGCATACAGCAAAAAAGTCAAAAAGTTCAGACACATCAGAAATTCAGCATTCAGCAAAATAGTCAAAAAGTTCAGAAATTCAGCAAAATAGTCAAAAAGTTCAGTACTCCAGCAAAATAGTCAAAAAATTCAGAAATTCAGCAAAATAATCAAAAATTTCAGAAATTCAGCAAAATAGACAAAAAGTTCAGAACTTCAGCAAAATAGTCAAAAAGTTCAGAAATTTCACAAAATAGTCAAAAATTTCCGAAATTCATCAAAATAGTCAAAAAGTTCAGTACTCCAGCTAAATAGTCAAAAAGTTCAGAAATTCAGCAAAATAGTCCAAAAGTTCAGTACTCCAGCTAAATAGTCAAAAAGTTCAGAAATTTAGCAAAATAGTCAAAAATTTCAGAAAATAAGCAAAATAGTCAAAAAGTTCAGAAAATAAGCAAAATAGTCAAAAAGTTCAGAAATTCAGCAAAATAGTTAAAAAGTACAGACATAACCGTTATGATGGCTATAAATGCTTTGTTGAAATTTTTAGTTCAGAAATTCAGCATTCAGTAAAATATTCAAAAGTTCAAACAGTTCAGAAATTCAGCATTCATCAAAATTGTCAAAAATACCAGGAATTCAGCAAAATAGTCAAAAAGTTCAGACATAACCGAAAAGAAACCAATCAGAAACCGAAATAAAGCGATTTGAAATTTCAGACAGTTCAGAAATTCAGCATTCAGCAAAATAGTCAAAAAGTTCAGACAGTTCAGAAATTCAGCATTCAGCAAAATAGTCAAAAAGTTCAGACAGTTCAGATATTAAGCATCAGCAAAATAGTCAAAAAGTTCAGACAGTTCAGAAATTCAGCATTCACCAAAATAGTCAAAAAGTTCAGACATAACCGTTCAGAAACCGAAATGAAACGATTTGAAATTTCAGACAGTTTATAAATTAAGCATTCAGCAAAATAGTCAAAAAGTTCAGTACTCCAGCAAAATAGTCAAAAAGTTCAGAAATTCAGCAAAATTGTCAAAAATTTCAGAAATTAAGCAAAATAGTCAAAAATTTCAGAAATTAAGCAAAATAGTCAAAAAGTTCAGAAATTCAGCAAAATAGTTAAAAAGTACAGACATAACCGTTATGATGGCTATAAATGCGTTGTTGAAATTTTTAGTTCAGAAATTCAGCATTCAGTAAAATATTCAAAAGTTCAAACAGTTCAGAAATTCAGCATTCAGCAAAATAATCAAAAATTTCAGAAATTCAGCAAAATAGACAAAAAGTTCAGAACTTCAGCAAAATAGTCAAAAAGTTCAGATATTTCACAAAATAGTCAAAAATTTCCGAAATTCATCAAAATAGTCAAAAAGTTCAGTACTCCAGCTAAATAGTCAAAAAGTTCAGAAATTCAGCAAAATAGTCCAAAAGTTCAGTACTCCAGCTAAATAGTCAAAAAGTTCAGAAATTTAGCAAAATAGTCAAAAAGTTCAGTACTCCAGCAAAATAGTCAAAAAGTTCAGAAATTCAGCATTAAGCAAAATAGTCAAAAAGTTCAGAAATTCAGCAAAATAGTTAAAAAGTACAGACATAACCGTTATGATGGCTATAAATGCGTTGTTGAAATTTTTAGTTCAGAAATTCAGCATTCAGTAAAATATTCAAAAGTTCAAACAGTTCAGAAATTCAGCATTCAGCAAAATAGTCAAAAAGTTCAGAAATTCAGCATTCATCAAAATAGTCAAAAAGTTCAGAAATTCAGCAAAATAGTCAAAAAGTTCAGAAATTCAGCAAAATAGTCAAAAAGTTCAGTACTTCAGCAAAATAGTCAAAAATTTCAGAAATTCAGCAAAATAGTCAAAAAGTTCAGAACTTCAGCGAAATAGTTAAAAAGTTCAGAAATTCAGCATTCAGTAAAATATTCAAAAGTTCAAACAGTTCAGAAAATCAGCATTAGGCAAATCAGTCAAAATGTTCAGACAGAACCGTTCTGATGGCTATAAATGCGATGTTGAAATTTTGAGTTCAGAAATTCAGCATTCAGCAAAATAGTCAAAAAGTTCAGACATAACCGTTCTGATGGCTATAAATGCGATGTTGAAATTTTGAGTTCAGAAATTCAGCATTCAGCAAAATAGTCAAAAAGTTCAGACATAACCGTTCTGATGGCTATAAATGCGATGTTGAAATTTTGAGTTCCGAAATTCAGCATTCAGCAAAATAGTCAAATATTTCAGACAGTTCAGAAATTCAGCATTCAGCAAATAGTCAAAAAGTTCAGAAATTCAGCATACAGCAAAAAAGTCAAAAAGTTCAGACACATCAGAAATTCAGCATTCAGCAAAATAGTCAAAAAGTTCAGAAATTCAGCAAAATAGTCAAAAAGTTCAGTACTCCAGCAAAATAGTCAAAAAATTCAGAAATTCAGCAAAATAATCAAAAATTTCAGAAATTCAGCAAAATAGACAAAAAGTTCAGAACTTCAGCAAAATAGTCAAAAAGTTCAGAAATTTCACAAAATAGTCAAAAAGTTCAGTACTCCAGCAAAATAGTCAAAAAGTTCAGAAATTCAGCATTAAGCAAAATAGTCAAATATTTCAGACAGTTCAGAAATTCAGCATTCAGCAAAATAGTCAAAAAGTTCAGAAATTCAGCATACAGCAAAATAGTCAAAAAGTTCAGAAATTCAGCAAAATAGTCAAAAAGTTCAGTACTCCAGCAAAATAGTCAAAAAGTTCAGTACTCCAGCAAAATAGTCAAAAAGTTCAGAACTTCAGCAAAATAGTTAAAAAGTTCAGAAATTCAGCATATAGTAAAATATTCAAAAGTTTAAACAGTTCAGAAATTCAGCATTTAGCAAATCAGTCAAAAGGTTCAGACAGAACCGTTCTGATGGCTATAAATGCGATGTTGAAATTTTGAGTTCAGAAATTCAGCATTCAGCAAAATAGTCAAATATTTCAGACAGTTCAGAAATTCAGCATTCAGCAGAATAGTCAAAAAGTTCAGAAATTCAGCATTCAGCAAAATAGTCAAAAAGTTCAGAAATTCAGCAAAATAGTCAAAACGTTCAGTACTCCAGCAAAATAGTCAAAAAGTTCAGAAATTCAGCAAAATAGTCAAAAAGTTCAGAAATTAAGCAAAATAGTCAAAAATTTCAGAAATTAAGCAAAATAGTCAAAAAGTTCAGAAATTCAGAAAAATAGTTAAAAAGCACAGACATAACCGTTATGATGGCTATAAATGCGTTTTTGAAATTTTTATTTCAGAAATTCAGCATTCAGTAAAATATTCAAAAGTTCAAACAGTTCTCAAATTCAGCATTCATCAAAATAGTCAAAAAGTTCAGGAATTCAGCAAAATAGTCAAAAAGTTCAGAAATTCAGCATTAAGCAAAATAGTCAAATATTTCAGACAGTTCAGAAATTCAGCATTCAGCAAAATAGTCAAAAAGTTCAGAAATTCAGCATTCAGCAAAATAGTCAAAAAGTTCACAAATTCAGCATTCAGCAAAATAGTCAAAAAGTTCAGAAATTCAGCAAAATAGTCAAAAAGTTCAGTACTCCAGCAAAATAGTCAAAAAGTTCAGAAATTCAGCAAAATAATCAAAAAGTTCAGAAATTCAGCAAAATAGACAAAAAGTTCAGAACTTCAGCAAAATAGTCAAAAAGTTCCGAAATTTCACAAAATAGTCAAAAATTTCAGAAATTCACCAAAATAGTCAAAAAGTTCAGAAATTCAGCAAAATAGTCCAAAAGTTCAGTACTCCAGCAAAATAGTCAAAAAGTTCAGTACTCCAGCAAAATAGTCAAAAAGTTCAGAAATTCAGCAAAATAGACAAAAAGTTCAGAACTTCAGCAAAATAGTTAAAAAGTTCAGAAATTCAGCATATAGTAAAATATTTAAAAGTTTAAACAGTTCAGAAATTCAGCATTTAGCAAATCAGTCAAAAGGTTCAGACAGAACCGTTCTGATGGCTATAAATGCGATGTTGAAATTTTGAGTTCAGAAATTCAGCATTCAGCAAAATAGTCAAAAAGTTCAGAAATTCAGCATACAGCAAAAAAGTCAAAAAGTTCAGACACATCAGAAATTCAGCATTCAGCAAAATAGTCAAAAAGTTCAGAAATTCAGCAAAATAGTCAAAAAGTTCAGTACTCCAGCAAAATAGTCAAAAAGTTCAGAAATTCAGCAAAATAATCAAAAAGTTCAGAAATTCAGCAAAATAGTCAAAAAGTTCAGAAATTTCACAAAATAGTCAAAAATTTCAGAAATTCACCAAAATAGTCAAAAAGTTCAGAAATTCAGCAAAATAGTCAAAAAGTTCAGTACTCCAGCAAAATAGTCCAACAGTTTAGTACTCCAGCTAAATAGTCAAAAAGTTCAGAAATTTAGCAAAATAGTCAAAAAGTTCAGAAATTTCACAAAATAGTCAAAAATTTCAGAAATTCATCAAAATAGTCAAAAAGTTCAGAAATTCAGCAAAATAGTCCAAAAGTTCAGTACTCCAGCAAAATAGTCCAACAGTTTAGTACTCCAGCTAAATAGTCAAAAAGTTCAGAAATTTAGCAAAATAGTCAAAAAGTTCAGAAATTTCACAAAATAGTCAAAAATTTCAGAAATTCATCAAAATAGTCAAAAAGTTCAGAAATTCAGCAAAATAGTCCAAAAGTTCAGTACTCCAGCTAAATAGTCAAAAAGTTCAGAAATTCAGCAAAATAGTCCAACAGTTTAGTACTCCAGCTAAATAGTCAAAAAGTTCAGAAATTTAGCAAAATAGTCAAAAAGTTCAGTACTCCAGCAAAATAGTCAAAAAGTTCAGAAATTCAGCATTAAGCAAAATCGTCAAAAAGTTCAGACAGTTCAGAAATTCAGCATTCATCAAAATAGTCAAAAAGTTCAGAAATTCAGCAAAATAGTCAAAAAGTTCAGAAATTCAGCAAAATAGACAAAAAGTTCAGAACTTCAGCAAAATAGTTAAAAAGTTCAGAAATTCAGCATATAGTAAAATATTCAAAAGTTTAAACAGTTCAGAAATTCAGCATTTAGGAAATCAGTCAAAAAGTTCAGACAGAACCGTTCTGATGGCTATAAATGCGATGTTGAAATTTTGAGTTCAGAAATTCAGCATTCAGCAAAATAGTCAAATATTTCAGACAGTTCAGAAATTCAGCATTCAGCAAAATAGTCAAAAAGTTCAGAAATTCAGCAAAATAGTCAAAACGTTCAGTACTCCAGCAAAATAGTCAAAAAGTTCAGAAATTCAGCAAAATAGTCAAAAATTTCAGAAATTCAGCAAAATAGTTAAAAAGAACAGACATAACCGTTATGATGGCTATAAATGCGATGTTGAAATTTTGAGTTCAGAAATTCAGCATTCAGCAAAATAGTCAAATATTTCAGACAGTTCAGAAATTCAGCATTCAGCAAAATAGTCAAAAAGTTCAGAAATTCAGCAAAATAGTCAAAACGTTCAGTACTCCAGCAAAATAGTCAAAAAGTTCAGAAATTCAGCAAAATAGTCAAAAAGTTCAGTACTCCAGCAAAATAGTCAAAAAGTTCAGAAATTCAGCAAAATAGTAAAAAAGTTCAGTACTCCAGCAAAATAGTCAAAAAGTTCAGAAATTCAGCAAAATAGACAAAAAGTTCAGAACTTCAGCAAAATAGTCAAAAAGTTCAGAAATTTCACAAAATAGTCAAAAATTTCCGAAATTCATCAAAATAGTCAAAAAGTTCAGAAATTCAGCAAAATAGTCCAAAAGTTCGGTACTACAGCAAAAAAGTCAAAAATCAGAAATTCAGCAAAATAGTCAAAAATTTCAGAAATTAAGCAAAATAGTCAAAAAGTTCAGAAATTCAGCAAAATAGTTAAAAAGTTCAGAAATTCAGCATATAGTAAAATATTCAAAAGTTTAAACAGTTCAGAAATTCAGCATTTAGCAAATCAGTCAAAAAGTTCAGACAGAACCGTTCTGATGGCTATAAATGCGATGTTGAAATTTTGAGTTCAGAAATTCAGCATTCAGCAAAATAGTCAAATATTTCAGACAGTTCAGAAATTCAGCATTCAGCAAAATAGTCAAAAAGTTCAGAAATTCAGCAAAATAGTCAAAACGTTCAGTACTCCAGCTAAATAGTCAAAAAGTTCAGAAATTCAGCAAAATAGTCAAAAATTTCAGAAATTAAGCAAAATAGTCAAAAAGTTCAGAAATTCAGCAAAATAGTTAAAAAGTACAGACATAACCGTTATGATGGCTATAAATGCGTTGTTGAAATTTTTAGTTCAGAAATTCAGCATTCAGTAAAATATTCAAAAGTTCAAACAGTTCAGAAATTCAGCATTCATCAAAATAGTGAAAAAGTTCAGGAATTCAGCAAAATAGTCAAAAAGTTCAGTACTCCAGCTAAATAGTCAAAAAGTTCAGAAATTCAGCAAAATAGTCAAAAAATTCAAACATAACCGAAAAGAAACCGTTCATAAACCGAAATAAAGCGATTTGAAATTTCAGACAGTTCAGAAATTCAGCATTCAGCAAAATAATCAAAAAGTTCAGAAATTCAGCAAAATAGTCAAAAAGTTCAACCAGTTCAGAAATTCAGCATTCAGCAAAATAATCAAATAGTTCAGACAGTTCAGAAATTCAGCATTCATCAAAATAGTCAAAAAGTTTAGACCGTTCAGACATTCAGCATTCATCAAAATAGTCGAAAAGTTCAGAAATTCAGCAAAATAGTCAAAAAGTTCAGTACTCCAGCAAAATAGTCAAAAAGTTCAGAAATTCATCAAAATAGTCAAAAAGTTCAGAAATTCAGCAAAATAGTTCAAAAGTTCAGTACTCCAGCTAAATAGTCAAAAAGTTCAGAAATTCAGCAAAATAGTCAAAAGTTTAGTACTCCAGCTAAATAGTCAAAAAGTTCAGTACTCCAGCAAAATAGTCAAAAAGTTCAGTACTCCAGCAAAATAGTCAAAAAGTTCAGAAATTCAGCATTAAGCAAAATCGTCAAAAAGTTCAGACAGTTCAGAAATTCAACGTTCATCAAAATAGTCAAAAAGTTCAGAAATTCAGCAAAATAGTCAAAAAGTCCAGTACTCCAGCAAAATAGACAAAAAGTTCAGAAATTCAGCATATAGTAAAATATTCAAAAGTTTAAACAGTTCAGAAATTCAGCATTTAGCAAATCAGTCAAAAAGTTCAGACAGAACCGTTCTGATGCCTATAAATGCGATGTTGAAATTTTGAGTTCAGAAATTCAGCATTCAGCAAAATAGTCAAATATTTCAGACAGTTCAGAAATTCAACATTCAGCAAAATAGTCAAAAAGTTCAGAAATTCAGCATTCAGCAAAATAGTCAAATATTTCAGACAGTTCAGAAATTCAGCATTCAGCAAAATAGTCAAAAAGTTCAGAAATTCAGCAAAATAGTCAAAACGTTCAGTACTCCAGCTAAATAGTCAAAAAGTTCAGAAATTCAGCAAAATAGTCAAAAATTTCAGAAATTAAGCAAAATAGTCAAAAAGTTCAGAAATTCAGCAAAATAGTTAAAAAGTACAGACATAACCGTTATGATGGCTATAAATGCGTTGTTGAAATTTTTAGTTCAGAAATTCAGCATTCAGTAAAATATTCAAAAGTTCAAACAGTTCAGAAATTCAGCATTCATCAAAATAGTGAAAAAGTTCAGGAATTCAGCAAAATAGTCAAAAAGTTCAGTACTCCAGCTAAATAGTCAAAAAGTTCAGAAATTCAGCAAAATAGTCAAAAAATTCAAACATAACCGAAAAGAAACCGTTCATAAACCGAAATAAAGCGATTTGAAATTTCAGACAGTTCAGAAATTCAGCATTCAGCAAAATAATCAAAAAGTTCAGAAATTCAGCAAAATAGTCAAAAAGTTCAACCAGTTCAGAAATTCAGCATTCAGCAAAATAATCAAATAGTTCAGACAGTTCAGAAATTCAGCATTCATCAAAATAGTCAAAAAGTTTAGACCGTTCAGACATTCAGCATTCATCAAAATAGTCGAAAAGTTCAGAAATTCAGCAAAATAGTCAAAAAGTTCAGTACTCCAGCAAAATAGTCAAAAAGTTCAGAAATTCATCAAAATAGTCAAAAAGTTCAGAAATTCAGCAAAATAGTCCAAAAGTTCAGTACTCCAGCTAAATAGTCAAAAAGTTCAGAAATTCAGCAAAATAGTCAAAAGTTTAGTACTCCAGCTAAATAGTCAAAAAGTTCAGTACTCCAGCAAAATAGTCAAAAAGTTCAGTACTCCAGCAAAATAGTCAAAAAGTTCAGAAATTCAGCATTAAGCAAAATCGTCAAAAAGTTCAGACAGTTCAGAAATTCAACGTTCATCAAAATAGTCAAAAAGTTCAGAAATTCAGCAAAATAGTCAAAAAGTCCAGTACTCCAGCAAAATAGACAAAAAGTTCAGAAATTCAGCATATAGTAAAATATTCAAAAGTTTAAACAGTTCAGAAATTCAGCATTTAGCAAATCAGTCAAAAAGTTCAGACAGAACCGTTCTGATGCCTATAAATGCGATGTTGAAATTTTGAGTTCAGAAATTCAGCATTCAGCAAAATAGTCAAATATTTCAGACAGTTCAGAAATTCAACATTCAGCAAAATAGTCAAAAAGTTCAGAAATTCAGCATCCAGCAAATTAGTCAAAAAGTTCAGACAGTTCAGAAATTCAGCATTCATCAAAATAGTGAAAAAGTTCAGGAATTCAGCAAAATAGACAAAAAGTTCAGAACTTCAGCAAAATAGTTAAAAAGTTCAGAAATTCAGCATATAGTAAAATATTCAAAAGTTTAAACAGTTCAGAAATTCAGCATTTAGCAAATCAGTCAAAAAGTTCAGACAGAACCGTTCTGATGGCTATAAATGCGATGTTGAAATTTTGAGTTCAGAAATTCAGCATTCAGCAAAATAGTCAAATATTTCAGACAGTTCAGAAATTCAGCATTCAGCAAAATAGTCAAAAAGTTCATAAATTCAGCAAAATAGTCAAAACGTTCAGTACTCCAGCAAAATAGTCAAAAAGTTCAGAAATTCAGCAAAATAGTCAAAAATTTCAGAAATTAAGCAAAATAGTCAAAAAGTTCAGAAATTCAGCAAAATAGTTAAAAAGTACAGACATAACCGTTATGATGGCTATAAATGCGTTGTTGAAATTTTTAGTTCAGAAATTCAGCATTCAGTAAAATATTCAAAAGTTCAAACAGTTCAGAAATTCAGCATTCATCAAAATAGTGAAAAAGTTCAGGAATTCAGCAAAATAGTCAAAAAGTCCAGTACTCCAGCAAAATAGACAAAAAGTTCAGAAATTCAGCATATAGTAAAATATTCAAAAGTTTAAACAGTTCAGAAATTCAGCATTTAGCAAATCAGTCAAAAAGTTCAGACAGAACCGTTCTGATGGCTATAAATGCGATGTTGAAATTTTGAGTTCAGAAATTCAGCATTCAGCAAAATAGTCAAATATTTCAGACAGTTCAGAAATTCAACATTCAGCAAAATAGTCAAAAAGTTCAGAAATTCAGCATCCAGCAAATTAGTCAAAAAGTTCAGACAGTTCAGAAATTCAGCATTCATCAAAATAGTGAAAAAGTTCAGGAATTCAGCAAAATAGACAAAAAGTTCAGAACTTCAGCAAAATAGTTAAAAAGTTCAGAAATTCAGCATATAGTAAAATATTCAAAAGTTTAAACAGTTCAGAAATTCAGCATTTAGCAAATCAGTCAAAAAGTTCAGACAGAACCGTTCTGATGGCTATAAATGCGATGTTGAAATTTTGAGTTCAGAAATTCAGCATTCAGCAAAATAGTCAAATATTTCAGACAGTTCAGAAATTCAGCATTCAGCAAAATAGTCAAAAAGTTCATAAATTCAGCAAAATAGTCAAAACGTTCAGTACTCCAGCAAAATAGTCAAAAATTTCAGAAATTCAGCAAAATAGTCAAAAATTTCAGAAATTAAGCAAAATAGTCAAAAAGTTCAGAAATTCAGCAAAATAGTTAAAAAGTACAGACATAACCGTTATGATGGCTATAACTGCGTTGTTGAAATTTTTAGTTCAGAAATTCAGCATTCAGTAAAATATTCAAAAGTTCAAACAGTTCAGAAATTCAGCATTCATCAAAATAGTGAAAAAGTTCAGGAATTCAGCAAAATAGTCAAAAAGTTCAGTACTCCAGCTAAATAGTCAAAAAGTTCAGAAATTCAGCAAAATAGTCAAAAAATTCAGACATAACCGAAAAGAAACCGTTCAGAAACCGAAATAAAGCGATTTGAAATTTAAGACAGTTCAGAAATTCAGCATTCAGCAAAATAATCAAAAAGTTCAGAAATTCAGCAAAATAGTCAAAAAGTTCAACCAGTTCAGAAATTCAGCATTCAGCAAAATAATCAAATAGTTCAGACAGTTCAGAAATTCAGCATTCATCAAAATAGTCAAAAAGTTTAGACCGTTCAGACATTCAGCATTCATCAAAATAGTCGAAAAGTTCAGAAATTCAGCAAAATAGTCAAAAAGTTCAGTACTCCAGCAAAATAGTCAAAAAGTTCAGAAATTCATCAAAATAGTCAAAAAGTTCAGAAATTCAGCAAAATAGTCCAAAAGTTCAGTACTCCAGCTAAATAGTCAAAAAGTTCAGAAATTCAGCAAAATAGTCAAAAGTTTAGTACTCCAGCTGAATAGTCAAAAAGTTCAGTACTCCATCAAAATAGTCAAAAAGTTCAGTACTCCAGCAAAATAGTCAAAAAGTTCAGAAATTCAGCATTAAGCAAAATCGTCAAAAAGTTCCGACAGTTCAGAAATTCAACATTCATCAAAATAGTCAAAAAGTCCAGTACTCCAGCAAAATAGACAAAAAGTTCAGAACTTCAGCAAAATTGTTAAAAAGTTCAGAAATTCAGCATATAGTAAAATATTCAAAAGTTTAAACAGTTCAGAAATTCAGCATTTAGCAAATCAGTCAAAAAGTTCAGACAGAACCGTTCTGATGGCTATAAATGCGATGTTGAAATTTTGAGTTCAGAAATTCAGCATTCAGCAAAATAGTCAAATATTTCAGACAGTTCAGAAATTCAACATTCAGCCAAATAGTCAAAAAGTTCAGAAATTCAGCATCCAGCAAATTAGTCAAAAAATTCAGACAGTTCAGAAATTCAGCATTCATCAAAATAGTGAAAAAGTTCAGGAATTCAGCAAAATAGTCAAAAAGTTCAGTACTCCAGCTAAATAGTCAAAAAGTTCAGAAATTCAGCAAAATGGTCAAAAAATTCAGACATTACCGAAAAGAAACCGTTCAGAAACCGAAATAAAGCGATTTGAAATTTCAGACAGTTCAAAAATTCAGCATTTAGCAAAATAATCAAAAAGTTCAGTACTCCAGCTAAATAGTCAAAAAGTTCAGAAATACAGCAAAATAGTCAAAAAGTTCAGTACTCCAGCAAAATAGTCAAAAAAATCAGAAATTCAGCAAAATAGTCAAAAAGTTCAACCAGTTCAGAAATTCAGCATTCAGCAAAATAATCAAATAGTTCAGACAGTTCAGAAATTCAGCATTCATCAAAATACTCAAAAAGTTTAGACCGTTCAGACATTCAGCATTCATCAAAATAGTCAAAAAGTTAAGAAATTCAGCAAAATAGTCAAAAAGTTCAGTACTCCAGCAAAATAGTCAAAAAGTTCAGAAATTCAGCAAAATAGTCAAAAATTTCAGAAATTAAGCAAAATAGTCAAAAAGTTTCCGAAATTCAGAAAAATAGTTAAAAGCACAGACATAACCGTTATGATGGCTATAAATGCGTTTTTGAAATTTTTATTTCAGAAATTCAGCATTCAGTAAAATATTCAAAAGTTCAAACAGTTCAGAAATTCAGCATTCATTAAAATAGTCAAAAAGTTCAGGAATTCAGCAAAATAGTCAAAAAGTTTAGACATAACCGTTCTGATGGCTATAAATGCGATGTTGAAATTTTGAGTTCAGAAATTCAGCATTCACCAAAATAGTCAAATATTTCAGACAGTTCAGAAATTCAGCATTCAGAAAAATAGTCAAAAAGTTCAGAAATTCAGCATACAGCAAAATAGTCAAAAAGTTCAGACAATTCAGAAATTCAGCATTCAGCAAAATGTTCAAAAAGTTCAGACAGTTCAGATATTCAGCATCAGCAAAATAGTCAAAAAGTTCAGACATTTCAGAAATTCAGCATTCACCAAAATAGTCAAATATTTCAGACAATTCAGAAATTCAGCATTCAGAAAAATAGTCAAAAAGATCAGAAATTCAGCATACAGCAAAATAGTCAAAAAGTTCAGACAATTCAGAAATTCAGCATTCAGCAAAATAGTCAAAAAGTTCAGTACTCCAGCTAAATAGTCAAAAAGTTCAGTACTCTAGCAAAATAGTCAAAAAGTTCAGAAATTCAGCAAAATAGTCAAAAACTTCAGAAATTCAGCATTAAGCAAAATAGTCAAAAAGTTCAACCAGTTCAGCATTCAGCAAAATAGTCTTATAGTTCAAACAGTTCAGAAATTCAGCATTAGGCAAATCAGTCAAAATGTTCAGACAGAACCGTTCTGATGGCTATTAATGCGATGTTGAAATTTTGAGTTCAGAAATTCAGCATTCAGCAAAATAGTCAAAAAGTTCAGACATAACCTTTCTGATGGCTATAAATGCGATGTTGAAATTTTGAGTTCCGAAATTCAGCATTCAGCAAAATAGTCAAAAGGGTCAGAAATTCAGCATACAGCAAAATAGTCAAATATTTCAGACAGTTCAGAAATTCATCATTCAGAAAAAGAGTCAAAAAGTTCAGACATAACCTTTCTGATGGCTATAAATGCGATGTTGAAATTTTGAGTTCCGAAATTCAGCATTCAGCAAAATAGTCAAAAAGTTCAGACATAACCTTTCTGATGGCTATAAATGCGATGTTGAAATTTTGAGTTCCGAAATTCAGCATTCAGCAAAATAGTCAAAAAGGTCAGAAATTCAGCATACAGCAAAATAGTCATATATTTCAGACAGTTCAGAAATTCAGCATTCAGAAAAATAGTCAAAAAGTTCAGAAATTCAGCATACAGCAAAATAGTCAAAAAGTTCAGACAATTCAGAAATTTAGCATTCAGCAAAATAGTCAAAAAGTTCAGTACTCCAGCTAAATAGTCAAAAAGTTCAGTACTCCAGCAAAATAGTCAAAAAGTTCAACCAGTTCAGCATTCAGCAAAATAGTCTTATAGTTCAAACAGTTCAGAAATTCAGCTTTCAGCAAAATAGTCAAATATTTCAGACAGTTCAGAAATTCAGCATTCAGCAAAATAGTCAAAAATTTCATAAATTCAGCAAAATAGTCAAAAAGTTCAGAAATTCAGCAAAATAGTTAAAAAGTACAGACATAACCGTTATGATGGCTATAAATGCGTTGTTGAAATTTTTAGTTCAGAAATTCAGCATTCAGTAAAATATTCAAAAGTTCAAACAGTTCAGAAATTCAGCATTCATCAAAATAGTGAAAAAGTTCAGGAATTCAGCAAAATAGTCAAAAAGTTCAGTACTCCAGCTAAATAGTCAAAAAGTTCAGAAATTCAGCAAAATAGTCAAAAAATTCAGACATAACCGAAAAGAAACCGTTCAGAAACCGAAATAAAGCGATTTGAAATTTCAGACAGTTCAGAAATTCAGCATTCAGCAAAATAATCAAAAAGTTCCGAAATTCAGCAAAATAGTCAAAAAGTTCAACCAGTTCAGAAATTCAGCATTCAGCAAAATAATCAAATAGTTCAGACAGTTCAGAAATTCAGCATTCATCAAAATAGTCAAAAAGTTTAGACCGTTCAGACATTCAGCATTCATCAAAATAGTCGAAAAGTTCAGAAATTCAGCAAAATAGTCAAAAAGTTCAGTACTCCAGCAAAATAGTCAAAAAGTTCAGAAATTCATCAAAATAGTCAAAAAGTTCAGAAATTCAGCAAAATAGTCCAAAAGTTCAGTACTCCAGCTAAATAGTCAAAAAGTTCAGTACTCCAGCTAAATAGTCAAAAAGTTCAGTACTCCAGCAAAATAGTCAAAAAGTTCAGAAATTCAGCATTAAGCAAAATCGTCAAAAAGTTCAGACAGTTCAGAAATTCAACATTCAGCAAAATAGTCAAAAAGTCCAGTACTCCAGCAAAATAGACAAAAAGTTCAGAACTTCAGCAAAATTGTTAAAAAGTTCAGAAATTCAGCATAAAGTAAAATATTCAAAAGTTTAAACAGTTCAGAAATTCAGCATTTAGCAAATCAGTCAAAAAGTTCAGACAGAACCGTTCTGATGGCTATAAATGCGATGTTGAAATTTTTAGTTCAGAAATTCAGCATTCAGCAAAATAGTCAAATATTTCAGACAGTTCAGAAATTCAACATTCAGCAAAATAGTCAAAAAGTTCAGAAATTCAGCATCCAGCAAATTAGTCAAAAAGTTCAGACAGTTCAGAAATTCAGCATTCATCAAAATAGTGAAAAAGTTCAGGAATTCAGCAAAATAGACAAAAAGTTCAGAACTTCAGCAAAATAGTTAAAAAGTTCAGAAATTCAGCATATAGTAAAATATTCAAAAGTTTAAACAGTTCAGAAATTCAGCATTTAGCAAAATAGTCAAATATTTCAGACAGTTCAGAAATTCAGCATTCAGCAAAATAGTCAAAAATTTCATAAATTCAGCAAAATAGTCAAAAAGTTCAGAAATTCAGCAAAATAGTTAAAAAGTACAGACATAACCGTTATGATGGCTATAAATGCGTTGTTGAAATTTTTAGTTCAGAAATTCAGCATTCAGTAAAATATTCAAAAGTTCAAACAGTTCAGAAATTCAGCATTCATCAAAATAGTGAAAAAGTTCAGGAATTCAGCAAAATAGTCAAAAAGTTCAGTACTCCAGCTAAATAGTCAAAAAGTTCAGAAATTCAGCAAAATAGTCAAAAAATTCAGACATAACCGAAAAGAAACCGTTCAGAAACCGAAATAAAGCGATTTGAAATTTCAGACAGTTCAGAAATTCAGCATTCAGCAAAATAATCAAAAAGTTCAGAAATTCAGCAAAATAGTCAAAAAGTTCAACCAGTTCAGAAATTCAGCATTCAGCAAAATAATCAAATAGTTCAGACAGTTCAGAAATTCAGCATT
Source organism: Leiobunum rupestre (assembly GCF_980474605.1). Taxonomy (NCBI): domain Eukaryota; kingdom Metazoa; phylum Arthropoda; class Arachnida; order Opiliones; family Sclerosomatidae; genus Leiobunum; species Leiobunum rupestre. The sequence goes on along the minus strand of NC_143393.1, from coordinate 55,294,249 downwards.
CATCAAAATAGTCAAAAAGTTTAGACCGTTCAGACATTCAGCATTCATCAAAATAGTCGAAAAGTTCAGAAATTCAGCAAAATAGTCAAAAAGTTCAGTACTCCAGCAAAATAGTCAAAAAGTTCAGAAATTCATCAAAATAGTCAAAAAGTTCAGAAATTCAGCAAAATAGTCCAAAAGTTCAGTACTCCAGCTAAATAGTCAAAAAGTTCAGTACTCCAGCAAAATAGTCAAAAAGTTCAGTACTCCAGCAAAATAGTCAAAAAGTTCAGAAATTCAGCATTAAGCAAAATCGTCAAAAAGTTCAGACAGTTCAGAAATTCAACATTCAGCAAAATAGTCAAAAAGTCCAGTACTCCAGCAAAATAGACAAAAAGTTCAGAACTTCAGCAAAATTGTTAAAAAGTTCAGAAATTCAGCATAAAGTAAAATATTCAAAAGTTTAAACAGTTCAGAAATTCAGCATTTAGCAAATCAGTCAAAAAGTTCAGACAGAACCGTTCTGATGGCTATAAATGCGATGTTGAAATTTTTAGTTCAGAAATTCAGCATTCAGCAAAATAGTCAAATATTTCAGACAGTTCAGAAATTCAACATTCAGCAAAATAGTCAAAAAGTTCAGAAATTCAGCATCCAGCAAATTAGTCAAAAAGTTCAGACAGTTCAGAAATTCAGCATTCATCAAAATAGTGAAAAAGTTCAGGAATTCAGCAAAATAGACAAAAAGTTCAGAACTTCAGCAAAATAGTTAAAAAGTTCAGAAATTCAGCATATAGTAAAATATTCAAAAGTTTAAACAGTTCAGAAATTCAGCATTTAGCAAATCAGTCAAAAAGTTCAGACAGAACCGTTCTGATGGCTATAAATGCGATGTTGAAATTTTGAGTTCAGAAATTCAGCATTCAGCAAAATAGTCAAATATTTCAGACAGTTCAGAAATTCGGCATTCAGCAAAATAGTCAAAAAGTTCATAAATTCAGCAAAATAGTCAAAACGTTCAGTACTCCAGCAAAATAGTCAAAAAGTTCAGAAATTCAGCAAAATAGTCAAAAATTTCAGAAATTAAGCAAAATAGTCAAAAAGTTCAGAAATTCAGCAAAATAGTTAAAAAGTACAGACATAACCGTTATGATGGCTAGAAATGCGTTGTTGAAATTTTTAGTTCAGAAATTCAGCATTCAGTAAAATATTCAAAAGTTCAAACAGTTCAGAAATTCAGCATTAAGCAAAATCGTCAAAAAGTTCAGACAGTTCAGAAATTCAACATTCATCAAAATAGTCAAAAAGTTTAGACCGTTCAGACATTCAGCAATCATCAAAATAGTCAAAAAGTTACGAAATTCAGCAAAATAGTCAAAAAGTTCAGTACTCCAGCAAAATAGTCAAAAAGTTCAGAAATTCAGCAAAATAGTCAAAAATTTCAGAAATTAAGCAAAATAGTCAAAAAGTTCAGAAATTCAGAAAAATAGTTAAAAACACAGACATAACCGTTATGATGGCTATAAATGCGTTTTTGAAATTTTTATTTCAGAAATTCAGCATTCAGTAAAATATTCAAAAGTTCAAACAGTTCAGAAATTCAGCATTCATTAAAATAGTCAAAAAGTTCAGGAATTCAGCAAAATAGTCAAAAAGTTCAGACATAACCGTTCTGATGGCTATAAATGCGATGTTGAAATTTTGAGTTCAGAAATTCAGCATTCACCAAAATAGTCAAAAAGTTCAGACAGTTCAGAAATTCAGCATTAAGCAAAATAGTCAAAAAGTTCAGAAATTCAGCAAAAAAGTCAAAAAGTTCAGAAATTCAGCATTCACCAAAATAGTCAAATATTTCAGACAGTTCAGAAATTCAGCATTCAGAAAAATAGTCAAAAAGTTCAGAAATTCAGCATACAGCAAAATAGTCAAAAAGTTCAGACAATTCAGAAATTCAGCATTCAGCAAAATGTTCAAAAAGTTCAGACAGTTCAGATATTCAGCATCAGCAAAATAGTCAAAAAGTTCAGACAGTTCAGAAATTCAGCATTCACCAAAATAGTCAAATATTTCAGACAGTTCAGAAATTCAGCATTCAGAAAAATAGTCAAAAAGTTCAGAAATTCAGCATACAGCAAAATAGTCAAAAAGTTCAGACAATTCAGAAATTCAGCATTCAGCAAAATAGTCAAAAAGTTCAGTACTCCAGCTAAATAGTCAAAAAGTTCAGTACTCCAGCAAAATAGTCAAAAAGTTCAGAAATTCAGCAAAATAGTCAAAAACTTCAGAAATTCAGCATTAAGCAAAATAGTCAAAAAGTTCAACCAGTTCAGCATTCAGCAAAATAGTCTTATAGTTCAAACAGTTCAGAAATTCAGCATTAGGCAAATCAGTCAAAAAGTTCAGAAATTCAGCAAAATAGTCAAAAAGTTCAGTACTCCAGCTAAATAGTCAAAAAGTTCAGAAATTCAGCAAAATAGTCAAAAAGTTCAGAAATTCAGCAAAATAGTCAAAAAGTTCAGTACTTCAGCAAAATAGTCAGAAAGTTCAGACATAACCGTTCTGATGGCTATAAATGCGATGTTGAAATTTTGAGTTCCGAAATTCAACATTCAGCAAAATAGTCAAATATTTCAGACAGTTCAGAAATTCAGCATTAAGCAAAATAGTCAAAAAGTTCAGCAATTCAGTAAATAGTCAAAAAGTTCAGAAATTCAGCATTCACCAAAATAGTCAAATATTTCAGACAGTTCAGAAATTCAGCATTCAGAAAAATAGTCAAAAAGTTCAGAAATTCAGCATACAGCAAAATAGTCAAAAAGTTCAGACAATTCAGAAATTCAGCATTCAGCAAAATGTTCAAAAAGTTCAGACAGTTCAGATATTCAGCATCAGCAAAATAGTCAAAAAGTTCAGACAGTTCAGAAATTCAGCATTAAGCAAAATAGTCAAAAAGTTCAGAAATTCAGCAAAAAAGTCAAAAAGTTCAGAAATTCAGCATTCACCAAAATAGTCAAATATTTCAGACAGTTCAGAAATTCAGCATTCAGAAAAATAGTCAAAAAGTTCAGAAATTCAGCATACAGCAAAATAGTCAAAAAGTTCAGACAATTCAGAAATTCAGCATTCAGCAAAATGTTCAAAAAGTTCAGACAGTTCAGATATTCAGCATCAGCAAAATAGTCAAAAAGTTCAGACAGTTCAGAAATTCAGCATTCACCAAAATAGTCAAATATTTCAGACAGTTCAGAAATTATGCATTCAGAAAAATAGCCAAAAAGATCAGAAATTCAGCATACAGCAAAATAGTCAAAAAGTTCAGAAATTCAGCAAAAAAGTCAAAAAGTTCAGAAATTCAGCATTCACCAAAATAGTCAAATATTTCAGACAGTTCAGAAATTCAGCATTCAGAAAAATAGTCAAAAAGTTCAGAAATTCAGCATACAGCAAAATAGTCAAAAAGTTCAGACAATTCAGAAATTCAGCATTCAGCAAAATGTTCAAAAAGTTCAGACAGTTCAGATATTCAGCATCAGCAAAATAGTCAAAAAGTTCAGACAGTTCAGAAATTCAGCATTCACCAAAATAGTCAAATATTTCAGACAGTTCAGAAATTCAGCATTCAGAATATAGTCAAAAAGTTCAGAAATTCAGCATACAGCAAAATAGTCAAAAAGTTCAGACAATTCAGAAATTCAGCATTCAGCAAAATAGTCAAAAAGTTCAGTACTCCAGCTAAATAGTCAAAAAGTTCAGTACTCCAGCAAAATAGTCAAAAAGTTCAGAAATTCAGCAAAATAGTCAAAAACTTCAGAAATTCAGCATTAAGCAAAATAGTCAAAAAGTTCAACCAGTTCAGCATTCAGCAAAATAGTCTTATAGTTCAAACAGTTCAGAAATTCAGCATTAGGCAAATCAGTCAAAAAGTTCAGAAATTCAGCAAAATAGTCAAAAAGTTCAGTACTCCAGCTAAATAGTCAAAAAGTTCAGAAATTCAGCAAAATAGTCAAAAAGTTCAGAAATTCAGCAAAATAATCAAAAAGTTCAGTACTTCAGCAAAATAGTCAGAAAGTTCAGACATAACCGTTCTGATGGCTATAAATGCGATGTTGAAATTTTGAGTTCCGAAATTCAACATTCAGCAAAATAGTCAAATATTTCATACAGTTCAGAAATTCAGCATTAAGCAAAATAGTCAAAAAGTTCAGAAATTCAGCAAAATAGTCAAAAAGTTCAGAAATTCAGCATTCACCAAAATAGTCAAATATTTCAGACAGTTCAGAAATTCAGCATTCAGAAAAATAGTCAAAAAGTTCAGAAATTCAGCATACAGCAAAATAGTCAAAAAGTTCAGACAATTCAGAAATTCAGCATTCAGCAAAATGTTCAAAAAGTTCAGACAGTTCAGATATTCAGCATCAGCAAAATAGTCAAAAAGTTCAGACAGTTCAGAAATTCAGCATTCACCAAAATAGTCAAATATTTCAGACAGTTCAGAAATTCAGCATTCAGAAAAATAGTCAAAAAGATCAGAAATTCAGCATACAGCAAAATAGTCAAAAAGTTCAGACAATTCAGAAATTCAGCATTCAGCAAAATAGTCAAAAAGTTCAGTACTCCAGCTAAATAGTCAAAAAGTTCAGTACTCTAGCAAAATAGTCAAAAAGTTCAGAAATTCAGCAAAATAGTCAAAAACTTCAGAAATTCAGCATTAATCAAAATAGTCAAAAAGTTCAACCAGTTCAGCATTCAGCAAAATAGTCTTATAGTTCAAACAGTTCAGAAATTCAGCATTAGGCAAATCAGTCAAAATGTTCAGACAGAACCGTTCTGATGGCTATAAATGCGATGTTGAAATTTTGAGTTCAGAAATTCAGCATTCAGCAAAATAGTCAAAAAGTTCAGACATAACCTTTCTAATGGCTATAAATGCGATGTTGAAATTTTGAGTTCCGAAATTCAGCATTCAGCAAAATAGTCAAAAAGTTCAGAAATTCAGCATACAGCAAAATAGTCAAAAAGTTCAGACAGTTCAGAAATTCAGCATTAAGCAAAATAGTCAAAAAGTTCAGAAATTCAGCAAAAAAGTCAAAAAGTTCAGAAATTCAGCATTCACCAAAATAGTCAAATATTTCAGACAGTTCAGAAATTCAGCATTCAGAAAAATAGTCAAAAAGTTCAGAAATTCAGCATACAGCAAAATAGTCAAAAAGTTCAGACAATTCAGAAATTCAGCATTCAGCAAAATGTTCAAAAAGTTCAGACAGTTCAGATATTCAGCATCAGCAAAATAGTCAAAAAGTTCAGACAGTTCAGAAATTCAGCATTCACCAAAATAGTCATATATTTCAGACAGTTCAGAAATTCAGCATTCAGAAAAATAGTCAAAAAGTTCAGAAATTCAGCATACAGCAAAATAGTCAAAAAGTTCAGACAATTCAGAAATTCAGCATTCAGCAAAATAGTCAAAAAGTTCAGTACTCCATCTAAATAGTCAAAAAGTTCAGTACTCCAGCAAAATAGTCAAAAAGTTCAGAAATTCAGCAAAATAGTCAAAAACTTCAGAAATTCAGCATTAAGCAAAATAGTCAAAAAGTTCAACCAGTTCAGCATTCAGCAAAATAGTCTTATAGTTCAAACAGTTCATAAATTCAGCATTAGGCAAATCAGTCAAAAAGTTCAGAAATTCAGCAAAATAGTCAAAAAGTTCAGTACTCCAGCTAAATAGTCAAAAAGTTCAGAAATTCAGCAAAATAGTCAAAAAGTTCAGAAATTCAGCAAAATAGTCAAAAAGTTCAGTACTTCAGCAAAATAGTCAAAAAGTTCAGACATAACCGTTCTGATGGCTATAAATGCGATGTTGAAATTTTGAGTTCCGAAATTCAACATTCAGCAAAATAGTCAAATATTTCAGACAGTTCAGAAATTCAGCATTAAGCAAAATAGTCAAAAAACTCAGAAATTCAGCAAAATAGTCAAAAAGTTCAGAAATTCAGCAAAATAGTCAACAAGTTCAGAAATTCAGCATTCACCAAAATAGTCAAATATTTCAGACAGTTCAGAAATTCAGCATTCAGAAAAATAGTCAAAAAGTTCAGAAATTCAGCATACAGCAAAATAGTCAAAAAGTTCAGACAATTCAGAAATTCAGCATTCAGCAAAATAGTCAAAAAGTTCAGTACTCCAGCTAAATAGTCAAAAAGTTCAGTACTCTAGCAAAATAGTCAAAAAGTTCAGAAATTCAGCAAAATAGTCAAAAACTTCAGAAATTCAGCATTAATCAAAATAGTCAAAAAGTTCAACCAGTTCAGCATTCAGCAAAATAGTCTTATAGTTCAAACAGTTCAGAAATTCAGCATTAGGCAAATCAGTCAAAATGTTTAGACAGAACCGTTCTGATGGCTATAAATGCGATGTTGAAATTTTGAGTTCAGAATTTCAGCATTCAGCAAAATAGTCAAAAAGTTCAGACATAACCTTTCTGATGGCTATAAATGCGATGTTGAAATTTTGAGTTCCGAAATTCAGCATTCAGCAAAATAGTCAAAAAGTTCAGAAATTCAGCATACAGCAAAATAGTCAAAAAGTTCAGACAGTTCAGAAATTCAGCATTAAGCAAAATAGTCAAAAAGTTCAGAAATTCAGCAAAAAAGTCAAAAAGTTCAGAAATTCAGCATTCACCAAAATAGTCAAATATTTCAGACAGTTCAGAAATTCAGCATTCAGAAAAATAGTCAAAAAGTTCAGAAATTCAGCATTAATCAAAATAGTCAAAAAGTTCAACCAGTTCAGCATTCAGCAAAATAGTCTTATAGTTCAAACAGTTCAGAAATTCAGCATTAGGCAAATCAGTCAAAATGTTTAGACAGAACCGTTCTGATGGCTATAAATGCGATGTTGAAATTTTGAGTTCAGAAATTCGGCATTCAGCAAAATAGTCAAAAAGTTCAGACATAACCTTTCTGATGGCTATAAATGCGATGTTGAAATTTTGAGTTCCGAAATTCAGCATTCAGCAAAATAGTCAAAAAGTTCAGAAATTCAGCATACAGCAAAATAGTCAAAAAGTTCAGACAGTTCAGAAATTCAGCATTAAGCAAAATAGTCAAAAAGTTCAGAAATTCAGCAAAAAAGTCAAAAAGTTCAGAAATTCAGCGTTCACCAAAATAGTCAAATATTTCAGACAGTTCAGAAATTCAGCATTCAGAAAAATAGTCAAAAAGTTCAGAAATTCAGCATACAGCAAAATAGTCAAAAAGTTCAGACAATTCAGAAATTCAGCATTCAGCAAAATGTTCAAAAAGTTCAGACAGTTCAGATATTCAGCATCAGCAAAATAGTCAAAAAGTTCAGACAGTTCAGAAATTCAGCATTCACCAAAATAGTCAAATATTTCAGACAGTTCAGAAATTCAGCATTCAGAAAAATAGTCAAAAAGTTCAGAAATTCAGCATACAGCAAAATAGTCAAAAAGTTCAGACAATTCAGAAATTCAGCATTCAGCAAAATAGTCAAAAAGTTCAGTACTCCAGCTAAATAGTCAAAAAGTTCAGTACTCCAGCAAAATAGTCAAAAAGTTCAGAAATTCAGCAAAATAGTCAAAAACTTCAGAAATTCAGCATTAAGCAAAATAGTCAAAAAGTTCAACCAGTTCAGCATTCAGCAAAATAGTCTTATAGTTCAAACAGTTCAGAAATTCAGCATTAGGCAAATCAGTCAAAAAGTTCAGAAATTCAGCAAAATAGTCAAAAAGTTCAGTACTCCAGCTAAATAGTCAAAAAGTTCAGAAATTCAGCAAAATAGTCAAAAAGTTCAGAAATTCAGCAAAATAATCAAAAAGTTCAGTACTTCAGCAAAATAGTCAGAAAGTTCAGACATAACCGTTCTGATGGCTATAAATGCGATGTTGAAATTTTGAGTTCCGAAATTCAACATTCAGCAAAATAGTCAAATATTTCATACAGTTCAGAAATTCAGCATTAAGCAAAATAGTCAAAAAGTTCAGAAATTCAGCAAAATAGTCAAAAAGTTCAGAAATTCAGCATTCACCAAAATAGTCAAATATTTCAGACAGTTCAGAAATTCAGCATTCAGAAAAATAGTCAAAAAGTTCAGAAATTCAGCATACAGCAAAATAGTCCAAAAGTTCAGACAATTCAGAAATTCAGCATTCAGCAAAATGTTCAAAAAGTTCAGACAGTTCAGATATTCAGCATCAGCAAAATAGTCAAAAAGTTCAGACAGTTCAGAAATTCAGCATTCACCAAAATAGTCAAATATTTCAGACAGTTCAGAAATTCAGCATTCAGAAAAATAGTCAAAAAGATCAGAAATTCAGCATACAGCAAAATAGTCAAAAAGTTCAGACAATTCAGAAATTCAGCATTCAGCAAAATAGTCAAAAAGTTCAGTACTCCAGCTAAATAGTCAAAAAGTTCAGTACTCTAGCAAAATAGTCAAAAAGTTCAGAAATTCAGCAAAATAGTCAAAAACTTCAGAAATTCAGCATTAATCAAAATAGTCAAAAAGTTCAACCAGTTCAGCATTCAGCAAAATAGTCTTATAGTTCAAACATTTCAGAAATTCAGCATTAGGCAAATCAGTCAAAATGTTCAGACAGAACCGTTCTGATGGCTATAAATGCGATGTTGAAATTTTGAGTTCAGAAATTCAGCATTCAGCAAAATAGTCAAAAAGTTCAGACATAACCTTTCTAATGGCTATAAATGCGATGTTGAAATTTTGAGTTCCGAAATTCAGCATTCAGCAAAATAGTCAAAAAGTTCAGAAATTCAGCATACAGCAAAATAGTCAAAAAGTTCAGACAGTTCAGAAATTCAGCATTAAGCAAAATAGTCAAAAAGTTCAGAAATTCAGCAAAAAAGTCAAAAAGTTCAGAAATTCAGCATTCACCAAAATAGTCAAATATTTCAGACAGTTCAGAAATTCAGCATTCAGAAAAATAGTCAAAAAGTTCAGAAATTCAGCATACAGCAAAATAGTCAAAAAGTTCAGACAATTCAGAAATTCAGCATTCAGCAAAATGTTCAAAAACTTCAGACAGTTCAGATATTCAGCATCAGCAAAATAGTCAAAAAGTTCAGACAGTTCAGAAATTCAGCATTAAGCAAAATAGTCAAAAAGTTCAGAAATTCAGCAAAAAAGTCAAAAAGTTCAGAAATTCAGCATTCACCAAAATAGTCAAATATTTCAGACAGTTCAGAAATTCAGCATTCAGAAAAATAGTCAAAAAGTTCAGAAATTCAGCATACAGCAAAATAGTCAAAAAGTTCAGACAATTCAGAAATTCAGCATTCAGCAAAATAGTCAAAAAGTTCAGTACTCCAGCTAAATAGTCAAAAAGTTCAGTACTCCAGCAAAATAGTCAAAAAGTTCAGAAATTCAGCAAAATAGTCAAAAACTTCAGAAATTCAGCATTAAGCAAAATAGTCAAAAAGTTCAACCAGTTCAGCATTCAGCAAAATAGTCTTATAGTTCAAACAGTTCATAAATTCAGCATTAGGCAAATCAGTCAAAAAGTTCAGAAATTCAGCAAAATAGTCAAAAAGTTCAGTACTCCAGCTAAATAGTCAAAAAGTTCAGTACTTCAGCAAAATAGTCAAAAAGTTCAGACATAACCGTTCTGATGGCTATAAATGCGATGTTGAAATTTTGAGTTCCGAAATTCAACATTCAGCAAAATAGTCAAATATTTCAGACAGTTCAGAAATTCAGCATTAAGCAAAATAGTCAAAAAACTTAGAAATTCAGCAAAATAGTCAAAAAGTTCAGAAATTCAGCAAAATAGTCAAAAAGTTCAGAAATTCAGCATTCACCAAAATAGTCAAATATTTCAGACAGTTCAGAAATTCAGCATTCAGAAAAATAGTCAAAAAGTTCAGAAATTCAGAATACAGCAAAATAGTCAAAAAGTTCAGACAATTCAGAAATTCAGCATTCAGCAAAATGTTCAAAAAGTTCAGACAGTTCAGATATTCAGCATCAGCAAAATAGTCAAAAAGTTCAGACAGTTCAGAAATTCAGCATTAAGCAAAATAGTCAAAAAGTTCAGAAATTCAGCAAAATAGTCAAAAAGTTCAGAAATTCAGCATTCACCAAAATAGTCAAATATTTCAGACAGTTCAGAAATTCAGCATTAAGCAAAATAGTCAAAAATTTCAGAAATTCAGCAAAAAAGTCAAAAAGTTCAGAAATTCAGCATTCACCAAAATAGTCAAATATTTCAGACAGTTCAGAAATTCAGCATTCAGAAAAATAGTCAAAAAGTTCAGAAATTCAGCATACAGCAAAATAGTCAAAAAGTTCAGACAATTCAGAAATTCAGCATTCAGCAAAATGTTCAAAAAGTTCAGACAGTTCAGATATTCAGCATCAGCAAAATAGTCAAAAAGTTCATACAGTTCAGAAATTCAGCATTCACCAAAATAGTCAAATATTTCAGACAGTTCAGAAATTCAGCATTCAGAAAAATAGTCAAAAAGTTCAGAAATTCAGCATACAGCAAAATAGTCAAAAAGTTCAGACAATTCAGAAATTCAGCATTCAGCAAAATAGTCAAAAAGTTCAGTACTCCAGGTAAATAGTCAAAAAGTTCAGTACTCCAGCAAAATAGTCAAAAAGTTCAGAAATTCAGCAAAATAGTCAAAAACTTCAGAAATTCAGCATTCACCAAAATAGTCAAATATTTCAGACAGTTCAGAAATTCAGCATTCAGAAAAACAGTCAAAAAGTTCAGAAATTCAGCATTCAGCAAAATAGTCTTATAGTTCAAACAGTTCAGAAATTCAGCATTAGGCAAATCAGTCAAAAAGTTCAGAAATTCAGCAAAATAGTCAAAAAGTTCAGTACTCCAGCTAAATAGTCAAAAAGTTCAGAAATTCAGCAAAATAGTCAAAAAGTTCAGAAATTCAGCAAAATAGTCAAAAAGTTCAGTACTTCAGCAAAATAGTCAAAAAGTTCAGACATAACCGTTCTGATGGCTATAAATGCGATGTTGAAATTTTGAGTTCCGAAATTCAGCATTCACCAAAATAGTCAAATATTTCAGACAGTTCAGAAATTCAGCATTCAGAAAAATAGTCAAAAAGTTCAGAAATTCAGCATACAGCAAAATAGTCAAAAGGTTCAGACAATTCAGAAATTCAGCATTCAGCAAAATGTTCAAAAAGTTCAGACAGTTCAGATATTCAGCATCAGCAAAATAGTCAAAAAGTTCAGACAGTTCAGAAATTCAGCATTCACCAAAATAGTCAAATATTTCAGACAGTTCAGAAATTCAGCATTCAGAAAAATAGTCAAAAAGATCAGAAATTCAGCATACAGCAAAATAGTCAAAAAGTTCAGACAATTCAGAAATTCAGCATTCAGCAAAATAGTCAAAAAGTTCAGTACTCCAGCTAAATAGTCAAAAAGTTCAGTACTCTAGCAAAATAGTCAAAAAGTTCAGTACTCTAGCAAAATAGTCAAAAAGTTCAGAACTTCAGCAAAATAGTCAAAAAGTTCAGAAATTTCACAAAATAGTCAAAAATTTCCGAAATTCATCAAAATAGTCAAAAAGTTCAGAAATTCAGCAAAATAGTCCAAAAGTTCAGTACTCCAGCTAAATAGTCAAAAAGTTCAGAAATTCAGCAAAATAATCAAAAAGTTCAGAAATTCAGCATTAAGCAAAATCGTCAAAAAGTTCAGACAGTTCAGAAATTCAGCATTCATCAAAATAGTCAAAAAGTTCAGAAATTCAGCAAAATAGTCTAAAAGTTCAGAAATTCAGCAAAATAGACAACAAGTTCAGAACTTCAGCAAAATAGTTAAAAAGTTCAGAAATTCAGCATATAGTAAAATATTCAAAAGTTTAAACAGTTCAGAAATTCAGCATTTAGCAAATCAGTCAAAAAGTTCAGACAGAACCGTTCTGATGGCTATAAATGCGTTTTTGAAATTTTTATTTCAGAAATTCAGCATTCAGTAAAATATTCAAAAGTTCAAAAAGTTCAGAAATTCAGCAAAATAGTCAAAAAGTTCAGTACTCCAGCTAAATAGTCAAAAAGTTCAGAAATTCAGCAAAATAGACAAAAAGTTCAGACATAACCGTTCTGATGGCTATAAATGCGATGTTGAAATTTTGAGTTCAGAAATTCAGCATTCACCAAAATAGTCAAATATTTCAGACAGTTCAGAAATTCAGCATTCAGCAAAATAGTCAAAAAGTTCAGAAATTCAGCATTCAGCAAAATAGTCAAAAAGTTCAGACACCTCAGAAATTCAGCATTCAGCAAAATAGTCAAAAAGTTCAGAAATTCAGCAAAATAGTCAAAAAGTTCAGTACTCCAGCAAAATAGTCAAAAAGTTTAGAAATTCAGCAAAATAATCAAAAAGTTCAGAAATTCAGCTAAATAGACAAAAAGTTCAGAACTTCAGCAAAATAGTCAAAAAGTTCAGAAATTTCACAAAATAGTCAAAAATTTCAGAAATTCATCAAAATAGTCAAAAAGTTCAGAAATTCAGCAAAATAGTCCAAAAGTTCAGTACTCCAGCTAAATAGTCAAAAAGTTCAGAAATTCAGCAAAATAGTCCAACAGTTTAGTACTCCAGCTAAATAGTCAAAAAAATCAGAAATTTAGCAAAATAGTCAAAAAGTTCAGTACTCCAGCAAAATAGTCAAAAATTTCAGAAATTCAGCATTAAGCAAAATCGTCAAAAAGTTCAGACAGTTCAGAAATTCAGCATTCATCAAAATAGTCAAAAAGTTCAGAAATTCAGCAAAATAGTCAAAAAGTTCAGAAATTCAGCAATATAGACAAAAAGTTCAGTACTCCAGCTAAATAGTCAAAAAGTTCAGAAATTCAGCAAAATAGTCCAAAAGTTTAGTACTCCAGCTAAATAGTCAAAAAGTTAAAAAGTTCAGTACTCCAGCTAAATAGTCAAAAAGTTCAGTACTCCAGCAAAATAGTCAAAAAGTTCAGAAATTCAGCAAAATAGTCAAAAACTTCAGAAATTCAGCATTAAGCAAAATAGTCAAAAAATTCAACCAGTTCAGCATTCAGCAAAATAGTCAAATAGTTCAGACAGTTTAGAAATTCAGCATTCATCAAAATAGTCAAAAAGTTCAGAAATTCAGCAAAATAGTCAAAAAGTTCAGTACTCCAGCTAAATAGTCAAAAAGTTCAGTACTCTAGCAAAATAGTCAAAAAGTTCAGTACTCTAGCAAAATAGTCAAAAAGTTCAGAACTTCAGCAAAATAGTCAAAAAGTTCAGAAATTTCACAAAATAGTCAAAAATTTCCGAAATTCATCAAAATAGTCAAAAAGTTCAGAAATTCAGCAAAATAGTCCAAAAGTTCAGTACTCCAGCTAAATAGTCAAAAAGTTCAGAAATTCAGCAAAATAATCAAAAAGTTCAGAAATTCAGCATTAAGCAAAATCGTCAAAAAGTTCAGACAGTTCAGAAATTCAGCATTCATCAAAATAGTCAAAAAGTTCAGAAATTCAGCAAAATAGTCTAAAAGTTCAGAAATTCAGCAAAATAGACAACAAGTTCAGAACTTCAGCAAAATAGTTAAAAAGTTCAGAAATTCAGCATATAGTAAAATATTCAAAAGTTTAAACAGTTCAGAAATTCAGCATTTAGCAAATCAGTCAAAAAGTTCAGACAGAACCGTTCTGATGGCTATAAATGCGTTTTTGAAATTTTTATTTCAGAAATTCAGCATTCAGTAAAATATTCAAAAGTTCAAAAAGTTCAGAAATTCAGCAAAATAGTCAAAAAGTTCAGTACTCCAGCTAAATAGTCAAAAAGTTCAGAAATTCAGCAAAATAGACAAAAAGTTCAGACATAACCGTTCTGATGGCTATAAATGCGATGTTGAAATTTTGAGTTCAGAAATTCAGCATTCACCAAAATAGTCAAATATTTCAGACAGTTCAGAAATTCAGCATTCAGCAAAATAGTCAAAAAGTTCAGAAATTCAGCATTCAGCAAAATAGTCAAAAAGTTCAGACACCTCAGAAATTCAGCATTCAGCAAAATAGTCAAAAAGTTCAGAAATTCAGCAAAATAGTCAAAAAGTTCAGTACTCCAGCAAAATAGTCAAAAAGTTTAGAAATTCAGCAAAATAATCAAAAAGTTCAGAAATTCAGCTAAATAGACAAAAAGTTCAGAACTTCAGCAAAATAGTCAAAAAGTTCAGAAATTTCACAAAATAGTCAAAAATTTCAGAAATTCATCAAAATAGTCAAAAAGTTCAGAAATTCAGCAAAATAGTCCAAAAGTTCAGTACTCCAGCTAAATAGTCAAAAAGTTCAGAAATTCAGCAAAATAGTCCAACAGTTTAGTACTCCAGCTAAATAGTCAAAAAAATCAGAAATTTAGCAAAATAGTCAAAAAGTTCAGTACTCCAGCAAAATAGTCAAAAATTTCAGAAATTCAGCATTAAGCAAAATCGTCAAAAAGTTCAGACAGTTCAGAAATTCAGCATTCATCAAAATAGTCAAAAAGTTCAGAAATTCAGCAAAATAGTCAAAAAGTTCAGAAATTCAGCAATATAGACAAAAAGTTCAGTACTCCAGCTAAATAGTCAAAAAGTTCAGAAATTCAGCAAAATAGTCCAAAAGTTTAGTACTCCAGCTAAATAGTCAAAAAGTTAAAAAGTTCAGTACTCCAGCTAAATAGTCAAAAAGTTCAGTACTCCAGCAAAATAGTCAAAAAGTTCAGAAATTCAGCAAAATAGTCAAAAACTTCAGAAATTCAGCATTAAGCAAAATAGTCAAAAAATTCAACCAGTTCAGCATTCAGCAAAATAGTCAAATAGTTCAGACAGTTTAGAAATTCAGCATTCATCAAAATAGTCAAAAAGTTCAGAAATTCAGCAAAATAGTCAAAAAGTTCAGAAATTCAGCAAAATAGTCAAAAAGTTCAGAACTTCAGCGAAATAGTTAAAAAGTTCAGAAATTCAGCATTCAGTAAAATATTCAAAAGTTCAAACAGTTCAGAAAATCAGCATTAGGCAAATCAGTCAAAATGTTCAGACAGAACCGTTCTGATGGCTATAAATGCGATGTTGAAATTTTGAGTTCAGAAATTCAGCATTCAGCAAAATAGTGAAAAAGTTCAGACATAACCGTTCTGATGGCTATAAATGCGATGTTGAAATTTTGAGTTCAGAAATTCAGCATTCAGCAAAATAGTCAAAAAGTTCAGACATAACCGTTCTGATGGCTATAAATGCGATGTTGAAATTTTGAGTTCAGAAATTCAGCATTCAGCAAAATAGTCAAAAAGTTCAGACATAACCGTTATGATGGCTATAAATGCGTTTTTGAAATTTTTAGTTCAGAAATTCAGCATTCAGTAAAATATTCAAAAGTTCAAACAGTTCAGAAATTCAGCATTCATCAAAATAGTCAAAAAGTTCAGGAATTCAGCAAAATAGTCAAAAAGTTTAGTACTCCAGCTAAATAGTCAAAAAGTTCAGAAATTCAGCAAAATAGGCAAAAAGTTCAGTACTCCAGCTAAATAGTCAAAAAGTTCAGAAATTCAGCAAAATAGACAAAAAGTTCAGACATAACCGTTCTGATGGCTATAAATGCGATGTTGAAATTTTGAGTTCAGAAATTCAGCATTCACCAAAATAGTCAAATATTTCAGACAGTTCAGAAATTCAGCATTCAGCAAAATAGTCAAAAAGTTCAGAAATTCAGCATTCAGCAAAATAGTCAAAAAGTTCAGAAATTCAGCAAAATAGTCAAAAAGTTCAGTACTCCAGCAAAATAGTCAAAAAGTTTAGAAATTCAGCAAAATAATCAAAAAGTTCAGAAATTCAGCAAAATAGACAAAAAGTTCAGAACTTCAGCAAAATAGTCAAAAGGTTCAGAAATTTCACAAAATAGTCAAAAATTTCAGAAATTCATCAAAATAGTCAAAAAGTTCAGAAATTCAGCAAAATAGTCCAAAAGTTCAGTACTCCAGCTAAATAGTCAAAAAGTTCAGAAATTCAGCAAAATAGTCCAACAGTTTAGTACTCCAGCTAAATAGTCAAAAAGTTCAGAAATTTAGCAAAATAGTCAAAAAGTTCAGTACTCCAGCAAAATAGTCAAAAAGTTCAGAAATTCAGCATTAAGCAAAATCGTCAAAAAGTTCAGACAGTTCAGAAATTCAGCATTCATCAAAATAGTCAAAAAGTTCAGAAATTCAGCAAAATAGTCAAAAAGTTCAGAAATTCAGCAAAATAGACAACAAGTTCAGAACTTCAGCAAAATAGTTAAAAAGTTCAGAAATTCAGCATATAGTAAAATATTCAAAAGTTTAAACAGTTCAGAAATTCAGCATTTAGCAAATCAGTCAAAAAGTTCAGACAGAACCGTTCTGATGGCTATAAATGCGATGTTGAAATTTTGAGTTCAGAAATTCAGCATTCAGCAAAATAGTCAAAAAGTTCAGACATAACCGTTATGATGGCTATAAATGCGTTTTTGAAATTTTTAGTTCAGAAATTCAGCATTCAGTAAAATATTCAAAAGTTCAAACAGTTCAGAAATTCAGCATTCATCAAAATAGTCAAAAAGTTCAGGAATTCAGCAAAATAGTCAAAAAGTTTAGTACTCCAGCTAAATAGTCAAAAAGTTCAGAAATTCAGCAAAATAGGCAAAAAGTTCAGTACTCCAGCTAAATAGTCAAAAAGTTCAGAAATTCAGCAAAATAGACAAAAAGTTCAGACATAACCGTTCTGATGGCTATAAATGCGATGTTGAAATTTTGAGTTCAGAAATTCAGCATTCACCAAAATAGTCAAATATTTCAGACAGTTCAGAAATTCAGCATTCAGCAAAATAGTCAAAAAGTTCAGAAATTCAGCATTCAGCAAAATAGTCAAAAAGTTCAGAAATTCAGCAAAATAGTCAAAAAGTTCAGTACTCCAGCAAAATAGTCAAAAAGTTTAGAAATTCAGCAAAATAATCAAAAAGTTCAGAAATTCAGCAAAATAGACAAAAAGTTCAGAACTTCAGCAAAATAGTCAAAAGGTTCAGAAATTTCACAAAATAGTCAAAAATTTCAGAAATTCATCAAAATAGTCAAAAAGTTCAGAAATTCAGCAAAATAGTCCAAAAGTTCAGTACTCCAGCTAAATAGTCAAAAAGTTCAGAAATTCAGCAAAATAGTCCAACAGTTTAGTACTCCAGCTAAATAGTCAAAAAGTTCAGAAATTTAGCAAAATAGTCAAAAAGTTCAGTACTCCAGCAAAATAGTCAAAAAGTTCAGAAATTCAGCATTAAGCAAAATCGTCAAAAAGTTCAGACAGTTCAGAAATTCAGCATTCATCAAAATAGTCAAAAAGTTCAGAAATTCAGCAAAATAGACAACAAGTTCAGAACTTCAGCAAAATAGTTAAAAAGTTCAGAAATTCAGCATATAGTAAAATATTCAAAAGTTTAAACAGTTCAGAAATTCAGCATTTAGCAAATCAGTCAAAAAGTTCAGACAGAACCGTTCTGATGGCTATAAATGCGTTTTTGAAATTTTTATTTCAGAAATTCAGCATTCAGTAAAATATTCAAAAGTTCAAACAGTTCAGAAATTCAGCATTCATCAAAATAGTCAAAAAGTTCAGGAATTCAGCAAAATAGTCAAAAAGTTTAGTACTCCAGCTAAATAGTCAAAAAGTTCAGAAATTCAGCAAAATAGTCAAAAAGTTCAGTACTCCAGCTAAATAGTCAAAAAGTTCAGAAATTCAGCAAAATAGACAAAAAGTTCAGACATAACCGTTCTGATGGCTATAAATGCGATGTTGAAATTTTGAGTTCAGAAATTCAGCATTCACCAAAATAGTCAAATATTTCAGACAGTTCAGAAATTCAGCATTCAGCAAAATAGTCAAAAAGTTCAGAAATTCAGCATTCAGCAAAATAGTCAAAAAGTTCAGACACATCAGAAATTCAGCATTCAGCAAAATAGTCAAAAAGTTCAGAAATTCAGCAAAATAGTCAAAAAGTTCAGTACTCCAGCAAAATAGTCAAAAAGTTTAGAAATTCAGCAAAATAATCAAAAAGTTCAGAAATTCAGCAAAATAGACAAAAAGTTCAGAACTTCAGCAAAATAGTCAAAAAGTTCAGAAATTTCACAAAATAGTCAAAAATTTCAGAAATTCATCAAAATAGTCAAAAAGTTCAGAAATTCAGCAAAATAGTCCAAAAGTTCAGTACTCCAGCTAAATAGTCAAAAAGATCAGAAATTCAGCAAAATAGTCCAACAGTTTAGTACTCCAGCTAAATAGTCAAAAAGTTCAGAAATTCAGCAAAATAGTCAAAAAGTTCAGTACTCCAGCTAAATAGTCAAAAAGTTCAGAAATTCAGCAAAATAGACAAAAAGTTCAGACATAACCGTTCTGATGGCTATAAATGCGATGTTGAAATTTTGAGTTCAGAAATTCAGCATTCACCAAAATAGTCAAATATTTCAGACAGTTCAGAAATTAAGCATTCAGCAAAATAGTCAAAAAGTTCAGAAATTCAGCATTCAGCAAAATAGTCAAAAAGTTCAGAAATTCAGCAAAATAGTCAAAAAGTTCAGTACTCCAGCAAAATAGTCAAAAAGTTTAGAAATTCAGCAAAATAATCAAAAAGTTCAGAAATTCAGCAAAATACACAAAAATTTCAGAACTTCAGCAAAATAGTCAAAAAGTTCAGAAATTTCACAAAATAGTCAAAAATTTCAGAAATTCATCAAAATAGTCAAAAAGTTCAGAAATTCAGCAAAATAGTCCAAAAGTTCAGTACTCCAGCTAAATAGTCAAAAAGTTCAGAAATTCAGCAAAATAGTCCAACAGTTTAGTACTCCAGCTAAATAGTCAAAAAAATCAGAAATTTAGCAAAATAGTCAAAAAGTTCAGTACTCCAGCAAAATAGTCAAAAATTTCAGAAATTCAGCATTAAGCAAAATCGTCAAAAAGTTCAGACAGTTCAGAAATTCAGCATTCATCAAAATAGTCAAAAAGTTCAGAAATTCAGCAAAATAGTCAAAAAGTTCAGAAATTCAGCAAAATAGACAAAAAGTTCAGTACTCCAGCTAAATAGTCAAAAAGTTCAGAAATTCAGCAAAATAGTCCAAAAGTTTAGTACTCCAGCTAAATAGTCAAAAAGTTAAAAAGTTCAGTACTCCAGCTAAATAGTCAAAAAGTTCAGTACTCCAGCAAAATAGTCAAAAAGTTCAGAAATTCAGCAAAATAGTCAAAAACTTCAGAAATTCAGCATTAAGCAAAATAGTCAAAAAATTCAACCAGTTCAGCATTCAGCAAAATAGTCAAATAGTTCAGACAGTTTAGAAATTCAGCATTCATCAAAATAGTCAAAAAGTTCAGACCTCAGCAAAATAGTCAAAAAGTTCAGAAATTCAGCAAAATAGTCAAAAAGTTCAGAACTTCAGCGAAATAGTTAAAAAGTTCAGAAATTCAGCATTCAGTAAAATATTCAAAAGTTCAAACAGTTCAGAAAATCAGCATTAGGCAAATCAGTCAAAATGTTCAGACAGAACCGTTCTGATGGCTATAAATGCGATGTTGAAATTTTGAGTTCAGAAATTCAGCATTCAGCAAAATAGTGAAAAAGTTCAGACATAACCGTTCTGATGGCTATAAATGCGATGTTAAAATTTTGAGTTCAGAAATTCAGCATTCAGCAAAATAGTCAAAAAGTTCAGACATAACCGTTCTGATGGCTATAAATGCGATGTTGAAATTTTGAGTTCAGAAATTCAGCATTCAGCAAAATAGTCAAAAAGTTCAGACATAACCGTTATGATGGCTATAAATGCGTTTTTGAAATTTTTAGTTCAGAAATTCAGCATTCAGTAAAATATTCAAAAGTTCAAACAGTTCAGAAATTCAGCATTCATCAAAATAGTCAAAAAGTTCAGGAATTCAGCAACATAGTCAAAAAGTTTAGTACTCCAGCTAAATAGTCAAAAAGTTCAGAAATTCAGCAAAATAGTCAAAAAGTTCAGTACTCCAGCTAAATAGTCAAAAAGTTAAGAAATTCAGCAAAATAGACAAAAAGTTCAGACATAACCGTTCTGATGGCTATAAATGCGATGTTGAAATTTTGAGTTCAGAAATTCAGCATTCACCAAAATAGTCAAATATTTCAGACAGTTCAGAAATTCAGCATTCAGCAAAATAGTCAAAAAGTTCAGAAATTCAGCATTCAGCAAAATAGTCAAAAAGTTCAGAAATTCAGCAAAATAGTCAAAAAGTTCAGTACTCCAGCAAAATAGTCAAAAAGTTTAGAAATTCAGCAAAATAGTCAAAAAGTTCAGAAATTTCACAAAATAGTAAAAAATTTCAGAAATTCATCAAAATAGTCAAAAAGTTCAGAAATTCAGCAAAATAGTCCAAAAGTTCAGTACTCCAGCTAAATAGTCAAAAAGTTCAGAAATTCAGCAAAATAGTCCAACAGTTTAGTACTCCAGCTAAATAGTCAAAAAGTTCAGAAATTTAGCAAAATAGTCAAAAAGTTCAGTACTCCAGCAAAATAGTCAAAAATTTCAGAAATTCAGCATTAAGCAAAATCGTCAAAAAGTTCAGACAGTTCAGCATTCAGCAAAATAGTCAAATAGTTCAGACAGTTTAGAAATTCAGCATTCATCAAAATAGTCAAAAAGTTCAGACCTCAGCAAAATAGTCAAAAAGTTCAGAAATTCAGCAAAATAGTCAAAAAGTTCAGAACTTCAGCGAAATAGTTAAAAAGTTCAGAAATTCAGCATTCAGTAAAATATTCAAAAGTTCAAACAGTTCAGAAAATCAGCATTAGGCAAATCAGTCAAAATGTTCAGACAGAACCGTTCTGATGGCTATAAATGCGATGTTGAAATTTTGAGTTCAGAAATTCAGCATTCAGCAAAATAGTGAAAAAGTTCAGACATAACCGTTCTGATGGCTATAAATGCGATGTTAAAATTTTGAGTTCAGAAATTCAGCATTCAGCAAAATAGTCAAAAAGTTCAGACATAACCGTTCTGATGGCTATAAATGCGATGTTGAAATTTTGAGTTCAGAAATTCAGCATTCAGCAAAATAGTCAAAAAGTTCAGACATAACCGTTATGATGGCTATAAATGCGTTTTTGAAATTTTTAGTTCAGAAATTCAGCATTCAGTAAAATATTCAAAAGTTCAAACAGTTCAGAAATTCAGCATTCATCAAAATAGTCAAAAAGTTCAGGAATTCAGC
The DNA here is from genome assembly GCF_980474605.1 of Leiobunum rupestre. Lineage (NCBI taxonomy): Eukaryota > Metazoa > Arthropoda > Arachnida > Opiliones > Sclerosomatidae > Leiobunum > Leiobunum rupestre. The sequence continues at coordinate 55,273,041 of NC_143393.1, read as the reverse complement.
AACATAGTCAAAAAGTTTAGTACTCCAGCTAAATAGTCAAAAAGTTCAGAAATTCAGCAAAATAGTCAAAAAGTTCAGTACTCCAGCTAAATAGTCAAAAAGTTAAGAAATTCAGCTAAATAGTCAAAAAGTTAAAAAGTTCAGTACTCCAGCTAAATAGTCAAAAAGTTCAGTACTCCAGCAAAATAGTCAAAAAGTTCAGAAATTCAGCAAAATAGTCAAAAACTTCAGAAATTCAGCATTAAGCAAAATAGTCAAAAAATTCAACCAGTTCAGCATTCAGCAAAATAGTCAAATAGTTCAGACAGTTTAGAAATTCAGCATTCATCAAAATAGTCAAAAAGTTCAGACCTCAGCAAAATAGTCAAAAAGTTCAGAAATTCAGCAAAATAGTCAAAAAGTTCAGAACTTCAGCGAAATAGTTAAAAAGTTCAGAAATTCAGCATTCAGTAAAATATTCAAAAGTTCAAACAGTTCAGAAAATCAGCATTAGGCAAATCAGTCAAAATGTTCAGACAGAACCGTTCTGATGGCTATAAATGCGATGTTGAAATTTTGAGTTCAGAAATTCAGCATTCAGCAAAATAGTGAAAAAGTTCAGACATAACCGTTCTGATGGCTATAAATGCGATGTTAAAATTTTGAGTTCAGAAATTCAGCATTCAGCAAAATAGTCAAAAAGTTCAGACATAACCGTTCTGATGGCTATAAATGCGATGTTGAAATTTTGAGTTCAGAAATTCAGCATTCAGCAAAATAGTCAAAAAGTTCAGACATAACCGTTATGATGGCTATAAATGCGTTTTTGAAATTTTTAGTTCAGAAATTCAGCATTCAGTAAAATATTCAAAAGTTCAAACAGTTCAGAAATTCAGCATTCATCAAAATAGTCAAAAAGTTCAGGAATTCAGCAACATAGTCAAAAAGTTTAGTACTCCAGCTAAATAGTCAAAAAGTTCAGAAATTCAGCAAAATAGTCAAAAAGTTCAGTACTCCAGCTAAATAGTCAAAAAGTTAAGAAATTCAGCAAAATAGACAAAAAGTTCAGACATAACCGTTCTGATGGCTATAAATGCGATGTTGAAATTTTGAGTTCAGAAATTCAGCATTCACCAAAATAGTCAAATATTTCAGACAGTTCAGAAATTCAGCATTCAGCAAAATAGTCAAAAAGTTCAGAAATTCAGCATTCAGCAAAATAGTCAAAAAGTTCAGAAATTCAGCAAAATAGTCAAAAAGTTCAGTACTCCAGCAAAATAGTCAAAAAGTTTAGAAATTCAGCAAAATAGTCAAAAAGTTCAGAAATTTCACAAAATAGTAAAAAATTTCAGAAATTCATCAAAATAGTCAAAAAGTTCAGAAATTCAGCAAAATAGTCCAAAAGTTCAGTACTCCAGCTAAATAGTCAAAAAGTTCAGAAATTCAGCAAAATAGTCCAACAGTTTAGTACTCCAGCTAAATAGTCAAAAAGTTCAGAAATTTAGCAAAATAGTCAAAAAGTTCAGTACTCCAGCAAAATAGTCAAAAATTTCAGAAATTCAGCATTAAGCAAAATCGTCAAAAAGTTCAGACAGTTCAGAAATTCAGCATTCATCAAAATAGTCAAAAAGTTCAGAAATTCAGCAAAATAGTCAAAAAGTTCAGAAATTCAGCAAAATAGTCAAAACGTTCAGTACTCCAGCAAAATAGTCAAAAAGTTCAGAAATTCAGCATTAAGCAAAATCGTCAAAAAGTTCAGACAGTTCAGAAATTCAGCATTCATCAAAATAGTCAAAAAGTTCAGAAATTCAGCAAAATAGTCAAAAAGTTCAGAAATTCAGCAAAATAGACAACAAGTTCAGAACTTCAGCAAAATAGTTAAAAAGTTCAGAAATTCAGCATATAGTAAAATATTCAAAAGTTTAAACAGTTCAGAAATTCAGCATTTAGCAAATCAGTCAAAAAGTTCAGACAGAACCGTTCTGATGGCTATAAATGCGTTTTTGAAATTTTTATTTCAGAAATTCAGCATTCAGTAAAATATTCAAAAGTTCAAACAGTTCAGAAATTCAGCATTCATCAAAATAGTCAAAAAGTTCAGGAATTCAGCAAAATAGTCAAAAAGTTTAGTACTCCAGCTAAATAGTCAAAAAGTTCAGAAATTCAGCAAAATAGTCAAAAAGTTCAGTACTCCAGCTAAATAGTCAAAAAGTTCAGAAATTCAGCAAAATAGACAAAAAGTTCAGACATAACCGTTCTGATGGCTATAAATGCGATGTTGAAATTTTGAGTTCAGAAATTCAGCATTCACCAAAATAGTCAAATATTTCAGACAGTTCAGAAATTCAGCATTCAGCAAAATAGTCAAAAAGTTCAGAAATTCAGCATTCAGCAAAATAGTCAAAAAGTTCAGAAATTCAGCAAAATAGTCAAAAAGTTCAGTACTCCAGCAAAATAGTCAAAAAGTTTAGAAATTCAGCAAAATAATCAAAAAGTTCAGAAATTCAGCAAAATAGACAAAAAGTTCAGAACTTCAGCAAAATAGTCCAAAAGTTCAGTACTCCAGCTAAATAGTCAAAAAGTTCAGAAATTCAGCAAAATAGTCCAACAGTTTAGTACTCCAGCTAAATAGTCAAAAAGTTCAGAAATTTAGCAAAATAGTCAAAACGTTCAGTACTCCAGCAAAATAGTCAAAAAGTTCAGAAATTCAGCATTAAGCAAAATCGTCAAAAAGTTCAGACAGTTCAGAAATTCAGCATTCATCAAAATAGTCAAAAAGTTCAGAAATTCAGCAAAATAGTCAAAAAGTTCAGAAATTCAGAAAAATAGACAACAAGTTCAGAACTTCAGCAAAATAGTTAAAAAGTTCAGAAATTCAGCATATAGTAAAATATTCAAAAGTTTAAACAGTTCAGAAATTCAGCATTTAGCAAATCAGTCAAAAAGTTCAGACAGAACCGTTCTGATGGCTATAAATGCGTTTTTGAAATTTTTATTTCAGAAATTCAGCATTCAGTAAAATATTCAAAAGTTCAAACAGTTCAGAAATTCAGCATTCATCAAAATAGTCAAAAAGTTCAGGAATTCAGCAAAATAGTCAAAAAGTTTAGTACTCCAGCTAAATAGTCAAAAAGTTCAGAAATTCAGCAAAATAGTCAAAAAGTTCAGTACTCCAGCTAAATAGTCAAAAAGTTCAGAAATTCAGCAAAATAGACAAAAAGTTCAGACATAACCGTTCTGATGGCTATAAATGCGATGTTGAAATTTTGAGTTCAGAAATTCAGCATTCACCAAAATAGTCAAATATTTCAGACAGTTCAGAAATTCAGCATTCAGCAAAATAGTCAAAAAGTTCAGAAATTCAGCATTCAGCAAAATAGTCAAAAAGTTCAGACACATCAGAAATTCAGCATTCAGCAAAATAGTCAAAAAGTTCAGAAATTCAGCAAAATAGTCAAAAAGTTCAGTACTCCAGCAAAATATTCAAAAAGTTTAGAAATTCAGTAAAATAATCAAAAAGTTCAGAAATTCAGCAAAATAGACAAAAAGTTCAGAACTTCAGCAAAATAGTCAAAAAGTACAGAAATTTCACAAAATAGTCAAAAATTTCAGAAATTCATCAAAATAGTCAAAAAGTTCAGAAATTCAGCAAAATAGTCCAACAGTTTAGTACTCCAGCTAAATAGTCAAAAAAATCAGAAATTTAGCAAAATAGTCAAAAAGTTCAGTACTCCAGCAAAATAGTCAAAAATTTCAGAAATTCAGCATTAAGCAAAATCGTCAAAAAGTTCAGACAGTTCAGAAATTCAGCATTCATCAAAATAGTCAAAAAGTTCAGAAATTCAGCAAAATAGTCAAAAAGTTCAGAAATTCAGCAAAATAGACAAAAAGTTCAGAACTTCAGCAAAATAGTTAAAAAGTTCAGAAATTCAGCATATAGTAAAATATTCAAAAGTTTAAACAGTTCAGAAATTCAGCATTTAGCAAATCAGTCAAAAAGTTCAGACAGAACCGTTCTGATGGCTATAAATGCGATGTTGAAATTTTGAGTTCAGAAATTCAGCATTCAGCAAAATAGTCAAATATTTCAGACAGTTCAGAAATTCAGCATTCAGCAAAATAGTCAAAAAGTTCATAAATTCAGCAAAATAGTCAAAACGTTCAGTACTCCAGCAAAATAGTCAAAAAGTTCAGAAATTCAGCAAAATAGTCAAAAATTTCAGAAATTAAGCAAAATAGTCAAAAAGTTCAGAAATTCAGCAAAATAGTTAAAAAGTACAGACATAACCGTTATGATGGCTATAAATGCGTTGTTGAAATTTTTAGTTCAGAAATTCAGCATTCAGTAAAATAGTCAAATATTTCGACAGTTCAGAAATTCAGCATTCAGCAAAATAGTCAAAAAGTTCATAAATTCAGCAAAATAGTCAAAACGTTCAGTACTCCAGCAAAATAGTCAAAAAGTTCAGAAATTCAGCAAAATAGTCAAAAATTTCAGAAATTAAGCAAAATAGTCAAAAAGTTCAGAAATTCAGCAAAATAGACAAAAAGATCAGAACTTCAGCAAAATAGTTAAAAAGTTCAGAAATTCAGCATATAGTAAAATATTCAAAAGTTTAAACAGTTCAGAAATTCAGCATTTAGCAAATCAGTCAAAAAGTTCAGACAGAACCGTTCTGATGGCTATAAATGCGATGTTGAAATTTTGAGTTCAGAAATTCAGCATTCAGCAAAATAGTCAAATATTTCAGACAGTTAGAAATTCAGCATTCAGCAAAATAGTCAAAAAGTTCATAAATTCAGCAAAATAGTCAAAACGTTCAGTATTCCAGCAAAATAGTCAAAAAGTTCAGAAATTCAGCAAAATAGTTAAAAAGTACAGACATAACCGTTATGATGGCTATAAATGCGTTGTTGAAATTTTTAGTTCAGAAATTGAGCATTCAGTAAAATATTCAAAAGTTCAAACAGTTCAGAAATTCAGCATTCATCAAAATAGTGAAAAAGTTCAGGAATTCAGCAAAATAGTCAAAAAGTTCAGTACTCCAGCTAAATAGTCAAAAAGTTCAGAAATTCAGCAAAATAGTCAAAAAATTCAGACATAACCGAAAAGAAACCGTTCAGAAACCGAAATAAAGCGATTTGAAATTTCAGACAGTTCAGAAATTCAGCATTCAGCAAAATAATCAAAAAGTTCAGAAATTCAGCAAAATAGTCAAAAAGTTCAACCAGTTCAGAAATTCAGCATTCAGCAAAATAATCAAATAGTTCAGACAGTTCAGAAATACAGCATTCATCAAAATAGTCAAAAAGTTTAGACCGTTCAGACATTCAGCATTCATCAAAATAGTCGAAAAGTTCAGAAATTCAGCAAAATAGTCAAAAAGTTCAGTACTCCAGCAAAATAGTCAAAAAGTTCAGAAATTCATCAAAATAGTCAAAAAGTTCAGAAATTCAGCAAAATAGTCCAAAAGTTCAGTACTCCAGCTAAATAGTCAAAAAGTTCAGTACTCCAGCAAAATAGTCAAAAAGTTCAGAAATTCAGCAAAATAGACAACAAGTTCAGAACTTCAGCAAAATAGTTAAAAAGTTCAGAAATTCAGCATATAGTAAAATATTCAAAAGTTTAAACAGTTCAGAAATTCAGCATTTAGCAAATCAGTCAAAAAGTTCAGACAGAACCGTTCTGATGGCTATAAATGCGTTTTTGAAATTTTTATTTCAGAAATTCAGCATTCAGTAAAATATTCAAAAGTTCAAACAGTTCAGAAATTCAGCATTCATCAAAATAGTCAAAAAGTTCAGGAATTCAGCAAAATAGTCAAAAAGTTCAGTACTTCAGCAAAATAGTCAAAAAGTTCAGACATAACCGTTCTGATGGCTATAAATGCGATGTTGAAATTTTGAGTTCCGAAATTCAACATTCAGCAAAATAGTCAAATATTTCAGACAGTTCAGAAATTCAGCATTAAGCAAAATAGTCAAAAAACTCAGAAATTCAGCAAAATAGTCAAAAAGTTCAGAAATTCAGCATTCACCAAAATAGTCAAATATTTCAGACAGTTCAGAAATTCAGCATTCAGAAAAATAGTCAAAAAGTTCAGAAATTCAGCATACAGCAAAATAGTCAAAAGGTTCAGACAATTCCGAAATTCAGCATTCAGCAAAATGTTCAAAAAGTTCAGACAGTTCAGATATTCAGCATTCAGCAAAATAGTCAAAAAGTTCAGTACTCCAGCTAAATAGTCAAAAAGTTCAGTACTCTAGCAAAATAGTCAAAAAGTTCAGAACTTCAGCAAAATAGTCAAAAAGTTCAGAAATTCAGCAAAATAGTCAAAAAGTTCAGAAATTCAGCAAAATAGTCAAAACGTTCAGTACTCCAGCAAAATAGTCAAAAAGTTCAGAAATTCAGCATTAAGCAAAATCGTCAAAAAGTTCAGACAGTTCAGAAATTCAGCATTCATCAAAATAGTCAAAAAATTCAGAAATTCAGCAAAATAGTCAAAAAGTTCAGAAATTCAGCAAAATAGACAACAAGTTCAGAACTTCAGCAAAATAGTTAAAAAGTTCAGAAATTCAGCATATAGTAAAATATTCAAAAGTTTAAACAGTTCAGAAATTCAGCATTTAGCAAATCAGTCAAAAAGTTCAGACAGAACCGTTCTGATGGCTATAAATGCGTTTTTGAAATTTTTATTTCAGAAATTCAGCATTCAGTAAAATATTCAAAAGTTCAAACAGTTCAGAAATTCAGCATTCATCAAAATAGTCAAAAAGTTCAGGAATTCAGCAAAATAGTCAAAAAGTTTAGTACTCCAGCTAAATAGTCAAAAAGTTCAGAAATTCAGCAAAATAGTCAAAAAGTTCAGTACTCCAGCTAAATAGTCAAAAAGTTCAGAAATTCAGCAAAATAGACAAAAAGTTCAGACATAACCGTTCTGATGGCTATAAATGCGATGTTGAAATTTTGAGTTCAGAAATTCAGCATTCACCAAAATAGTCAAATATTTCAGACAGTTCAGAAATTCAGCATTCAGCAAAATAGTCAAAAAGTTCAGAAATTCAGCATTCAGCAAAATAGTCAAAAAGTTCAGAAATTCAGCAAAATAGACAAAAAATTCAGTACTCCAGCAAAATAGTCAAAAAGTTTAGAAATTCAGCAAAATAATCAAAAAGTTCAGAAATTCAGCAAAATAGACAAAAAGTTCAGAATTTCAGCAAAATAGTCAAAAAGTTCAGAAATTTCACAAAATAGTCAAAAATTTCAGAAATTCATCAAAATAGTCAAAAAGTTCAGAAATTCAGCAAAATAGTCCAAAAGTTCAGTACTCCAGCTAAATAGTCAAAAAGTTCAGAAATTCAGCAAAATAGTCCAACAGTTTAGTACTCCAGCTAAATAGTCAAAAAGTTCAGAAATTTAGCAAAATAGTCAAAAAGTTCAGTACTCCAGCAAAATAGTCAAAAAGTTCAGAAATTCAGCATTAAGCAAAATCGTCAAAAAGTTCAGACAGTTCAGAAATTCAGCATTCATCAAAATAGTCAAAAAGTTCAGAAATTCAGCAAAATAGTCAAAAAGTTGAGAAATTCAGCAAAATAGACAACAAGTTCAGAACTTCAGCAAAATAGTTAAAAAGTTCAGAAATTCAGCATATAGTAAAATATTCAAAAGTTTAAACAGTTCAGAAATTCAGCATTTAGCAAATCAGTCAAAAAGTTCAGACAGAACCGTTCTGATGGCTATAAATGCGTTTTTGAAATTTTTATTTCAGAAATTCAGCATTCAGTAAAATATTCAAAAGTTCAAACAGTTCAGAAATTCAGCATTCATCAAAATAGTCAAAAAGTTCAGGAATTCAGCAAAATAGTCAAAAAGTTTAGTACTATAGCTAAATAGTCAAAAAGTTCAGAAATTCAGCAAAATAGTCAAAAAGTTCAGTACTCCAGCTAAATAGTCAAAAAGTTCAGAAATTCAGCAAAATGGACAAAAAGTTCAGACATAACCGTTCTGATGGCTATAAATGCGATGTTGAAATTTTGAGTTCAGAAATTCAGCATTCACCAAAATAGTCAAATATTTCAGACAGTTCAGAAATTCAGCATTCAGCAAAATAGTCAAAAAGTTCAGAAATTCAGCATTCAGCAAAATAGTCAAAAAGTTCAGACACATCAGAAATTCAGCATTCAGCAAAATAGTCAAAAAGTTCAGAAATTCAGCAAAATAGTCAAAAAGTTCAGTACTCCAGCAAAATAGACAAAAAGTTCAGAACTTCAGCAAAATAGTCAAAAAGTTCAGAAATTTCACAAAATAGTCAAAAATTTCAGAAATTCATCAAAATAGTCAAAAATCTCAGAAATTCAGCAAAATAGTCCAAAAGTTCAGTACTCCAGCTAAATAGTCAAAAAGTTCAGAAATTCAGCAAAATAGTCCAACAGTTTAGTACTCCAGCTAAATAGTCAAAAAAATCAGAAATTTAGCAAAATAGTCAAAAAGTTCAGTACTCCAGCAAAATAGTCAAAAATTTCAGAAATTCAGCATTAAGCAAAATCGTCAAAAAGTTCAGACAGTTCAGAAATTCAGCATTCATCAAAATAGTCAAAAAGTTCAGAAATTCAGCAAAATAGTCAAAAAGTTCAGAAATTCAGCAAAATAGACAAAAAGTTCAGAACTTCAGCAAAATAGTTAAAAAGTTCAGAAATTCAGCATATAGTAAAATATTCAAAAGTTTAAACAGTTCAGAAATTCAGCATTTAGCAAATCAGTCAAAAAGTTCAGACAGAACCGTTCTGATGGCTATAAATGCGATGTTGAAATTTTGAGTTCAGAAATTCAGCATTCAGCAAAATAGTCAAATATTTCAGACAGTTCAGAAATTCAGCATTCAGCAAAATAGTCAAAAAGTTCATAAATTCAGCAAAATAGTCAAAACGTTCAGTACTCCAGCAAAATAGTCAAAAAGTTCAGAAATTCAGCAAAATAGTCAAAAATTTCAGAAATTAAGCAAAATAGTCAAAAAGTTCAGAAATTCAGCAAAATAGTTAAAAAGTACAGACATAACCGTTATGATGGCTATAAATGCGTTGTTGAAATTTTTAGTTCAGAAATTCAGCATTCAGTAAAATAGTCAAATATTTCGACAGTTCAGAAATTCAGCATTCAGCAAAATAGTCAAAAAGTTCATAAATTCAGCAAAATAGTCAAAACGTTCAGTACTCCAGCAAAATAGTCAAAAAGTTCAGAAATTCAGCAAAATAGTCAAAAATTTCAGAAATTAAGCAAAATAGTCAAAAAGTTCAGAAATTCAGCAAAATAGACAAAAAGTTCAGAACTTCAGCAAAATAGTTAAAAAGTTCAGAAATTCAGCATATAGTAAAATATTCAAAAGTTTAAACAGTTCAGAAATTCAGCATTTAGCAAATCAGTCAAAAAGTTCAGACAGAACCGTTCTGATGGCTATAAATGCGATGTTGAAATTTTGAGTTCAGAAATTCAGCATTCAGCAAAATAGTCAAATATTTCAGACAGTTCAGAAATTCAGCATTCAGCAAAATAGTCAAAAAGTTCATAAATTCAGCAAAATAGTCAAAACGTTCAGTATTCCAGCAAAATAGTCAAAAAGTTCAGAAATTCAGCAAAATAGTCAAAAATTTCAGAAATTAAGCAAAAAAGTCAAAAAGTTCAGAAATTCAGCAAAATAGTTAAAAAGTACAGACATAACCGTTATGATGGCTATAAATGCGTTGTTGAAATATTTAGTTCAGAAATTGAGCATTCAGTAAAATATTCAAAAGTTCAAACAGTTCAGAAATTCAGCAAAATAGTCAAAAAGTTCAACCAGTTCAGAAATTCAGCATTCAGCAAAATAATCAAATAGTTCAGACAGTTCAGAAATACAGCATTCATCAAAATAGTCAAAAAGTTTAGACCGTTCAGACATTCAGCATTCATCAAAATAGTCGAAAAGTTCAGAAATTCAGCAAAATAGTCAAAAAGTTCAGTACTCCAGCAAAATAGTCAAAAAGTTCAGAAATTCATCAAAATAGTCAAAAAGTTCAGAAATTCATCAAAATAGTCAAAAAGTTCAGAAATTCAGCAAAATAGTCCAAAAGTTCAGTACTCCAGCTAAATAGTCAAAAAGTTCAGAAATTCAGCAAAATAGTCAAAAGTTTAGTACTCCAGCTAAATAGTCAAAAAGTTCAGTACTCCAGCAAAATAGTCAAAAAGTTCAGTACTCCAGCAAAATAGTCAAAAAGTTCAGAAATTCAGCATTAAGCAAAATCGTCAAAAAGTTCAGACAGTTCAGAAATTCAACATTCATCAAAATAGTCAAAAAGTTCAGAAATTCAGCAAAATAGTCAAAAAGTTCAGAAATTCAGCAAAATAAACAAAAAATTCATACATAACCGAAAAGAAACCGTTCAGAAACCGAAATAAAGCGATTTGAAATTTCAGACAGTTCAGAAATTCAGCATTCAGCAAAATAATCAAAAAGTTCAGAAATTCAGCAAAATAGTCAAAAAGTTCAACCAGTTCAGAAATTCAGCATTCAGCAAAATAATCAAATAGTTCAGACAGTTCAGAAATTCGGCATTCATCAAAATAGTAAAAAGTTTAGACCGTTCAGACATTCAGCATTCATCAAAATAGTCGAAAAGTTCAGAAATTCAGCAAAATAGTCAAAAAGTTCAGTACTCCAGCAAAATAGTCAAAAAATTCAGAAATTCATCAAAATAGTCAAAAAGTTCAGAAATTCAGCAAAATAGTCCAAAAGTTCAGTACTCCAGCAAAATAGACAAAAAGTTCAGAACTTCAGCAAAATTGTTAAAAAGTTCAGAAATTCAGCATATAGTAAAATATTCAAAAGTTTAAACAGTTCAGAAATTCAGCATTTAGCAAATCAGTCAAAAAGTTCAGACAGAACCGTTCTGATGGCTATAAATGCGATGTTGAAATTTTGAGTTCAGAAATTCAGCATTCAGCAAAATAGTCAAATATTTCAGACAGTTCAGAAATTCAACATTCAGCAAAATAGTCAAAAAGTTCAGAAATTCAGCATCCAGCAAATTAGTCAAAAAGTTCAGACAGTTCAGAAATTCAGCATTCATCAAAATAGTGAAAAAGTTCAGGAATTCAGCAAAATAGTCAAAAAGTTCAGTACTCCAGCTAAATAGTCAAAAAGTTCAGAAATTCAGCAAAATAGTCAAAAAATTCAGACATAACCGAAAAGAAACCGTTCAGAAACCGAAATAAAGCGATTTGAAATTTCAGACAGTTCAAAAATTCAGCATTCAGCAAAATAATCAAAAAGTTCAGTACTCCAGCTAAATAGTCAAAAAGTTCAGAAATACAGCAAAATAGTCAAAAAGTTCAGTACTCCAGCAAAATAGTCAAAAAGTTCAGAAATTCAGCAAAATAGTCAAAAAGTTCAACCAGTTCAGAAATTCAGCATTCAGCAAAATAATCAAATAGTTCAGACAGTTCAGATATTCAGCATTCATCAAAATACTCAAAAAGTTTAGACCGTTCAGACATTCAGCATTCATCAAAATAGTCAAAAAGTTAAGAAATTCAGCAAAATAGTCAAAAAGTTCAGTACTCCAGCAAAATAGTCAAAAAGTTCAGAAATTCAGCAAAATAGTCAAAAATTTCAGAAATTAAGCAAAATAGTCAAAAAGTTCAGAAATTCAGAAAAATAGTTAAAAGCACAGACATAACCGTTATGATGGCTATAAATGCGTTTTTGAAATTTTTATTTCAGAAATTCAGCATTCAGTAAAATATTCAAAAGTTCAAACAGTTCAGAAATTCAGCATTCATTAAAATAGTCAAAAAGTTCAGGAATTCAGCAAAATAGTCAAAAAGTTCAGACATAACCGTTCTGATGGCTATAAATGCGATGTTGAAATTTTGAGTTCAGAAATTCAGCATTCACCAAAATAGTCAAATATTTCAGACAGTTCAGAAATTCAGCTTTCAGCAAAATAGTCAAAATGTTCAGAAATTCAGCATACAGCAAAATAGTCAAAAAGTTCAGACAGTTCAGAAATTCAGCATTAAGCAAAATAGTCAAAAAGTTCAGAAATTCAGCAAAATAGTCAAAAAGTTCAGAAATTCAGCATTCACCAAAATAGTCAAATATTTCAGACAGTTCAGAAATTCAGCATTCAGAAAAATAGTCAAAAAGTTCAGAAATTCAGCATACAGCAAAATAGTCAAAAAGTTCAGACAATTCAGAAATTCAGCATTCAGCAAAATGTTCAAAAAGTTCAGACAGTTCAGATATTCAGCATCAGCAAAATAGTCAAAAAGTTCAGACAGTTCAGAAATTCAGCATTCAGCAAAATAGTCAAAAAGTTCAGTAGTCCAGCTAAATAGTCAAAAAGTTCAGTACTCCAGCAAAATAGTCAAAAAGTTCAGAAATTCAGCAAAATAGTCAAAAACTTCAGAAATTCAGCATTAAGCAAAATAGTCAAAAAGTTCAACCAGTTCAGCATTCAGCAAAATAGTCTTATAGTTCAAACAGTTCAGAAATTCAGCATTAGGCAAATCAGTCAAAAAGTTCAGAAATTCAGCAAAATAGTCAAAAAGTTCAGTACTCCAGCTAAATAGTCAAAAAGTTCAGAAATTCAGCAAAATAGTCAAAAAGTTCAGAAATTCAGCAAAATAGTCAAAAAGTTCAGACATAACCGTTCTGATGGCTATAAATGCGATGTTGAAATTTTGAGTTCCGAAATTCAACATTCAGCAAAATAGTCAAATATTTCAGACAGTTCAGAAATTCAGCATTAAGCAAAATAGTCAAAAAGTTCAGAAATTCAGCAAAATAGTCAAAAAGTTCAGAAATTCAGCATTCACCAAAATAGTCAAATATTTCAGACAGTTCAGAAATTCAGCATTCAGAAAAATAGTCAAAAAGTTCAGAAATTCAGCATACAGCAAAATAGTCAAAAAGTTCAGACAATTCAGAAATTCAGCATTCAGCAAAATGTTCAAAAAGTTCAGACAGTTCAGAAATTCAGCATTCACCAAAATAGTCAAATATTTCAGACAGTTCAGAAATTCAGCATTCAGAAAAATAGTCAAAAAGATCAGAAATTCAGCATACAGCAAAATAGTCAAAAAGTTCAGACAATTCAGAAATTCAGCATTCAGCAAAATAGTCAAAAAGTTCAGTACTCTAGCAAAATAGTCAAAAAGTTCAGAAATTCAGCAAAATAGTCAAAAACTTCAGAAATTCAGCATTAAGCAAACTAGTCAAAAAGTTCAACCAGTTCAGCATTCAGCAAAATAGTCTTATAGTTCAAACAGTTCAGAAATTCAGCATTAGGCAAATCAGTCAAAATGTTCAGACAGAACCGTTCTGATGGCTATAAATGCGATGTTGAAATTTTGAGTTCAGAAATTCAGCATTCAGCAAAATAGTCAAAAAGTTCAGATATAACCTTTCTGATGGCTATAAATGCGATGTTGAAATTTTGAGTTCCGAAATTCAGCATTCAGCAAAATAGTCAAAAAGTTCAGAAATTCAGCATACAGCAAAATAGTCAAATATTTCAGACAGTTCAGAAATTCAGCATTAAGCAAAATAGTCAAAAAGTTCAGAAATTCAGCAAAATAGTCAAAAAGTTCAGAAATTCAGCATTCACCAAAATAGTCAAATATTTCAGACAGTTCAGAAATTCAGCATTCAGAAAAATAGTCAAAAAGTTCAGACAGTTCAGAAATTCAGCATTCACCAAAATAGTCAAATATTTCAGACAGTTCAGAAATTCAGCATTCAGAAAAATAGTCAAAAAGATCAGAAATTCAGCATACAGCAAAATAGTCAAAAAGTTCAGACAATTCAGAAATTCAGCATTCAGCAAAATAGTCAAAAAGTTCAGTACTCCAGCTAAATAGTCAAAAAGTTCAGTACTCTAGCAAAATAGTCAAAAAGTTCAGAAATTCAGCAAAATAGTCAAAAACTTCAGAAATTCAGCATTAAGCAAAAAAGTCAAAAAGTTCAACCAGTTCAGCATTCAGCAAAATAGTCTTATAGTTCAAACAGTTCAGAAATTCAGCATTAGGCAAATCAGTCAAAATGTTCAGACAGAACCGTTCTGATGGCTATAAATGCGATGTTGAAATTTTGAGTTCAGAAATTCAGCATTCACCAAAATAGTCAAATATTTCAGACAGTTCAGAAATTCAGCATTCAGAAAAATAGTCAAAAAGTTCAGAAATTCAGCATACAGCAAAATAGTCAAAAAGTTCAGAAATTCAGCAAAATAGTCAAAAAGTTCAGAAATTCAGCATTCACCAAAATAGTCAAATATTTCAGACAGTTCAGAAATTCAGCATTCAGAAAAATAGTCAAAAAGTTCAGAAATTCAGCATACAGCAAAATAGTCAAAAAGTTCAGACAATTCAGAAATTCAGCATTCAGCAAAATAGTCAAAAAGTTCAGTACTCTAGCAAAATAGTCAAAAAGTTCAGAAATTCAGCAAAATAGTCAAAAACTTCAGAAATTCAGCATTCAGCAAAATGTTCAAAAAGTTCAGACAGTTCAGATATTCAGCATCAGCAAAATAGTCAAAAAGTTCAGACAGTTCAGAAATTCAGCATTCACCAAAATAGTCAAATATTTCAGACAGTTCAGAAATTCAGCATTCAGAAAAATAGTCAAAAAGATCAGAAATTCAGCATACAGCAAAATAGTCAAAAAGTTCAGACAATTCAGAAATTCAGCATTCAGCAAAATAGTCAAAAAGTTCAGTACTCTAGCAAAATAGTCAAAAAGTTCAGAAATTCAGCAAAATAGTCAAAAACTTCAGAAATTCAGCATTAAGCAAAATAGTCAAAAAGTTCAACCAGTTCAGCATTCAGCAAAATAGTCAAAAAGTTCAGACAATTCAGAAATTCAGCATTCAGCAAAAAAATCAAAAAGTTCAGAAATTCAGCATACAGCAAAATAGTCAAAAAGTTCAGACAGTTCAGAAATTCAGCATTAAGCAAAATAGTCAAAAAGTTCAGAAATTCAGCAAAATAGTCAAAAAGTTCAGAAATTCAGCATTCACCAAAATAGTCAAATATTTCAGACAGTTCAGAAATTCAGCATTCAGAAAAATAGTCAAAAAGTTCAGAAATTCAGCATACAGCAAAATAGTCAAAAAGTTCAGACAATTCAGAAATTCAGCATTCAGCAAAATGTTCAAAAAGTTCAGACAGTTCAGATATTCAGCATCAGCAAAATAGTCAAAAAGTTCAGACAGTTCAGAAATTCAGCATTCAGCAAAATAGTCAAAAAGTTCAGTACTCCAGCTAAATAGTCAAAAAGTTCAGTACTCCAGCAAAATAGTCAAAAAGTTCAGAAATTCAGCAAAATAGTCAAAAACTTCAGAAATTCAGCATTAAGCAAAATAGTCAAAAAGTTCAACCAGTTCAGCATTCAGCAAAATAGTCTTATAGTTCAAACAGTTCAGAAATTCAGCATTAGGCAAATCAGTCAAAAAGTTCAGAAATTCAGCAAAATAGTCAAAAAGTTCAGTACTCCAGCTAAATAGTCAAAAAATTCAGAAATTCACAAAATAGTCAAAAAGTTCAGAAATTCAGCAAAATAGTCAAAAAGTTCAGACATAACCGTTCTGATGGCTATAAATGCGATGTTGAAATTTTGAGTTCCGAAATTCAACATTCAGCAAAATAGTCAAATATTTCAGACAGTTCAGAAATTCAGCATTAAGCAAAATAGTCAAAAAGTTCAGAAATTCAGCAAAATAGTCAAAAAGTTCAGAAATTCAGCATTCACCAAAATAGTCAAATATTTCAGACAGTTCAGAAATTCAGCATTCAGAAAAATAGTCAAAAAGTTCAGAAATTCAGCATACAGCAAAATAGTCAAAAAGTTCAGACAATTCAGAAATTCAGCATTCAGCAAAATGTTCAAAAAGTTCAGACAGTTCAGATATTCAGCATCAGCAAAATAGTCAAAAAGTTCAGACAGTTCAGAAATTCAGCATTCACCAAAATAGTCAAATATTTCAGACAGTTCAGAAATTCAGCATTCAGAAAAATAGTCAAAAAGATCAGAAATTCAGCATATAGCAAAATAGTCAAAAAGTTCAGACAATTCAGAAATTCAGCATTCAGCAAAATAGTCAAAAAATTCAGTACTCCAGCTAAATAGTCAAAAAGTTCAGTACTCTAGCAAAATAGTCAAAAAGTTCAGAAATTCAGCAAAATAGTCAAAAACTTCAGAAATTCAGCATTAAGCAAAATAGTCAAAAAGTTCAACCAGTTCAGCATTCAGCAAAATAGTCTTATAGTTCAAACAGTTCAGAAATTCAGCATTAGGCAAATCAGTCAAAATGTTCAGACAGAACCGTTCTGATGGCTATAAATGCGATGTTGAAATTTTGAGTTCAGAAATTCAGCATTCAGCAAAATAGTCAAAAAGTTCAGATATAACCTTTCTGATGGCTATAAATGCGATGTTGAAATTTTGAGTTCCGAAATTCAGCATTCAGCAAAATAGTCAAAAAGTTCAGAAATTCAGCATACAGCAAAATAGTCAAATATTTCAGACAGTTCAGAAATTCAGCATTCAGAAATATAGTCAAAAAGTTCAGAAATTCAGCATACAGCAAAATAGTCAAATATTTCAGACAGTTCAGAAATTCAGCATTAAGCAAAATAGTCAAAAAGTTCAGAAATTCAGCAAAATAGTCAAAAAGTTCAGAAATTCAGCATTCACCAAAATAGTCAAATATTTCAGAAAGTTCAGAAATTCAGCATTCAGAAAAATAGTCAAAAAGTTCAGACAGTTCAGAAATTCAGCATTCACCAAAATAGTCAAATATTTCAGACAGTTCAGAAATTCAGCATTCAGAAAAATAGTCAAAAAGATCAGAAATTCAGCATACAGCAAAATAGTCAAAAAGTTCAGACAATTCAGAAATTCAGCATTCAGCAAAATAGTCAAAAAGTTCAGTACTCCAGCTAAATAGTCAAAAAGTTCAGTACTCTAGCAAAATAGTCAAAAAGTTCAGAAATTCAGCAAAATAGTCAAAAACTTCAGAAATTCAGCATTAAGCAAAAAAGTCAAAAAGTTCAACCAGTTCAGCATTCAGCAAAATAGTCTTATAGTTCAAACAGTTCAGAAATTCAGCATTAGGCAAATCAGTCAAAATGTTCAGACAGAACCGTTCTGATGGCTATAAATGCGATGTTGAAATTTTGAGTTCAGAAATTCAGCATTCACCAAAATAGTCAAATATTTCAGACAGTTCAGAAATTCAGCTTTCAGCAAAATAGTCAAAAAGTTCAGAAATTCAGCATACAGCAAAATAGTCAAAAAGTTCAGACAGTTCAGAAATTCAGCATTAAGCAAAATAGTCAAAAAGTTCAGAAATTCAGCAAAATAGTCAAAAAGTTCAGAAATTCAGCATTGACCAAAATAGTCAAATATTTCAGACAGTTCAGAAATTCAGCATTCAGAAAAATAGTCAAAAAGTTCAGAAATTCAGCATACAGCAAAATAGTCAAAAAGTTCAGACAATTCAGAAATTCAGCATTCAGCAAAATGTTCAAAAAGTTCAGACAGTTCAGATATTCAGCATCAGCAAAATAGTCAAAAAGTTCAGACAGTTCAGAAATTCAGCATTCAGCAAAATAGTCAAAAAGTTCAGTACTCCAGCTAAATAGTCAAAAAGTTCAGTACTCCAGCAAAATAGTCAAAAAGTTCAGAAATTCAGCAAAATAGTCAAAAACTTCAGAAATTCAGCATTAAGCAAAATAGTCAAAAAGTTCAACCAGTACAGCATTCAGCAAAATAGTCTTATAGTTCAAACAGTTCAGAAATTCAGCATTAGGCAAATCAGTCAAAAAGTTCAGAAATTCAGCAAAATAGTCAAAAAGTTCAGTACTCCAGCTAAATAGTCAAAAAGTTCAGAAATTCAGCAAAATAGTCAAAAAGTTCAGAAATTCAGCAAAATAGTCAAAAAGTTCAGAAATTCAGCAAAATAGTCAAAAAGTTCAGACATAACCGTTCTGATGGCTATAAATGCGATGTTGAAATTTTGAGTTCCGAAATTCAACATTCAGCAAAATAGTCAAATATTTCAGACAGTTCAGAAATTCAGCATTAAGCAAAATAGTCAAAAAGTTCAGAAATTCAGCAAAATAGTCAAAAAGTTCAGAAATTCAGCATTCACCAAAATAGTCAAATATTTCAGACAGTTCAGAAATTCAGCATTCAGAAAAATAGTCAAAAAGTTCAGAAATTCAGCATACAGCAAAATAGTCAAAAAGTTCAGACAATTCAGAAATTCAGCATTCAGCAAAATAGTCAAAAAGTTCAGACAGTTCAGAAATTCAGCATTAAGCAAAATAGTCAAAAAGTTCAGAAATTCAGCAAAATAGTCAAAAAGTTCCGAAATTCAGCATTCACCAAAATAGTCAAATATTTCAGACAGTTCAGAAATTCAGCATTCAGAAAAATAGTCAAAAAGTTCAGAAATTCAGCATACAGCAAAATAGTCAAAAAGTTCAGACAATTCAGAAATTCAGCATTCAGCAAAATGTTCAAAAAGTTCAGACAGTTCAGATATTCAGCATCAGCAAAATAGTCAAAAAGTTCAGACAGTTCAGAAATTCAGCATTCAGCAAAATAGTCAAAAAGTTCAGTACTCCAGCTAAATAGTCAAAAAGTTCAGTACTCCAGCAAAATAGTCAAAAAGTTCAGAAATTCAGCAAAATAGTCAAAAACTTCAGAAATTCAGCATTAAGCAAAATAGTCAAAAAGTTCAACCAGTTCAGCATTCAGCAAAATAGTCTTATAGTTCAAACAGTTCAGAAATTCAGCATTAGGCAAATCAGTCAAAAAGTTCAGAAATTCAGCAAAATAGTCAAAAAGTTCAGTACTCCAGCTAAATAGTCAAAAAGTACAGAAATTCAGCAAAATAGTCAAAAAGTTCAGAAATTCAGCAAAATAGTCAAAAAGTTCAGACATAACCGTTCTGATGGCTATAAATGCGATGTTGAAATTTTGAGTTCCGAAATTCAACATTCAGCAAAATAGTCAAATATTTCAGACAGTTCAGAAATTCAGCATTAAGCAAAATAGTCAAAAAGTTCAGAAATTCAGCAAAATAGTCAAAAAGTTCAGAAATTCAGCATTCACCAAAATAGTCAAATATTTCAGACAGTTCAGAAATTCAGCATTCAGAAAAATAGTCAAAAAGTTCAGAAATTCAGCATACAGCAAAATAGTCAAAAATTTTTTGTTCAGACAATTCAGAAATTCAGCATTCAGCAAAATGTTCAAAAAGTTCAGACAGTTCAGATATTCAGCATCAGCAAAATAGTCAAAAAGTTCAGACAGTTCAGAAATTCAGCATTCACCAAAATAGTCAAATATTTCAGACAGTTCAGAAATTCAGCATTCAGAAAAATAGTCAAAAAGATCAGAAATTCAGCATACAGCAAAATAGTCAAAAAGTTCAGACAATTCAGAAATTCAGCATTCAGCAAAATAGTCAAAAAGTTCAGTACTCCAGCTAAATAGTCAAAAAGTTCAGTACTCTAGCAAAATAGTCAAAAAGTTCAGAAATTCAGCAAAATAGTCAAAAACTTCAGAAATTCAGCATTAAGCAAAATAGTCAAAAAGTTCAACCAGTTCAGCATTCAGCAAAATAGTCTTATAGTTCAAACAGTTCAGAAATTCAGCATTAGGCAAATCAGTCAAAATGTTCAGACAGAACCGTTCTGATGGCTATAAATGCGATGTTGAAATTTTGAGTTCAGAAATTCAGCATTCAGCAAAATAGTCAAAAAGTTCAGATATAACCTTTCTGATGGCTATAAATGCGATGTTGAAATTTTGAGTTCCGAAATTCAACATTCAGCAAAATAGTCAAAAAGTTCAGAAATTCAGCATACAGCAAAATAGTCAAATATTTCAGACAGTTCAGAAATTCAGCATTCAGAAATATAGTCAAAAAGTTCAGAAATTCAGCATACAGCAAAATAGTCAAATATTTCAGACAGTTCAGAAATTCAGCATTAAGCAAAATAGTCAAAAAGTTCAGAAATTCAGCAAAATAGTCAAAAAGTTCAGAAATTCAGCATTCACCAAAATAGTCAAATATTTCAGACAGTTCAGAAATTCAGCATTCAGAAAAATAGTCAAAAAGTTCAGACAGTTCAGAAATTCAGCATTCACCAAAATAGTCAAATATTTCAGACAGTTCAGAAATTCAGCATTCAGAAAAATAGTCAAAAAGATCAGAAATTCAGCATACAGCAAAATAGTCAAAAAGTTCAGACAATTCAGAAATTCAGCATTCAGCAAAATAGTCAAAAAGTTCAGTACTCCAGCTAAATAGTCAAAAAGTTCAGTACTCTAGCAAAATAGTCAAAAAGTTCAGAAATTCAGCAAAATAGTCAAAAACTTCAGAAATTCAGCATTAAGCAAAAAAGTCAAAAAGTTCAACCAGTTCAGCATTCAGCAAAATAGTCTTATAGTTCAAACAGTTCAGAAATTCAGCATTAGGCAAATCAGTCAAAATGTTCAGACAGAACCGTTCTGATGGCTATAAATGCGATGTTGAAATTTTGAGTTCAGAAATTCAGCATTCACCAAAATAGTCAAATATTTCAGACAGTTCAGAAATTCAGCTTTCAGCAAAATAGTCAAAAAGTTCAGAAATTCAGCATACAGCAAAATAGTCAAAAAGTTCAGACAGTTCAGAAATTCAGCATTAAGCAAAATAGTCAAAAAGTTCAGAAATTCAGCAAAATAGTCAAAAAGTTCAGAAATTCAGCATTCACCAAAATAGTCAAATATTTCAGACAGTTCAGAAATTCAGCATTCAGAAAAATAGTCAAAAAGTTCAGAAATTCAGCATACAGCAAAATAGTCAAAAAGTTCAGACAATTCAGAAATTCAGCATTCAGCAAAATGTTCAAAAAGTTCAGACAGTTCAGATATTCAGCATCAGCAAAATAGTCAAAAAGTTCAGACAGTTCAGAAATTCAGCATTCAGCAAAATAGTCAAAAAGTTCAACCAGTTCAGCATTCAGCAAAATAGTCTTATAGTTCAAACAGTTCAGAAATTCAGCATTAGGCAAATCAGTCAAAAAGTTCAGAAATTCAGCAAAATAGTCAAAAAGTTCAGTACTCCAGCTAAATAGTCAAAAAGTACAGAAATTCAGCAAAATAGTCAAAAAGTTCAGAAATTCAGCAAAATAGTCAAAAAGTTCAGACATAACCGTTCTGATGGCTATAAATGCGATGTTGAAATTTTGAGTTCCGAAATTCAACATTCAGCAAAATAGTCAAAAAGTTCAGAAATTCAGCATACAGCAAAATAGTCAAATATTTCAGACAGTTCAGAAATTCAGCATTCAGAAATATAGTCAAAAAGTTCAGAAATTCAGCATACAGCAAAATAGTCAAATATTTCAGACAGTTCAGAAATTCAGCATTAAGCAAAATAGTCAAAAAGTTCAGAAATTCAGCAAAATAGTCAAAAAGTTCAGAAATTCAGCATTCACCAAAATAGTCAAATATTTCAGACAGTTCAGAAATTCAGCATTCAGAAAAATAGTCAAAAAGTTCAGACAGTTCAGAAATTCAGCATTCACCAAAATAGTCAAATATTTCAGACAGTTCAGAAATTCAGCATTCAGAAAAATAGTCAAAAAGATCAGAAATTCAGCATACAGCAAAATAGTCAAAAAGTTCAGACAATTCAGAAATTCAGCATTCAGCAAAATAGTCAAAAAGTTCAGTACTCCAGCTAAATAGTCAAAAAGTTCAGTACTCTAGCAAAATAGTCAAAAAGTTCAGAAATTCAGCAAAATAGTCAAAAACTTCAGAAATTCAGCATTAAGCAAAAAAGTCAAAAAGTTCAACCAGTTCAGCATTCAGCAAAATAGTCTTATAGTTCAAACAGTTCAGAAATTCAGCATTAGGCAAATCAGTCAAAATGTTCAGACAGAACCGTTCTGATGGCTATAAATGCGATGTTGAAATTTTGAGTTCAGAAATTCAGCATTCAGCAAAATAGTCAAAAAGTTCAGATATAACCTTTCTGATGGCTATAAATGCGATGTTGAAATTTTGAGTTCCGAAATTCAGCATTCAGCAAAATAGTCAAAAAGTTCAGAAATTCAGCATACAGCAAAATAGTCAAATATTTCAGACAGTTCAGAAATTCAGCATTCAGAAATATAGTCAAAAAGTTCAGAAATTCAGCATACAGCAAAATAGTCAAATATTTCAGACAGTTCAGAAATTCAGCATTAAGCAAAATAGTCAAAAAGTTCAGAAATTCAGCAAAATAGTCAAAAAGTTCAGAAATTCAGCATTCACCAAAATAGTCAAATATTTCAGACAGTTCAGAAATTCAGCATTCAGAAAAATAGTCAAAAAGTTCAGACAGTTCAGAAATTCAGCATTCACCAAAATAGTCAAATATTTCAGACAGTTCAGAAATTCAGCATTCAGAAAAATAGTCAAAAAGATCAGAAATTCAGCATACAGCAAAATAGTCAAAAAGTTCAGACAATTCAGAAATTCAGCATTCAGCAAAATAGTCAAAAAGTTCAGTACTCCAGCTAAATAGTCAAAAAGTTCAGTACTCTAGCAAAATAGTCAAAAAGTTCAGAAATTCAGCAAAATAGTCAAAAACTTCAGAAATTCAGCATTAAGCAAAAAAGTCAAAAAGTTCAACCAGTTCAGCATTCAGCAAAATAGTCTTATAGTTCAAACAGTTCAGAAATTCAGCATTAGGCAAATCAGTCAAAATGTTCAGACAGAACCGTTCTGATGGCTATAAATGCGATGTTGAAATTTTGAGTTCAGAAATTCAGCATTCACCAAAATAGTCAAATATTTCAGACAGTTCAGAAATTCAGCTTTCAGCAAAATAGTCAAAAAGTTCAGAAATTCAGCATACAGCAAAATAGTCAAAAAGTTCAGACAGTTCAGAAATTCAGCATTAAGCAAAATAGTCAAAAAGTTCAGAAATTCAGCAAAATAGTCAAAAAGTTCAGAAATTCAGCAAAATAGTCAAAAAGTTCAGAAATTCAGCATTCACCAAAATAGTCAAATATTTCAGACAGTTCAGAAATTCAGCATTCAGAAAAATAGTCAAAAAGTTCAGAAATTCAGCATACAGCAAAATAGTCAAAAAGTTCAGACAATTCAGAAATTCAGCATTCAGCAAAATGTTCAAAAAGTTCAGACAGTTCAGATATTCAGCATCAGCAAAATAGTCAAAAAGTTCAGACAGTTCAGAAATTCAGCATTCAGAAAAATAGTCAAAAAGATCAGAAATTCAGCATACAGCAAAATAGTCAAAAAGTTCAGACAATTCAGAAATTCAGCATTCAGCAAAATAGTCAAAAAGTTCAGTACTCCAGCTAAATAGTCAAAAAGTTCAGTACTCTAGCAAAATAGTCAAAAAGTTCAGAAATTCAGCAAAATAGTCAAAAACTTCAGAAATTCAGCATTAAGCAAAAAAGTCAAAAAGTTCAACCAGTTCAGCATTCAGCAAAATAGTCTTATAGTTCAAACAGTTCAGAAATTCAGCATTAGGCAAATCAGTCAAAATGTTCAGACAGAACCGTTCTGATGGCTATAAATGCGATGTTGAAATTTTGAGTTCAGAAATTCAGCATTCACCAAAATAGTCAAATATTTCAGACAGTTCAGAAATTCAGCTTTCAGCAAAATAGTCAAAAAGTTCAGAAATTCAGCATACAGCAAAATAGTCAAAAAGTTCAGACAGTTCAGAAATTCAGCATTAAGCAAAATAGTCAAAAAGTTCAGAAATTCAGCAAAATAGTCAAAAAGTTCAGAAATTCAGCATTCACCAAAATAGTCAAATATTTCAGACAGTTCAGAAATTCAGCATTCAGAAAAATAGTCAAAAAGTTCAGAAATTCAGCATACAGCAAAATAGTCAAAAAGTTCAGACAATTCAGAAATTCAGCATTCAGCAAAATGTTCAAAAAGTTCAGACAGTTCAGATATTCAGCATCAGCAAAATAGTCAAAAAGTTCAGACAGTTCAGAAATTCAGCATTCAGCAAAATAGTCAAAAAGTTCAACCAGTTCAGCATTCAGCAAAATAGTCTTATAGTTCAAACAGTTCAGAAATTCAGCATTAGGCAAATCAGTCAAAAAGTTCAGAAATTCAGCAAAATAGTCAAAAAGTTCAGTACTCCAGCTAAATAGTCAAAAAGTACAGAAATTCAGCAAAATAGTCAAAAAGTTCAGAAATTCAGCAAAATAGTCAAAAAGTTCAGACATAACCGTTCTGATGGCTATAAATGCGATGTTGAAATTTTGAGTTCCGAAATTCAACATTCAGCAAAATAGTCAAAAAGTTCAGAAATTCAGCATACAGCAAAATAGTCAAATATTTCAGACAGTTCAGAAATTCAGCATTCAGAAATATAGTCAAAAAGTTCAGAAATTCAGCATACAGCAAAATAGTCAAATATTTCAGACAGTTCAGAAATTCAGCATTAAGCAAAATAGTCAAAAAGTTCAGAAATTCAGCAAAATAGTCAAAAAGTTCAGAAATTCAGCATTCACCAAAATAGTCAAATATTTCAGACAGTTCAGAAATTCAGCATTCAGAAAAATAGTCAAAAAGTTCAGACAGTTCAGAAATTCAGCATTCACCAAAATAGTCAAATATTTCAGACAGTTCAGAAATTCAGCATTCAGAAAAATAGTCAAAAAGATCAGAAATTCAGCATACAGCAAAATAGTCAAAAAGTTCAGACAATTCAGAAATTCAGCATTCAGCAAAATAGTCAAAAAGTTCAGTACTCCAGCTAAATAGTCAAAAAGTTCAGTACTCTAGCAAAATAGTCAAAAAGTTCAGAAATTCAGCAAAATAGTCAAAAACTTCAGAAATTCAGCATTAAGCAAAAAAGTCAAAAAGTTCAACCAGTTCAGCATTCAGCAAAATAGTCTTATAGTTCAAACAGTTCAGAAATTCAGCATTAGGCAAATCAGTCAAAATGTTCAGACAGAACCGTTCTGATGGCTATAAATGCGATGTTGAAATTTTGAGTTCAGAAATTCAGCATTCAGCAAAATAGTCAAAAAGTTCAGATATAACCTTTCTGATGGCTATAAATGCGATGTTGAAATTTTGAGTTCCGAAATTCAGCATTCAGCAAAATAGTCAAAAAGTTCAGAAATTCAGCATACAGCAAAATAGTCAAATATTTCAGACAGTTCAGAAATTCAGCATTCAGAAATATAGTCAAAAAGTTCAGAAATTCAGCATACAGCAAAATAGTCAAATATTTCAGACAGTTCAGAAATTCAGCATTAAGCAAAATAGTCAAAAAGTTCAGAAATTCAGCAAAATAGTCAAAAAGTTCAGAAATTCAGCATTCACCAAAATAGTCAAATATTTCAGACAGTTCAGAAATTCAGCATTCAGAAAAATAGTCAAAAAGTTCAGACAGTTCAGAAATTCAGCATTCACCAAAATAGTCAAATATTTCAGACAGTTCAGAAATTCAGCATTCAGAAAAATAGTCAAAAAGATCAGAAATTCAGCATACAGCAAAATAGTCAAAAAGTTCAGACAATTCAGAAATTCAGCATTCAGCAAAATAGTCAAAAAGTTCAGTACTCCAGCTAAATAGTCAAAAAGTTCAGTACTCTAGCAAAATAGTCAAAAAGTTCAGAAATTCAGCAAAATAGTCAAAAACTTCAGAAATTCAGCATTAAGCAAAAAAGTCAAAAAGTTCAACCAGTTCAGCATTCAGCAAAATAGTCTTATAGTTCAAACAGTTCAGAAATTCAGCATTAGGCAAATCAGTCAAAATGTTCAGACAGAACCGTTCTGATGGCTATAAATGCGATGTTGAAATTTTGAGTTCAGAAATTCAGCATTCACCAAAATAGTCAAATATTTCAGACAGTTCAGAAATTCAGCTTTCAGCAAAATAGTCAAAAAGTTCAGAAATTCAGCATACAGCAAAATAGTCAAAAAGTTCAGACAGTTCAGAAATTCAGCATTAAGCAAAATAGTCAAAAAGTTCAGAAATTCAGCAAAATAGTCAAAAAGTTCAGAAATTCAGCAAAATAGTCAAAAAGTTCAGAAATTCAGCATTCACCAAAATAGTCAAATATTTCAGACAGTTCAGAAATTCAGCATTCAGAAAAATAGTCAAAAAGTTCAGAAATTCAGCATACAGCAAAATAGTCAAAAAGTTCAGACAATTCAGAAATTCAGCATTCAGCAAAATGTTCAAAAAGTTCAGACAGTTCAGATATTCAGCATCAGCAAAATAGTCAAAAAGTTCAGACAGTTCAGAAATTCAGCATTCAGCAAAGTAGTCAAAAAGATCAGAAATTCAGCATACAGCAAAATAGTCAAAAAGTTCAGACAATTCAGAAATTCAGCATTCAGCAAAATAGTCAAAAAGTTCAGTACTCCAGCTAAATAGTCAAAAAGTTCAGTACTCTAGCAAAATAGTCAAAAAGTTCAGAAATTCAGCAAAATAGTCAAAAACTTCAGAAATTCAGCATTAAGCAAAAAAGTCAAAAAGTTCAACCAGTTCAGCATTCAGCAAAATAGTCTTATAGTTCAAACAGTTCAGAAATTCAGCATTAGGCAAATCAGTCAAAATGTTCAGACAGAACCGTTCTGATGGCTATAAATGCGATGTTGAAATTTTGAGTTCAGAAATTCAGCATTCACCAAAATAGTCAAATATTTCAGACAGTTCAGAAATTCAGCTTTCAGCAAAATAGTCAAAAAGTTCAGAAATTCAGCATACAGCAAAATAGTCAAAAAGTTCAGACAGTTCAGAAATTCAGCATTAAGCAAAATAGTCAAAAAGTTCAGAAATTCAGCAAAATAGTCAAAAAGTTCAGAAATTCAGCATTCACCAAAATAGTCAAATATTTCAGACAGTTCAGAAATTCAGCATTCAGAAAAATAGTCAAAAAGTTCAGAAATTCAGCATACAGCAAAATAGTCAAAAAGTTCAGACAATTCAGAAATTCAGCATTCAGCAAAATGTTCAAAAAGTTCAGACAGTTCAGATATTCAGCATCAGCAAAATAGTCAAAAAGTTCAGACAGTTCAGAAATTCAGCATTCAGCAAAATAGTCAAAAAGTTCAACCAGTTCAGCATTCAGCAAAATAGTCTTATAGTTCAAACAGTTCAGAAATTCAGCATTAGGCAAATCAGTCAAAAAGTTCAGAAATTCAGCAAAATAGTCAAAAAGTTCAGTACTCCAGCTAAATAGTCAAAAAGTACAGAAATTCAGCAAAATAGTCAAAAAGTTCAGAAATTCAGCAAAATAGTCAAAAAGTTCAGACATAACCGTTCTGATGGCTATAAATGCGATGTTGAAATTTTGAGTTCCGAAATTCAACATTCAGCAAAATAGTCAAAAAGTTCAGAAATTCAGCATACAGCAAAATAGTCAAATATTTCAGACAGTTCAGAAATTCAGCATTCAGAAATATAGTCAAAAAGTTCAGAAATTCAGCATACAGCAAAATAGTCAAATATTTCAGACAGTTCAGAAATTCAGCATTAAGCAAAATAGTCAAAAAGTTCAGAAATTCAGCAAAATAGTCAAAAAGTTCAGAAATTCAGCATTCACCAAAATAGTCAAATATTTCAGACAGTTCAGAAATTCAGCATTCAGAAAAATAGTCAAAAAGTTCAGACAGTTCAGAAATTCAGCATTCACCAAAATAGTCAAATATTTCAGACAGTTCAGAAATTCAGCATTCAGAAAAATAGTCAAAAAGATCAGAAATTCAGCATACAGCAAAATAGTCAAAAAGTTCAGACAATTCAGAAATTCAGCATTCAGCAAAATAGTCAAAAAGTTCAGTACTCCAGCTAAATAGTCAAAAAGTTCAGTACTCTAGCAAAATAGTCAAAAAGTTCAGAAATTCAGCAAAATAGTCAAAAACTTCAGAAATTCAGCATTAAGCAAAAAAGTCAAAAAGTTCAACCAGTTCAGCATTCAGCAAAATAGTCTTATAGTTCAAACAGTTCAGAAATTCAGCATTAGGCAAATCAGTCAAAATGTTCAGACAGAACCGTTCTGATGGCTATAAATGCGATGTTGAAATTTTGAGTTCAGAAATTCAGCATTCAGCAAAATAGTCAAAAAGTTCAGATATAACCTTTCTGATGGCTATAAATGCGATGTTGAAATTTTGAGTTCCGAAATTCAGCATTCAGCAAAATAGTCAAAAAGTTCAGAAATTCAGCATACAGCAAAATAGTCAAATATTTCAGACAGTTCAGAAATTCAGCATTCAGAAATATAGTCAAAAAGTTCAGAAATTCAGCATACAGCAAAATAGTCAAATATTTCAGACAGTTCAGAAATTCAGCATTAAGCAAAATAGTCAAAAAGTTCAGAAATTCAGCAAAATAGTCAAAAAGTTCAGAAATTCAGCATTCACCAAAATAGTCAAATATTTCAGACAGTTCAGAAATTCAGCATTCAGAAAAATAGTCAAAAAGTTCAGACAGTTCAGAAATTCAGCATTCACCAAAATAGTCAAATATTTCAGACAGTTCAGAAATTCAGCATTCAGAAAAATAGTCAAAAAGATCAGAAATTCAGCATACAGCAAAATAGTCAAAAAGTTCAGACAATTCAGAAATTCAGCATTCAGCAAAATAGTCAAAAAGTTCAGTACTCCAGCTAAATAGTCAAAAAGTTCAGTACTCTAGCAAAATAGTCAAAAAGTTCAGAAATTCAGCAAAATAGTCAAAAACTTCAGAAATTCAGCATTAAGCAAAAAAGTCAAAAAGTTCAACCAGTTCAGCATTCAGCAAAATAGTCTTATAGTTCAAACAGTTCAGAAATTCAGCATTAGGCAAATCAGTCAAAATGTTCAGACAGAACCGTTCTGATGGCTATAAATGCGATGTTGAAATTTTGAGTTCAGAAATTCAGCATTCACCAAAATAGTCAAATATTTCAGACAGTTCAGAAATTCAGCTTTCAGCAAAATAGTCAAAAAGTTCAGAAATTCAGCATACAGCAAAATAGTCAAAAAGTTCAGACAGTTCAGAAATTCAGCATTAAGCAAAATAGTCAAAAAGTTCAGAAATTCAGCAAAATAGTCAAAAAGTTCAGAAATTCAGCAAAATAGTCAAAAAGTTCAGAAATTCAGCATTCACCAAAATAGTCAAATATTTCAGACAGTTCAGAAATTCAGCATTCAGAAAAATAGTCAAAAAGTTCAGAAATTCAGCATACAGCAAAATAGTCAAAAAGTTCAGACAATTCAGAAATTCAGCATTCAGCAAAATGTTCAAAAAGTTCAGACAGTTCAGATATTCAGCATCAGCAAAATAGTCAAAAAGTTCAGACAGTTCAGAAATTCAGCATTCAGCAAAATAGTCAAAAAGTTCAGTACTCCAGCTAAATAGTCAAAAAGTTCAGTACTCCAGCAAAATAGTCAAAAAGTTCAGAAATTCAGCAAAATAGTCAAAAACTTCAGAAATTCAGCATTAAGCAAAATAGTCAAAAAGTTCAACCAGTTCAGCATTCAGCAAAATAGTCTTATAGTTCAAACAGTTCAGAAATTCAGCATTAGGCAAATCAGTCAAAAAGTTCAGAAATTCAGCAAAATAGTCAAAAAGTTCAGTACTCCAGCTAAATAGTCAAAAAGTTCAGAAATTCAGCAAAATAGTCAAAAAGTTCAGAAATTCAGCAAAATAGTCAAAAAGTTCAGACATAACCGTTCTGATGGCTATAAATGCGATGTTGAAATTTTGAGTTCCGAAATTCAACATTCAGCAAAATAGTCAAATATTTCAGACAGTTCAGAAATTCAGCATTAAGCAAAATAGTCAAAAAGTTCAGAAATTCAGCAAAATAGTCAAAAAGTTCAGAAATTCAGCAAAATAGTCAAAAAGTTCAGAAATTCAGCATTCACCAAAATAGTCAAATATTTCAGACAGTTCAGAAATTCAGCATTCAGAAAAATAGTCAAAAAGTTCAGAAATTCAGCATACAGCAAAATAGTCAAAAAGTTCAGACAATTCAGAAATTCAGCATTCAGCAAAATGTTCAAAAAGTTCAGACAGTTCAGATATTCAGCATCAGCAAAATAGTCAAAAAGTTCAGACAGTTCAGAAATTCAGCATTCACCAAAATAGTCAAATATTTCAGACAGTTCAGAAATTCAGCATTCAGAAAAATAGTCAAAAAGATCAGAAATTCAGCATACAGCAAAATAGTCAAAAAGTTCAGACAATTCAGAAATTCAGCATTCAGCAAAATAGTCAAAAAGTTCAGTACTCCAGCTAAATAGTCAAAAAGTTCAGTACTCTAGCAAAATAGTCAAAAAGTTCAGAAATTCAGCAAAATAGTCAAAAACTTCAGAAATTCAGCATTAAGCAAAATAGTCAAAAAGTTCAACCAGTTCAGCATTCAGCAAAATAGTCTTATAGTTCAAACAGTTCAGAAATTCAGCATTAGGCAAATCAGTCAAAATGTTCAGACAGAACCGTTCTGATGGCTATAAATGCGATGTTGAAATTTTGAGTTCAGAAATTCAGCATTCAGCAAAATAGTCAAAAAGTTCAGATATAACCTTTCTGATGGCTATAAATGCGATGTTGAAATTTTGAGTTCCGAAATTCAGCATTCAGCAAAATAGTCAAAAAGTTCTGAAATTCAGCATACAGCAAAATAGTCAAATATTTCAGACAGTTCAGAAATTCAGCATTCAGAAATATAGTCAAAAAGTTCAGAAATTCAGCATACAGCAAAATAGTCAAATATTTCAGATGGTTCAGAAATTCAGCATTAAGCAAAATAGTCAAAAAGATCAGAAATTCAGCATACAGCAAAATAGTCAAAAAGTTCAGAAATTCAGCATTCACCAAAATAGTCAAATATTTCAGACAGTTCAGAAATTCAGCATTCAGAAAAATAGTCAAAAAGTTCAGACAGTTCAGAAATTCAGCATTCACCAAAATAGTCAAATATTTCAGACAGTTCAGAAATTCAGCATTCAGAAAAATAGTCAAAAAGATCAGAAATTCAGCATACAGCAAAATAGTCAAAAAGTTCAGACAGTTCAGAAATTCAGCATTAAGCAAAATAGTCAAAAAGTTCAGAAATTCAGCAAAATAGTCAAAAAATTCAGAAATTCAGCATTCACCAAAATAGTCAAATATTTCAGACAGTTCAGAAATTCAGCATTCAGAAAAATAGTCAAAAAGTTCAGAAATTCAGCATACAGCAAAATAGTCAAAAAGTTCAGACAATTCAGAAATTCAGCATTCAGCAAAATGTTCAAAAAGTTCAGACAGTTCAGATATTCAGCATCAGCAAAATAGTCAAAAAGTTCAGACAGTTCAGAAATTCAGCATTCACCAAAATAGTCAAATATTTCAGACAGTTCAGAAATTCAGCATTCAGAAAAATAGTCAAAAAGATCAGAAATTCAGCATACAGCAAAATAGTCAAAAAGTTCAGACAATTCAGAAATTCAGCATTCAGCAAAATAGTCAAAAAGTTCAGTACTCCAGCTAAATAGTCAAAAAGTTCAGTACTCTAGCAAAATAGTCAAAAAGTTCAGAAATTCAGCAAAATAGTCAAAAACTTCAGAAATTCAGCATTAAGCAAAATAGTCAAAAAGTTCAACCAGTTCAGCATTCAGCAAAATAGTCTTATAGTTCAAACAGTTCAGAAATTCAGCATTAGGCAAATCAGTCAAAATGTTCAGACAGAACCGTTCTGATGGCTATAAATGCGATGTTGAAATTTTGAGTTCAGAAATTCAGCATTCAGCAAAATAGTCAAAAAGTTCAGATATAACCTTTCTGATGGCTATAAATGCGATGTTGAAATTTTGAGTTCCGAAATTCAGCATTCAGCAAAATAGTCAAAAAGTTCAGAAATTCAGCATACAGCAAAATAGTCAAATATTTCAGACAGTTCAGAAATTCAGCATTCAGAAATATAGTCAAAAAGTTCAGAAATTCAGCATACAGCAAAATAGTCAAATATTTCAGACAGTTCAGAAATTCAGCATTAAGCAAAATAGTCAAAAAGTTCAGAAATTCAGCAAAATAGTCAAAAAGTTCAGAAATTCAGCATTCACCAAAATAGTCAAATATTTCAGACAGTTCAGAAATTCAGCATTCAGAAAAATAGTCAAAAAGTTCAGACAGTTCAGAAATTCAGCATTCACCAAAATAGTCAAATATTTCAGACAGTTCAGAAATTCAGCATTCAGAAAAATAGTCAAAAAGATCAGAAATTCAGCATACAGCAAAATAGTCAAAAAGTTCAGACAATTCAGAAATTCAGCATTCAGCAAAATAGTCAAAAAGTTCAGTACTCCAGCTAAATAGTCAAAAAGTTCAGTACTCTAGCAAAATATTCAAAAAGTTCAGAAATTCAGCAAAATAGTCAAAAACTTCAGAAATTCAGCATTAAGCAAAATAGTCAAAAAGTTCAACCAGTTCAGCATTCAGCAAAATAGTCTTATAGTTCAAACAGTTCAGAAATTCAGCATTAGGCAAATCAGTCAAAATGTTCAGACAGAACCGTTCTGATGGCTATAAATGCGATGTTGAAATTTTGAGTTCAGAAATTCAGCATTCACCAAAATAGTCAAATATTTCAGACAGTTCAGAAATTCAGCTTTCAGCAAAATAGTCAAAAAGTCCAGAAATTCAGCATACAGCAAAATAGTCAAAAAGTTCAGACAGTTCAGAAATTCAGCATTAAGCAAAATAGTCAAAAAGTTCAGAAATTCAGCAAAATAGTCAAAAAGTTCAGAAATTCAGCATTCACCAAAATAGTCAAATATTTCAGACAGTTCAGAAATTCAGCATTCAGAAAAATAGTCAAAAAGTTCAGAAATTCAGCATACAGCAAAATAGTCAAAAAGTTCAGACAATTCAGAAATTCAGCATTCAGCAAAATGTTCAAAAAGTTCAGACAGTTCAGATATTCAGCATCAGCAAAATAGTCAAAAAGTTCAGACAGTTCAGAAATTCAGCATTCAGCGAAATAGTCAAAAAGTTCAGTACTCCAGCTAAATAGTCAAAAAGTTCAGTACTCCAGCAAAATAGTCAAAAAGTTCAGAAATTCAGCAAAATAGTCAAAAACTTCAGAAATTCAGCATTAAGCAAAATAGTCAAAAAGTTCAACCAGTTCAGCATTCAGCAAAATAGTCTTATAGTTCAAACAGTTCAGAAATTCAGCATTAGGCAAATCAGTCAAAAAGTTCAGAAATTCAGCAAAATAGTCAAAAAGTTCAGTACTCCAGCTAAATAGTCAAAAAGTTCAGAAATTCAGCAAAATAGTAAAAAAGTTCAGAAATTCAGCAAAATAGTCAAAAAGTTCAGACATAACCGTTCTGATGGCTATAAATGCGATGTTGAAATTTTGAGTTCCGAAATTCAACATTCAGCAAAATAGTCAAATATTTCAGACAGTTCAGAAATTCAGCATTAAGCAAAATAGTCAAAAAGTTCAGAAATTCAGCAAAATAGTCAAAAAGTTCAGAAATTCAGCATTCACCAAAATAGTCAAATATTTCAGACAGTTCAGAAATTCAGCATTCAGAAAAATAGTCAAAAAGTTCAGAAATTCAGCATACAGCAAAATAGTCAAAAAGTTCAGACAATTCAGAAATTCAGCATTCAGCAAAATAGTCAAAAAGTTCAGAAATTCAGCAAAATAGTCAAAAAGTTCAGAAATTCAGCATTCACCAAAATAGTCAAATATTTCAGACAGTTCAGAAATTCAGCATTCAGAAAAATAGTCAAAAAGTTCAGAAATTCAGCATTCAGAAAAATAGTCAAAAAGTTCAGACAGTTCAGAAATTCAGCATTCACCAAAATAGTCAAATATTTCAGACAGTTCAGAAATTCAGCATTCAGAAAAATAGTCAAAAAGATCAGAAATTCAGCATACAGCAAAATAGTCAAAAAGTTCAGACAATTCAGAAATTCAGCATTCAGCAAAATAGTCAAAAAGTTCAGTACTCCAGCTAAATAGTCAAAAAGTTCAGTACTCTAGCAAAATAGTCAAAAAGTTCAGAAATTCAGCAAAATAGTCAAAACCTTCAGAAATTCAGCATTAAGCAAAATAGTCAAAAAGTTCAACCAGTTCAGCATTCAGCAAAATAGTCTTATAGTTCAAACAGTTCAGAAATTCAGCATTAGGCAAATCAGTCAAAATGTTCAGACAGAACCGTTCTGATGGCTATAAATGCGATGTTGAAATTTTGAGTTCAGAAATTCAGCATTCACCAAAATAGTCAAATATTTCAGACAGTTCAGAAATTCAGCTTTCAGCAAAATAGTCAAAAAGTTCAGAAATTCAGCATACAGCAAAATAGTCAAAAAGTTCAGACAGTTCAGAAATTCAGCATTAAGCAAAATAGTCAAAAAGTTCATAAATTCAGCAAAATAGTCAAAAAGTTCAGAAATTCAGCATTCACCAAAATAGTCAAATATTTCAGACAGTTCAGAAATTCAGCATTCAGAAAAATAGTCAAAAAGTTCAGAAATTCAGCATACAGCAAAATAGTCAAAAAGTTCAGACAATTCAGAAATTCAGCATTCAGCAAAATGTTCAAAAAGTTCAGACAGTTCAGATATTCAGCATCAGCAAAATAGTCAAAAAGTTCAGACAGTTCAGAAATTCAGCATTCAGCAAAATAGTCAAAAAGTTCAGTACTCCAGCTAAATAGTCAAAAAGTTCAGTACTCCAGCAAAATAGTCAAAACGTTCAGAAATTCAGCAAAATAGTCAAAAACTTCAGAAATTCAGCATTAAGCAAAATAGTCAAAAAGTTCAACCAGTTCAGCATTCAGCAAAATAGTCTTATAGTTCAAACAGTTCAGAAATTCAGCATTAGGCAAATCAGTCAAAAAGTTCAGAAATTCAGCAAAATAGTCAAAAAGTTCAGTACTCCAGCTAAATAGTCAAAAAGTTCAGAAATTCAGCAAAATAGTCAAAACGTTCAGTACTCCAGCTAAATAGTCAAAAAGTTCAGAAATTCAGCAAAATAGTCAAAAAGTTCAGACATAACCGTTCTGATGGCTATAAATGCGATGTTGAAATTTTGAGTTCCGAAATTCAACATTCAGCAAAATAGTCAAATATTTCAGACAGTTCAGAAATTCAGCATTAAGCAAAATAGTCAAAAAGTTCAGAAATTCAGCAAAATAGTCAAAAAGTTCAGAAATTCAGCATTCACCAAAATAGTCAAATATTTCAGACAGTAAAGAAATTCAGCATTCAGAAAAATAGTCAAAAAGTTCAGAAATTCAGCATACAGCAAAATAGTCAAAAAGTTCAGACAATTCAGAAATTCAGCATTCAGCAAAATGTTCAAAAAGTTCAGACAGTTCAGATATTCAGCATCACAAAAATAGTCAAAAAGTTCAGACAGTTCAGAAATTCAGCATTCACCAAAATAGTCAAATATTTCAGACAGTTCAGAAATTCAGCATTCAGAAAAATAGTCAAAAAGATCAGAAATTCAGCATACAGCAAAATAGTCAAAAAGTTCAGACAATTCAGAAATTCAGCATTCAGCAAAATAGTCAAAAAGTTCAGTACTCCAGCTAAATAGTCAAAAAGTTCAGTACTCTAGCAAAATAGTCAAAAAGTTCAGAAATTCAGCAAAATAGTCAAAAACTTCAGAAATTCAGCATTAAGCAAAATAGTCAAAAAGTTCAACCAGTTCAGCATTCAGCAAAATAGTCTTATAGTTCAAACAGTTCAGAAATTCAGCATTAGGCAAATCAGTCAAAATGTTCAGACAGAACCGTTCTGATGGCTATAAATGCGATGTTGAAATTTTGAGTTCCGAAATTCAGCATTCAGCAAAATAGTCAAAAAGTTCAGAAATTCAGCATACAGCAAAATAGTCAAATATTTCAGACAGTTCAGAAATTCAGCATTCAGAAAAATAGTCAAAAAGTTCAGAAATTCAGCATACAGCAAAATAGTCAAATATTTCAGACAGTTCAGAAATTCAGCATTAAGCAAAATAGTCAAAAAGTTCAGAAATTCAGCAAAATAGTCAAAAAGTTCAGAAATTCAGCATTCACCAAAATAGTCAAATATTTCAGACAGTTCAGAAATTCAGCATTCAGAAAAATAGTCAAAAAGTTCAGACAGTTCAGAAATTCAGCATTCACCAAAATAGTCAAATATTTCAGACAGTTCAGAAATTCAGCATTCAGAAAAATAGTCAAAAAGATCAGAAATTCAGCATACAGCAAAATAGTCAAAAAGTTCAGTACTCTAGCAAAATAGTCAAAAAGTTCAGAAATTCAGCAAAATAGTCAAAAACTTCAGAAATTCAGCAAAATAGTCAAAAACTTCAGAAATTCAGCATTAAGCAAAATAGTCAAAAAGTTCAACCAGTTCAGCATTCAGCAAAATAGTCTTATAGTTCAAACAGTTCAGAAATTCAGCATTAGGCAAATCAGTCAAAATGTTCAGACAGAACCGTTCTGATGGCTATAAATGCGATGTTGAAATTTTGAGTTCAGAAATTCAGCATTCAGCAAAATAGTCAAAAAGTTCAGATATAACCTTTCTGATGGCTATAAATGCGATGTTGAAATTTTGAGTTCCGAAATTCAGCATTCAGCAAAATAGTCAAAAAGTTCAGAAATTCAGCATACAGCAAAATAGTCAAATATTTCAGACAGTTCAGAAATTCAGCATTCAGAAATATAGTCAAAAAGTTCAGAAATTCAGCATACAGCAAAATAGTCAAATATTTCAGAAAGTTCAGAAATTCAGCATTAAGCAAAATAGTCAAAAAGTTCAGAAATTCAGCAAAATAGTCAAAAAGTTCAGAAATTCAGCATTCACCAAAATAGTCAAATATTTCAGACAGTTCAGAAATTCAGCATTCAGAAAAATAGTCAAAAAGTTCAGACAGTTCAGAAATTCAGCATTCACCAAAATAGTCAAATATTTCAGACAGTTCAGAAATTCAGCATTCAGAAAAATAGTCAAAAAGATCAGAAATTCAGCATACAGCAAAATAGTCAAAAAGTTCAGACAATTCAGAAATTCAGCATTCAGCAAAATAGTCAAAAAGTTCAGTACTCCAGCTAAATAGTCAAAAAGTTCAGTACTCCAGCAAAATAGTCAAAAAGTTCAGAAATTCAGCAAAATAGTCAAAAACTTCAGAAATTCAGCATTAAGCAAAATAGTCAAAAAGTTCAACCAGTTCAGCATTCAGCAAAATAGTCTTATAGTTCAAACAGTTCAGAAATTCAGCATTAGGCAAATCAGTCAAAAAGTTCAGAAATTCAGCAAAATAGTCAAAAAGTTCAGTACTCCAGCTAAATAGTCAAAAAGTTCAGAAATTCAGCAAAATAGTCAAAAAGTTCAGAAATTCAGCAAAATAGTCAAAAAGTTCAGACATAACCGTTCTGATGGCTATAAATGCGATGTTGAAATTTTGAGTTCCGAAATTCAACATTCAGCAAAATAGTCAAATATTTCAGACAGTTCAGAAATTCAGCATTAAGCAAAATAGTCAAAAAGTTCAGAAATTCAGCAAAATAGTCAAAAAGTTCAGAAATTCAGCAAAATAGTCAAAAAGTTCAGAAATTCAGCATTCACCAAAATAGTCAAATATTTCAGACAGTTCAGAAATTCAGCATTCAGAAAAATAGTCAAAAAGTTCAGAAATTCAGCATACAGCAAAATAGTCAAAAAGTTCAGACAATTCAGAAATTCAGCATTCAGCAAAATGTTCAAAAAGTTCAGACAGTTCAGATATTCAGCATCAGCAAAATAGTCAAAAAGTTCAGACAGTTCAGAAATTCAGCATTCACCAAAATAGTCAAATATTTCAGACAGTTCAGAAATTCAGCATTCAGAAAAATAGTCAAAAAGATCAGAAATTCAGCATTCAGAAAAATAGTCAAAAAGATCAGAAATTCAGCATACAGCAAAATAGTCAAAAAGTTCAGACAATTCAGAAATTCAGCATTCAGCAAAATAGTCAAAAAGTTCAGTACTCCAGCTAAATAGTCAAAAAGTTCAGTACTCTAGCAAAATAGTCAAAAAGTTCAGAAATTCAGCAAAATAGTCAAAAACTTCAGAAATTCAGCATTAAGCAAAATAGTCAAAAAGTTCAACCAGTTCAGCATTCAGCAAAATAGTCTTATAGTTCAAACAGTTCAGAAATTCAGCATTAGGCAAATCAGTCAAAATGTTCAGACAGAACCGTTCTGATGGCTATAAATGCGATGTTGAAATTTTGAGTTCAGAAATTCAGCATTCAGCAAAATAGTCAAAAAGTTCAGATATAACCTTTCTGATGGCTATAAATGCGATGTTGAAATTTTGAGTTCCGAAATTCAGCATTCAGCAAAATAGTCAAAAAGTTCAGAAATTCAGCATACAGCAAAATAGTCAAATATTTCAGACAGTTCAGAAATTCAGCATTCAGAAATATAGTCAAAAAGTTCAGAAATTCAGCATACAGCAAAATAGTCAAATATTTCAGACAGTTCAGAAATTCAGCATTAAGCAAAATAGTCAAAAAGTTCAGAAATTCAGCAAAATAGTCAAAAAGTTCAGAAATTCAGCATTCACCAAAATAGTCAAATATTTCAGACAGTTCAGAAATTCAGCATTCAGAAAAATAGTCAAAAAGTTCAGACAGTTCAGAAATTCAGCATTCACCAAAATAGTCAAATATTTCAGACAGTTCAGAAATTCAGCATTCAGAAAAATAGTCAAAAAGATCAGAAATTCAGCATACAGCAAAATAGTCAAAAAGTTCAGACAATTCAGAAATTCAGCATTCAGCAAAATAGTCAAAAAGTTCAGTACTCCAGCTAAATAGTCAAAAAGTTCAGTACTCTAGCAAAATAGTCAAAAAGTTCAGAAATTCAGCAAAATAGTCAAAAACTTCAGAAATTCAGCATTAAGCAAAAAAGTCAAAAAGTTCAACCAGTTCAGCATTCAGCAAAATAGTCTTATAGTTCAAACAGTTCAGAAATTCAGCATTAGGCAAATCAGTCAAAATGTTCAGACAGAACCGTTCTGATGGCTATAAATGCGATGTTGAAATTTTGAGTTCAGAAATTCAGCATTCACCAAAATAGTCAAATATTTCAGACAGTTCAGAAATTCAGCTTTCAGCAAAATAGTCAAAAAGTTCAGAAATTCAGCATACAGCAAAATAGTCAAAAAGTTCAGACAGTTCAGAAATTCAGCATTAAGCAAAATAGTCAAAAAGTTCAGAAATTCAGCAAAATAGTCAAAAAGTTCAGAAATTCAGCATTGACCAAAATAGTCAAATATTTCAGACAGTTCAGAAATTCAGCATTCAGAAAAATAGTCAAAAAGTTCAGAAATTCAGCATACAGCAAAATAGTCAAAAAGTTCAGACAATTCAGAAATTCAGCATTCAGCAAAATGTTCAAAAAGTTCAGACAGTTCAGATATTCAGCATCAGCAAAATAGTCAAAAAGTTCAGACAGTTCAGAAATTCAGCATTCAGCAAAATAGTCAAAAAGTTCAGTACTCCAGCTAAATAGTCAAAAAGTTCAGTACTCCAGCAAAATAGTCAAAAAGTTCAGAAATTCAGCAAAATAGTCAAAAACTTCAGAAATTCAGCATTAAGCAAAATAGTCAAAAAGTTCAGAAATTCAGCAAAATAGTCAAAAAGTTCAGAAATTCAGCATTCACCAAAATAGTCAAATATTTCAGACAGTTCAGAAATTCAGCATTCAGAAAAATAGTCAAAAAGTTCAGAAATTCAGCATACAGCAAAATAGTCAAAAAGTTCAGACAATTCAGAAATTCAGCATTCAGCAAAATGTTCAAAAAGTTCAGACAGTTCAGATATTCAGCATCAGCAAAATAGTCAAAAAATTCAGACAGTTCAGAAATTCAGCATTCAGCAAAATAGTCAAAAAGTTCAGTACTCCAGCTAAATAGTCAAAAAGTTCAGTACTCCAGCAAAATAGTCAAAAAGTTCAGAAATTCAGCAAAATAGTCAAAAACTTCAGAAATTCAGCATTAAGCAAAATAGTCAAAAAGTTCAACCAGTTCAGCATTCAGCAAAATAGTCTTATAGTTCAAACAGTTCAGAAATTCAGCATTAGGCAAATCAGTCAAAAAGTTCAGAAATTCAGCAAAATAGTCAAAAAGTTCAGTACTCCAGCTAAATAGTCAAAAAGTTCAGAAATTCAGCAAAATAGTCAAAAAGTTCAGAAATTCAGCAAAATAGTCAAAAAGTTCAGACATAACCGTTCTGATGGCTATAAATGCGATGTTGAAATTTTGAGTTCCGAAATTCAACATTCAGCAAAATAGTCAAATATTTCAGACAGTTCAGAAATTCAGCATTAAGCAAAATAGTCAAAAAGTTCAGAAATTCAGCAAAATAGTCAAAAAGTTCAGAAATTCAGCATTCACCAAAATAGTCAAATATTTCAGACAGTTCAGAAATTCAGCATTCAGAAAAATAGTCAAAAAGTTCAGAAATTCAGCATACAGCAAAATAGTCAAAAAGTTCAGACAATTCAGAAATTCAGCATTCAGCAAAATGTTCAAAAAGTTCAGACAGTTCAGATATTCAGCATCAGCAAAATAGTCAAAAAGTTCAGACAGTTCAGAAATTCAGCATTCACCAAAATAGTCAAATATTTCAGACAGTTCAGAAATTCAGCATTCAGAAAAATAGTCAAAAAGATC
Source organism: Leiobunum rupestre (assembly GCF_980474605.1). Lineage (NCBI taxonomy): Eukaryota > Metazoa > Arthropoda > Arachnida > Opiliones > Sclerosomatidae > Leiobunum > Leiobunum rupestre. The sequence continues at coordinate 55,232,337 of NC_143393.1, read as the reverse complement.
AGAAATTCAGCATACAGCAAAATAGTCAAAAAGTTCAGACAATTCAGAAATTCAGCATTCAGCAAAATAGTCAAAAAGTTCAGACAGTTCAGATATTCAGCATCAGCAAAATAGTCAAAAAGTTCAGACAGTTCAGAAATTCAGCATTCACCAAAATAGTCAAATATTTCAGACAGTTCAGAAATTCAGCATTCAGAAAAATAGTCAAAAAGTTCAGATATAACCTTTCTGATGGCTATAAATGCGATGTTGAAATTTTGAGTTCCGAAATTCAGCATTCAGCAAAATAGTCAAAAAGTTAAGAAATTCAGCATACAGCAAAATAGTCAAATATTTCAGACAGTTCAGAAATTCAGCATTCAGAAATATAGTCAAAAAGTTCAGAAATTCAGCATACAGCAAAATAGTCAAATATTTCAGACAGTTCAGAAATTCAGCATTAAGCAAAATAGTCAAAAAGATCAGAAATTCAGCATACAGCAAAATAGTCAAAAAGTTCAGAAATTCAGCATTCACCAAAATAGTCAAATATTTCAGACAGTTCAGAAATTCAGCATTCAGAAAAATAGTCAAAAAGTTCAGACAGTTCAGAAATTCAGCATTCACCAAAATAGTCAAATATTTCAGACAGTTCAGAAATTCAGCATTCAGAAAAATAGTCAAAAAGATCAGAAATTCAGCATACAGCAAAATAGTCAAAAAGTTCAGACAGTTCAGAAATTCAGCATTAAGCAAAATAGTCAAAAAGTTCAGAAATTCAGCAAAATAGTCAAAAAGTTCAGAAATTCAGCATTCACCAAAATAGTCAAATATTTCAGACAGTTCAGAAATTCAGCATTCAGAAAAATAGTCAAAAAGTTCAGAAATTCAGCATACAGCAAAATAGTCAAAAAGTTCAGACAATTCAGAAATTCAGCATTCAGCAAAATGTTCAAAAAGTTCAGACAGTTCAGATATTCAGCATCAGCAAAATAGTCTTATAGTTCAAACAGTTCAGAAATTCAGCATTAGGCAAATCAGTCAAAATGTTCAGACAGAACCGTTCTGATGGCTATAAATGCGATGTTGAAATTTTGAGTTCAGAAATTCAGCATTCACCAAAATAGTCAAATATTTCAGACAGTTCAGAAATTCAGCTTTCAGCAAAATAGTCAAAAAGTTCAGAAATTCAGCATACAGCAAAATAGTCAAAAAGTTCAGACAGTTCAGAAATTCAGCATTAAGCAAAATAGTCAAAAAGTTCAGAAATTCAGCAAAATAGTCAAAAAGTTCAGAAATTCAGCATTCACCAAAATAGTCAAATATTTCAGACAGTTCAGAAATTCAGCATTCAGAAAAATAGTCAAAAAGATCAGAAATTCAGCATACAGCAAAATAGTCAAAAAGTTCAGACAATTCAGAAATTCAGCATCAGCAAAATAGTCTTATAGTTCAAACAGTTCAGAAATTCAGCATTAGGCAAATCAGTCAAAATGTTCAGACAGAACCGTTCTGATGGCTATAAATGCGATGTTGAAATTTTGAGTTCAGAAATTCAGCATTCACCAAAATAGTCAAATATTTCAGACAGTTCAGAAATTCAGCTTTCAGCAAAATAGTCAAAAAGTTCAGAAATTCAGCATACAGCAAAATAGTCAAAAAGTTCAGACAGTTCAGAAATTCAGCATTAAGCAAAATAGTCAAAAAGTTCAGAAATTCAGCAAAATAGTCAAAAAGTTCAGAAATTCAGCATTCACCAAAATAGTCAAATATTTCAGACAGTTCAGAAATTCAGCATTCAGAAAAATAGTCAAAAAGTTCAGAAATTCAGCATACAGCAAAATAGTCAAAAAGTTCAGACAGTTCAGAAATTCAGCATTCAGCAAAATAGTCAAAAAGTTCAGTACTCCAGCTAAATAGTCAAAAAGTTCAGTACTCCAGCAAAATAGTCAAAAAGTTCAGAAATTCAGCAAAATAGTCAAAAAATTCAGAAATTCAGCATTAAGCAAAATAGTCAAAAAGTTCAACCAGTTCAGCATTCAGCAAAATAGTCTTATAGTTCAAACAGTTCAGAAATTCAGCATTAGGCAAATCAGTCAAAAAGTTCAGAAATTCAGCAAAATAGTCAAAAAGTTCAGTACTCCAGCTAAATAGTCAAAAAGTTCAGAAATTCAGCAAAATAGTCAAAAAGTTCAGAAATTCAGCATACAGCAAAATAGTCAAAAAGTTCAGACAATTCAGAAATTCAGCATTCAGCAAAATGTTCAAAAAGTTCAGACAGTTCAGATATTCAGCATCAGCAAAATAGTCTTATAGTTCAAACAGTTCAGAAATTCAGCATTAGGCAAATCAGTCAAAATGTTCAGACAGAACCGTTCTGATGGCTATAAATGCGATGTTGAAATTTTGAGTTCAGAAATTCAGCATTCACCAAAATAGTCAAATATTTCAGACAGTTCAGAAATTCAGCTTTCAGCAAAATAGTCAAAAAGTTCAGAAATTCAGCATACAGCAAAATAGTCAAAAAGTTCAGACAGTTCAGAAATTCAGCATTAAGCAAAATAGTCAAAAAGTTCAGAAATTCAGCAAAATAGTCAAAAAGTTCAGAAATTCAGCATTCACCAAAATAGTCAAATATTTCAGACAGTTCAGAAATTCAGCATTCAGAAAAATAGTCAAAAAGTTCAGAAATTCAGCATACAGCAAAATAGTCAAAAAGTTCAGACAATTCAGAAATTCAGCATTCAGCAAAATGTTCAAAAAGTTCAGACAGTTCAGATATTCAGCATCAGCAAAATAGTCAAAAAGTTCAGACAGTTCAGAAATTCAGCATTCAGCAAAATAGTCAAAAAGTTCAGTACTCCAGCTAAATAGTCAAAAAGTTCAGTACTCCAGCAAAATAGTCAAAAAGTTCAGAAATTCAGCAAAATAGTCAAAAAATTCAGAAATTCAGCATTAAGCAAAATAGTCAAAAAGTTCAACCAGTTCAGCATTCAGCAAAATAGTCTTATAGTTCAAACAGTTCAGAAATTCAGCATTAGGCAAATCAGTCAAAAAGTTCAGAAATTCAGCAAAATAGTCAAAAATTTCAGTACTCCAGCTAAATAGTCAAAAAGTTCAGAAATTCAGCAAAATAGTCAAAAAGTTCAGAAATTCAGCAAAATAGTCAAAAAGTTCAGACATAACCGTTCTGATGGCTATAAATGCGATGTTGAAATTTTGAGTTCCGAAATTCAACATTCAGCAAAATAGTCAAATATTTCAGACAGTTCAGAAATTCAGCATTAAGCAAAATAGTCAAAAAGTTCAGAAATTCAGCAAAATAGTCAAAAAGTTCAGAAATTCAGCATTCACCAAAATAGTCAAATATTTCAGACAGTTCAGAAATTCAGCATTCAGAAAAATAGTCAAAAAGTTCAGAAATTCAGCATACAGCAAAATAGTCAAAAAGTTCAGACAATTCAGAAATTCAGCATTCAGCAAAATGTTCAAAAAGTTCAGACAGTTCAGATATTCAGCATCAGCAAAATAGTCAAAAAGTTCAGACAGTTCAGAAATTCAGCATTCACCAAAATAGTCAAATATTTCAGACAGTTCAGAAATTCAGCATTCAGAAAAATAGTCAAAAAGATCAGAAATTCAGCATACAGCAAAATAGTCAAAAAGTTCAGACAATTCAGAAATTCAGCATTCAGCAAAATAGTCAAAAAGTTCAGTACTCCAGCTAAATAGTCAAAAAGTTCAGTACTCTAGCAAAATAGTCAAAAAGTTCAGAAATTCAGCAAAATAGTCAAAAACTTCAGAAATTCAGCATTAAGCAAAATAGTCAAAAAGTTCAACCAGTTCAGCATTCAGCAAAATAGTCTTATAGTTCAAACAGTTCAGAAATTCAGCATTAGGCAAATCAGTCAAAATGTTCAGACAGAACCGTTCTGATGGCTATAAATGCGATGTTGAAATTTTGAGTTCAGAAATTCAGCATTCAGCAAAATAGTCAAAAAGTTCAGATATAACCTTTCTGATGGCTATAAATGCGATGTTGAAATTTTGAGTTCCGAAATTCAGCATTCAGCAAAATAGTCAAAAAGTTCAGAAATTCAGCATACAGCAAAATAGTCAAATATTTCAGACAGTTCAGAAATTCAGCATTCAGAAATATAGTCAAAAAGTTCAGAAATTCAGCATACAGCAAAATAGTCAAATATTTCAGACAGTTCAGAAATTCAGCATTAAGCAAAATAGTCAAAAAGTTCAGAAATTCAGCAAAATAGTCAAAAAGTTCAGAAATTCAGCATTCACCAAAATAGTCAAATATTTCAGACAGTTCAGAAATTCAGCATTCAGAAAAATAGTCAAAAAGTTCAGACAGTTCAGAAATTCAGCATTCACCAAAATAGTCAAATATTTCAGACAGTTCAGAAATTCAGCATTCAGAAAAATAGTCAAAAAGATCAGAAATTCAGCATACAGCAAAATAGTCAAAAAGTTCAGACAATTCAGAAATTCAGCATTCAGCAAAATAGTCAAAAAGTTCAGTACTCCAGCTAAATAGTCAAAAAGTTCAGTACTCTAGCAAAATAGTCAAAAAGTTCAGAAATTCAGCAAAATAGTCAAAAAGTTCAACCAGTTCAGCATTCAGCAAAATAGTCTTATAGTTCAAACAGTTCAGAAATTCAGCATTAGGCAAATCAGTCAAAAAGTTCAGAAATTCAGCAAAATAGTCAAAAAGTTCAGTACTCCAGCTAAATAGTCAAAAAGTTCAGAAATTCAGCAAAATAGTCAAAAAGTTCAGAAATTCAGCAAAATAGTCAAAAAGTTCAGACATAACCGTTCTGATGGCTATAAATGCGATGTTGAAATTTTGAGTTCCGAAATTCAACATTCAGCAAAATAGTCAAATATTTCAGACAGTTCAGAAATTCAGCATTAAGCAAAATAGTCAAAAAGTTCAGAAATTCAGCAAAATAGTCAAAAAGTTCAGAAATTCAGCATTCACCAAAATAGTCAAATATTTCAGACAGTTCAGAAATTCAGCATTCAGAAAAATAGTCAAAAAGTTCAGAAATTCAGCATACAGCAAAATAGTCAAAAAGTTCAGACAATTCAGAAATTCAGCATTCAGCAAAATGTTCAAAAAGTTCAGACAGTTCAGATATTCAGCATCAGCAAAATAGTCAAAAAGTTCAGACAGTTCAGAAATTCAGCATTCACCAAAATAGTCAAATATTTCAGACAGTTCAGAAATTCAGCATTCAGAAAAATAGTCAAAAAGATCAGAAATTCAGCATACAGCAAAATAGTCAAAAAGTTCAGACAATTCAGAAATTCAGCATTCAGCAAAATAGTCAAAAAGTTCAGTACTCCAGCTAAATAGTCAAAAAGTTCAGTACTCTAGCAAAATAGTCAAAAAGTTCAGAAATTCAGCAAAATAGTCAAAAACTTCAGAAATTCAGCATTAAGCAAAATAGTCAAAAAGTTCAACCAGTTCAGCATTCAGCAAAATAGTCTTATAGTTCAAACAGTTCAGAAATTCAGCATTAGGCAAATCAGTCAAAATGTTCAGACAGAACCGTTCTGATGGCTATAAATGCGATGTTGAAATTTTGAGTTCAGAAATTCAGCATTCAGCAAAATAGTCAAAAAGTTCAGATATAACCTTTCTGATGGCTATAAATGCGATGTTGAAATTTTGAGTTCCGAAATTCAGCATTCAGCAAAATAGTCAAAAAGTTCAGAAATTCAGCATACAGCAAAATAGTCAAATATTTCAGACAGTTCAGAAATTCAGCATTCAGAAATATAGTCAAAAAGTTCAGAAATTCAGCATACAGCAAAATAGTCAAATATTTCAGACAGTTCAGAAATTCAGCATTAAGCAAAATAGTCAAAAAGTTCAGAAATTCAGCAAAATAGTCAAAAAGTTCAGAAATTCAGCATTCACCAAAATAGTCAAATATTTCAGACAGTTCAGAAATTCAGCATCCAGAAAAATAGTCAAAAAGTTCAGACAGTTCAGAAATTCAGCATTCACCAAAATAGTCAAATATTTCAGACAGTTCAGAAATTCAGCATTCAGAAAAATAGTCAAAAAGATCAGAAATTCAGCATACAGCAAAATAGTCAAAAAGTTCAGACAATTCAGAAATTCAGCATTCAGCAAAATAGTCAAAAAGTTCAGTACTCCAGCTAAATAGTCAAAAAGTTCAGTACTCTAGCAAAATAGTCAAAAAGTTCAGAAATTCAGCAAAATAGTCAAAAACTTCAGAAATTCAGCATTAAGCAAAAAAGTCAAAAAGTTCAACCAGTTCAGCATTCAGCAAAATAGTCTTATAGTTCAAACAGTTCAGAAATTCAGCATTAGGCAAATCAGTCAAAATGTTCAGACAGAACCGTTCTGATGGCTATAAATGCGATGTTGAAATTTTGAGTTCAGAAATTCAGCATTCACCAAAATAGTCAAATATTTCAGACAGTTCAGAAATTCAGCTTTCAGCAAAATAGTCAAAAAGTTCAGAAATTCAGCATACAGCAAAATAGTCAAAAAGTTCAGACAGTTCAGAAATTCAGCATTAAGCAAAATAGTCAAAAAGTTCAGAAATTCAGCAAAATAGTCAAAAAGTTCAGAAATTCAGCATTGACCAAAATAGTCAAATATTTCAGACAGTTCAGAAATTCAGCATTCAGAAAAATAGTCAAAAAGTTCAGAAATTCAGCATACAGCAAAATAGTCAAAAAGTTCAGACAATTCAGAAATTCAGCATTCAGCAAAATGTTCAAAAAGTTCAGACAGTTCAGATATTCAGCATCAGCAAAATAGTCAAAAAGTTCAGACAGTTCAGAAATTCAGCATTCAGCAAAATAGTCAAAAAGTTCAGTACTCCAGCTAAATAGTCAAAAAGTTCAGTACTCCAGCAAAATAGTCAAAAAGTTCAGAAATTTAGCAAAATAGTCAAAAACTTCAGAAATTCAGCATTAAGCAAAATAGTCAAAAAGTTCAACCAGTTCAGCATTCAGCAAAATAGTCTTATAGTTCAAACAGTTCAGAAATTCAGCATTAGGCAAATCAGTCAAAAAGTTCAGAAATTCAGCAAAATAGTCAAAAAGTTCAGTACTCCAGCTAAATAGTCAAAAAGTTCAGAAATTCAGCAAAATAGTCAAAAAGTTCAGAAATTCAGCAAAATAGTCAAAAAGTTCAGACATAACCGTTCTGATGGCTATAAATGCGATGTTGAAATTTTGAGTTCCGAAATTCAACATTCAGCAAAATAGTCAAATATTTCAGACAGTTCAGAAATTCAGCATTAAGCAAAATAGTCAAAAAGTTCAGAAATTCAGCAAAATAGTCAAAAAGTTCAGAAATTCAGCATTCACCAAAATAGTCAAATATTTCAGACAGTTCAGAAATTCAGCATTCAGAAAAATAGTCAAAAAGTTCAGAAATTCAGCATACAGCAAAATAGTCAAAAAGTTCAGACAATTCAGAAATTCAGCATTCAGCAAAATAGTCAAAAAGTTCAGACAGTTCAGAAATTCAGCATTAAGCAAAATAGTCAAAAAGTTCAGAAATTCAGCAAAATAGTCAAAAAGTTCAGAAATTCAGCATTCACCAAAATAGTCAAATATTTCAGACAGTTCAGAAATTCAGCATTCAGAAAAATAGTCAAAAAGTTCAGAAATTCAGCATATAGCAAAATAGTCAAAAAGTTCAGACAATTCAGAAATTCAGCATTCAGCAAAATGTTCAAAAAGTTCAGACAGTTCAGATATTCAGCATCAGCAAAATAGTCAAAAAGTTCAGACAGTTCAGAAATTCAGCATTCAGCAAAATAGTCAAAAAGTTCAGTACTCCAGCTAAATAGTCAAAAAGTTCAGTACTCCAGCAAAATAGTCAAAAAGTTCAGAAATTCAGCAAAATAGTCAAAAACTTCAGAAATTCAGCATTAAGCAAAATAGTCAAAAAGTTCAACCAGTTCAGCATTCAGCAAAATAGTCTTATAGTTCAAACAGTTCAGAAATTCAGCATTAGGCAAATCAGTCAAAAAGTTCAGAAATTCAGCAAAATAGTCAAAAAGTTCAGTACTCCAGCTAAATAGTCAAAAAGTTCAGAAATTCAGCAAAATAGTCAAAAAGTTCAGAAATTCAGCAAAATAGTCAAAAAGTTCAGACATAACCGTTCTGATGGCTATAAATGCGATGTTGAAATTTTGAGTTCCGAAATTCAACATTCAGCAAAATAGTCAAATATTTCAGACAGTTCAGAAATTCAGCATTAAGCAAAATAGTCAAAAAGTTCAGAAATTCAGCAAAATAGTCAAAAAGTTCAGAAATTCAGCATTCACCAAAATAGTCAAATATTTCAGACAGTTCAGAAATTCAGCATTCAGAAAAATAGTCAAAAAGTTCAGAAATTCAGCATACAGCAAAATAGTCAAAAAGTTCAGACAATTCAGAAATTCAGCATTCAGCAAAATGTTCAAAAAGTTCAGACAGTTCAGATATTCAGCATCAGCAAAATAGTCAAAAAGTTCAGACAGTTCAGAAATTCAGCATTCACCAAAATAGTCAAATATTTCAGACAGTTCAGAAATTCAGCATTCAGAAAAATAGTCAAAAAAAACAGAAATTCAGCATACAGCAAAATAGTCAAAAAGTTCATACAATTCAGAAATTCAGCATTCAGCAAAATAGTCAAAAAGTTCAGTACTCCAGCTAAATAGTCAAAAAGTTCAGTACTCTAGCAAAATAGTCAAAAAGTTCAGAAATTCAGCAAAATAGTCAAAAACTTCAGAAATTCAGCATTAAGCAAAATAGTCAAAAAGTTCAACCAGTTCAGCATTCAGCAAAATAGTCTTATAGTTCAAACAGTTCAGAAATTCAGCATTAGGCAAATCAGTCAAAATGTTCAGACAGAACCGTTCTGATGGCTATAAATGCGATGTTGAAATTTTGAGTTCAGAAATTCAGCATTCAGCAAAATAGTCAAAAAGTTCAGATATAACCTTTCTGATGGCTATAAATGCGATGTTGAAATTTTGAGTTCCGAAATTCAGCATTCAGCAAAATAGTCAAAAAGTTCAGAAATTCAGCATACAGCAAAATAGTCAAATATTTCAGACAGTTCAGAAATTCAGCATTCAGAAATATAGTCAAAAAGTTCAGAAATTCAGCATACAGCAAAATAGTCAAATATTTCAGACAGTTCAGAAATTCAGCATTAAGCAAAATAGTCAAAAAGTTCAGAAATTCAGCAAAATAGTCAAAAAGTTCAGAAATTCAGCATTCACCAAAATAGTCAAATATTTCAGACAGTTCAGAAATTCAGCATTCAGAAAAATAGTCAAAAAGTTCAGACAGTTCAGAAATTCAGCATTCACCAAAATAGTCAAATATTTCAGACAGTTCAGAAATTCAGCATTCAGAAAAATAGTCAAAAAGATCAGAAATTCAGCATACAGCAAAATAGTCAAAAAGTTCAGACAATTCAGAAATTCAGCATTCAGCAAAATAGTCAAAAAGTTCAGTACTCCAGCTAAATAGTCAAAAAGTTCAGTACTCTAGCAAAATAGTCAAAAAGTTCAGAAATTCAGCAAAATAGTCAAAAACTTCAGAAATTCAGCATTAAGCAAAAAAGTCAAAAAGTTCAACCAGTTCAGCATTCAGCAAAATAGTCTTATAGTTCAAACAGTTCAGAAATTCAGCATTAGGCAAATCAGTCAAAATGTTCAGACAGAACCGTTCTGATGGCTATAAATGCGATGTTGAAATTTTGAGTTCAGAAATTCAGCATTCACCAAAATAGTCAAATATTTCAGACAGTTCAGAAATTCAGCTTTCAGCAAAATAGTCAAAAAGTTCAGAAATTCAGCATACAGCAAAATAGTCAAAAAGTTCAGACAGTTCAGAAATTCAGCATTAAGCAAAATAGTCAAAAAGTTCAGAAATTCAGCAAAATAGTCAAAAAGTTCAGAAATTCAGCATTGACCAAAATAGTCAAATATTTCAGACAGTTCAGAAATTCAGCATTCAGAAAAATAGTCAAAAAGTTCAGAAATTCAGCATACAGCAAAATAGTCAAAAAGTTCAGACAATTCAGAAATTCAGCATTCAGCAAAATGTTCAAAAAGTTCAGACAGTTCAGATATTCAGCATCAGCAAAATAGTCAAAAAGTTCAGACAGTTCAGAAATTCAGCATTCAGCAAAATAGTCAAAAAGTTCAGTACTCCAGCTAAATAGTCAAAAAGTTCAGTACTCCAGCAAAATAGTCAAAAAGTTCAGAAATTCAGCAAAATAGTCAAAAACTTCAGAAATTCAGCATTAAGCAAAATAGTCAAAAAGTTCAACCAGTTCAGCATTCAGCAAAATAGTCTTATAGTTCAAACAGTTCAGAAATTCAGCATTAGGCAAATCAGTCAAAAAGTTCAGAAATTCAGCAAAATAGTCAAAAAGTTCAGTACTCCAGGTAAATAGTCAAAAAGTTCAGAAATTCAGCAAAATAGTCAAAAAGTTCAGACATAACCGTTCTGATGGCTATAAATGCGATGTTGAAATTTTGAGTTCCGAAATTCAACATTCAGCAAAATAGTCAAATATTTCAGACAGTTCAGAAATTCAGCATTAAGCAAAATAGTCAAAAAGTTCAGAAATTCAGCAAAATAGTCAAAAAGTTCAGAAATTCAGCATTCACCAAAATAGTCAAATATTTCAGACAGTTCAGAAATTCAGCATTCAGAAAAATAGTCAAAAAGTTCAGAAATTCAGCATACAGCAAAATAGTCAAAAAGTTCAGACAATTCAGAAATTCAGCATTCAGCAAAATAGTCAAAAAGTTCAGACAGTTCAGAAATTCAGCATTAAGCAAAATAGTCAAAAAGTTCAGAAATTCAGCAAAATAGTCAAAAAGTTCAGAAATTCAGCATTCACCAAAATAGTCAAATATTTCAGACAGTTCAGAAATTCAGCATTCAGAAAAATAGTCAAAAAGTTCAGAAATTCAGCATACAGCAAAATAGTCAAAAAGTTCAGACAATTCAGAAATTCAGCATTCAGCAAAATGTTCAAAAAGTTCAGACAGTTCAGATATTCAGCATCAGCAAAATAGTCAAAAAGTTCAGACAGTTCAGAAATTCAGCATTCAGCAAAATAGTCAAAAAGTTCAGTACTCCAGCTAAATAGTCAAAAAGTTCAGTACTCCAGCAAAATAGTCAAAAAGTTCAGAAATTCAGCAAAATAGTCAAAAACTTCAGAAATTCAGCATTAAGCAAAATAGTCAAAAAGTTCAACCAGTTCAGCATTCAGCAAAATAGTCTTATAGTTCAAACAGTTCAGAAATTCAGCATTAGGCAAATCAGTCAAAAAGTTCAGAAATTCAGCAAAATAGTCAAAAAGTTCAGTACTCCAGCTAAATAGTCAAAAAGTTCAGAAATTCAGCAAAATAGTCAAAAAGTTCAGAAATTCAGCAAAATAGTCAAAAAGTTCAGACATAACCGTTCTGATGGCTATAAATGCGATGTTGAAATTTTGAGTTCCGAAATTCAACATTCAGCAAAATAGTCAAATATTTCAGACAGTTCAGAAATTCAGCATTAAGCAAAATAGTCAAAAAGTTCAGAAATTCAGCAAAATAGTCAAAAAGTTCAGAAATTCAGCATTCACCAAAATAGTCAAATATTTCAGACAGTTCAGAAATTCAGCATTCAGAAAAATAGTCAAAAAGTTCAGAAATTCAGCATACAGCAAAATAGTCAAAAAGTTCAGACAATTCAGAAATTCAGCATTCAGCAAAATGTTCAAAAAGTTCAGACAGTTCAGATATTCAGCATCAGCAAAATAGTCAAAAAGTTCAGACAGTTCAGAAATTCAGCATTCACCAAAATAGTCAAATATTTCAGACAGTTCAGAAATTCAGCATTCAGAAAAATAGTCAAAAAGATCAGAAATTCAGCATACAGCAAAATAGTCAAAAAGTTCAGACAATTCAGAAATTCAGCATTCAGCAAAATAGTCAAAAAGTTCAGTACTCCAGCTAAATAGTCAAAAAGTTCAGTACTCTAGCAAAATAGTCAAAAAGTTCAGAAATTCAGCAAAATAGTCAAAAACTTCAGAAATTCAGCATTAAGCAAAATAGTCAAAAAGTTCAACCAGTTCAGCATTCAGCAAAATAGTCTTATAGTTCAAACAGTTCAGAAATTCAGCATTAGGCAAATCAGTCAAAATGTTCAGACAGAACCGTTCTGATGGCTATAAATGCGATGTTGAAATTTTGAGTTCAGAAATTCAGCATTCAGCAAAATAGTCAAAAAGTTCAGATATAACCTTTCTGATGGCTATAAATGCGATGTTGAAATTTTGAGTTCCGAAATTCAGCATTCAGCAAAATAGTCAAAAAGTTCAGAAATTCAGCATACAGCAAAATAGTCAAATATTTCAGACAGTTCAGAAATTCAGCATTCAGAAATATAGTCAAAAAGTTCAGAAATTCAGCATACAGCAAAATAGTCAAATATTTCAGAAAGTTCAGAAATTCAGCATTAAGCAAAATAGTCAAAAAGTTCAGAAATTCAGCAAAATAGTCAAAAAGTTCAGAAATTCAGCATTCACCAAAATAGTCAAATATTTCAGACAGTTCAGAAATTCAGCATTCAGAAAAATAGTCAAAAAGTTCAGACAGTTCAGAAATTCAGCATTCACCAAAATAGTCAAATATTTCAGACAGTTCAGAAATTCAGCATTCAGAAAAATAGTCAAAAAGATCAGAAATTCAGCATACAGCAAAATAGTCAAAAAGTTCAGACAGTTCAGAAATTCAGCATTAAGCAAAATAGTCAAAAAGTTCAGAAATTCAGCAAAATAGTCAAAAAGTTCAGAAATTCAGCATTGACCAAAATAGTCAAATATTTCAGACAGTTCAGAAATTCAGCATTCAGAAAAATAGTCAAAAAGTTCAGAAATTCAGCATACAGCAAAATAGTCAAAAAGTTCAGACAATTCAGAAATTCAGCATTCAGCAAAATGTTCAAAAAGTTCAGACAGTTCAGATATTCAGCATCAGCAAAATAGTCAAAAAGTTCAGACAGTTCAGAAATTCAGCATTCAGCAAAATAGTCAAAAAGTTCAGTACTCCAGCTAAATAGTCAAAAAGTTCAGTACTCCAGCAAAATAGTCAAAAAGTTCAGAAATTCAGCAAAATAGTCAAAAACTTCAGAAATTCAGCATTAAGCAAAAAAGTCAAAAAGTTCAACCAGTTCAGCATTCAGCAAAATAGTCTTATAGTTCAAACAGTTCAGAAATTCAGCATTAGGCAAATCAGTCAAAATGTTCAGACAGAACCGTTCTGATGGCTATAAATGCGATGTTGAAATTTTGAGTTCAGAAATTCAGCATTCACCAAAATAGTCAAATATTTCAGACAGTTCAGAAATTCAGCTTTCAGCAAAATAGTCAAAAAGTTCAGAAATTCAGCATACAGCAAAATAGTCAAAAAGTTCAGACAGTTCAGAAATTCAGCATTAAGCAAAATAGTCAAAAAGTTCAGAAATTCAGCAAAATAGTCAAAAAGTTCAGAAATTCAGCATTGACCAAAATAGTCAAATATTTCAGACAGTTCAGAAATTCAGCATTCAGAAAAATAGTCAAAAAGTTCAGAAATTCAGCATACAGCAAAATAGTCAAAAAGTTCAGACAATTCAGAAATTCAGCATTCAGCAAAATGTTCAAAAAGTTCAGACAGTTCAGATATTCAGCATCAGCAAAATAGTCAAAAAGTTCAGACAGTTCAGAAATTCAGCATTCAGCAAAATAGTCAAAAAGTTCAGTACTCCAGCTAAATAGTCAAAAAGTTCAGTACTCCAGCAAAATAGTCAAAAAGTTCAGAAATTCAGCAAAATAGTCAAAAACTTCAGAAATTCAGCATTAAGCAAAATAGTCAAAAAGTTCAACCAGTTCAGCATTCAGCAAAATAGTCTTATAGTTCAAACAGTTCAGAAATTCAGCATTAGGCAAATCAGTCAAAAAGTTCAGAAATTCAGCAAAATAGTCAAAAAGTTCAGTACTCCAGCTAAATAGTCAAAAAGTTCAGAAATTCAGCAAAATAGTCAAAAAGTTCAGAAATTCAGCAAAATAGTCAAAAAGTTCAGACATAACCGTTCTGATGGCTATAAATGCGATGTTGAAATTTTGAGTTCCGAAATTCAACATTCAGCAAAATAGTCAAATATTTCAGACAGTTCAGAAATTCAGCATTAAGCAAAATAGTCAAAAAGTTCAGAAATTCAGCAAAATAGTCAAAAAGTTCAGAAATTCAGCATTCACCAAAATAGTCAAATATTTCAGACAGTTCAGAAATTCAGCATTCAGAAAAATAGTCAAAAAGTTCAGAAATTCAGCATACAGCAAAATAGTCAAAAAGTTCAGACAATTCAGAAATTCAGCATTCAGCAAAATGTTCAAAAAGTTCAGACAGTTCAGATATTCAGCATCAGCAAAATAGTCAAAAAGTTCAGACAGTTCAGAAATTCAGCATTCACCAAAATAGTCAAAAAGATCAGAAATTCAGCATTCAGAAAAATAGTCAAAAAGATCAGAAATTCAGCATACAGCAAAATAGTCAAAAAGTTCAGACAATTCAGAAATTCAGCATTCAGCAAAATAGTCAAAAAGTTCAGTACTCCAGCTAAATAGTCAAAAAGTTCAGTACTCTAGCAAAATAGTCAAAAAGTTCAGAAATTCAGCAAAATAGTCAAAAACTTCAGAAATTCAGCATTAAGCAAAATAGTCAAAAAGTTCAACCAGTTCAGCATTCAGCAAAATAGTCTTATAGTTCAAACAGTTCAGAAATTCAGCATTAGGCAAATCAGTCAAAATGTTCAGACAGAACCGTTCTGATGGCTATAAATGCGATGTTGAAATTTTGAGTTCAGAAATTCAGCATTCAGCAAAATAGTCAAAAAGTTCAGATATAACCTTTCTGATGGCTATAAATGCGATGTTGAAATTTTGAGTTCCGAAATTCAGCATTCAGCAAAATAGTCAAAAAGTTCAGAAATTCAGCATACAGCAAAATAGTCAAATATTTCAGACAGTTCAGAAATTCAGCATTCAGAAATATAGTCAAAAAGTTCAGAAATTCAGCATACAGCAAAATAGTCAAATATTTCAGACAGTTCAGAAATTCAGCATTAAGCAAAATAGTCAAAAAGGTCAGAAATTCAGCAAAATAGTCAAAAAGTTCAGAAATTCAGCATTCACCAAAATAGTCAAATATTTCAGACAGTTCAGAAATTCAGCATTCAGAAAAATAGTCAAAAAGTTCAGACAGTTCAGAAATTCAGCATTCACCAAAATAGTCAAATATTTCAGACAGTTCAGAAATTCAGCATTCAGAAAAATAGTCAAAAAGATCAGAAATTCAGCATACAGCAAAATAGTCAAAAAGTTCAGACAATTCAGAAATTCAGCATTCAGCAAAATAGTCAAAAAGTTCAGTACTCCAGCTAAATAGTCAAAAAGTTCAGTACTCTAGCAAAATAGTCAAAAAGTTCAGAAATTCAGCAAAATAGTCAAAAACTTCAGAAATTCAGCATTAAGCAAAAAAGTCAAAAAGTTCAACCAGTTCAGCATTCAGCAAAATAGTCTTATAGTTCAAACAGTTCAGAAATTCAGCATTAGGCAAATCAGTCAAAATGTTCAGACAGAACCGTTCTGATGGCTATAAATGCGATGTTGAAATTTTGAGTTCAGAAATTCAGCATTCACCAAAATAGTCAAATATTTCAGACAGTTCAGAAATTCAGCTTTCAGCAAAATAGTCAAAAAGTTCAGAAATTCAGCATACAGCAAAATAGTCAAAAAGTTCAGACAGTTCAGAAATTCAGCATTAAGCAAAATAGTCAAAAAGTTCAGAAATTCAGCAAAATAGTCAAAAAGTTCAGAAATTCAGCATTGACCAAAATAGTCAAATATTTCAGACAGTTCAGAAATTCAGCATTCAGAAAATAGTCAAAAAGTTCAGAAATTCAGCATACAGCAAAATAGTCAAAAAGTTCAGACAATTCAGAAATTCAGCATTCAGCAAAATGTTCAAAAAGTTCAGACAGTTCAGATATTCAGCATCAGCAAAATAGTCAAAAAGTTCAGACAGTTCAGAAATTCAGCATTCAGCAAAATAGTCAAAAAGTTCAGTACTCCAGCTAAATAGTCAAAAAGTTCAGTACTCCAGCAAAATAGTCAAAAAGTTCAGAAATTCAGCAAAATAGTCAAAAACTTCAGAAATTCAGCATTAAGCAAAATAGTCAAAAAGTTCAACCAGTTCAGCATTCAGCAAAATAGTCTTATAGTTCAAACAGTTCAGAAATTCAGCATTAGGCAAATCAGTCAAAAAGTTCAGAAATTCAGCAAAATAGTCAAAAAGTTCAGTACTCCAGCAAAATAGTTAAAAAGTTCAGAAATTCAGCAAAATAGTCAAAAACTTCAGAAATTCAGCATTAAGCAAAATAGTCAAAAAGTTCAACCAGTTCAGCATTCAGCAAAATAGTCAAATATTTCAGACAGTTCAGAAATTCAGCATTAAGCAAAATAGTCAAAAAGTTCAGAAATTCAGCAAAATAGTCAAAAAGTTCAGAAATTCAGCATTCACCAAAATAGTCAAATATTTCAGACAGTTCAGAAATTCAGCATTCAGAAAAATAGTCAAAAAGTTCAGAAATTCAGCATACAGCAAAATAGTCAAAAAATTCAGACAATTCAGAAATTCAGCATTCAGCAAAATGTTCAAAAAGTTCAGACAGTTCAGATATTCAGCATCAGCAAAATAGTCAAAAAGTTCAGACAGTTCAGAAATTCAGCATTCACCAAAATAGTCAAATATTTCAGACAGTTCAGAAATTCAGCATTCAGAAAAATAGTCAAAAAGATCAGAAATTCAGCATACAGCAAAATAGTCAAAAAGTTCAGACAATTCAGAAATTCAGCATTCAGCAAAATAGTCAAAAAGTTCAGTACTCCAGCTAAATAGTCAAAAAGTTCAGTACTCTAGCAAAATAGTCAAAAAGTTCAGAAATTCAGCAAAATAGTCAAAAACTTCAGAAATTCAGCATTAAGCAAAATAGTCAAAAAGTTCAACCAGTTCAGCATTCAGCAAAATAGTCTTATAGTTCAAACAGTTCAGAAATTCAGCATTAGGCAAATCAGTCAAAATGTTCAGACAGAACCGTTCTGATGGCTATAAATGCGATGTTGAAATTTTGAGTTCAGAAATTCAGCATTCAGCAAAATAGTCAAAAAGTTCAGATATAACCTTTCTGATGGCTATAAATGCGATGTTGAAATTTTGAGTTCCGAAATTCAGCATTCAGCAAAATAGTCAAAAAGTTCAGAAATTCAGCATACAGCAAAATAGTCAAATATTTCAGACAGTTCAGAAATTCAGCATTCAGAAATATAGTCAAAAAGTTCAGAAATTCAGCATACAGCAAAATAGTCAAATATTTCAGACAGTTCAGAAATTCAGCATTAAGCAAAATAGTCAAAAGATCAGAAATTCAGCATACAGCAAAATAGTCAAAAAGTTCAGAAATTCAGCATTCACCAAAATAGTCAAATATTTCAGACAGTTCAGAAATTCAGCATTCAGAAAAATAGTCAAAAAGTTCAGACAGTTCAGAAATTCAGCATTCACCAAAATAGTCAAATATTTCAGACAGTTCAGAAATTCAGCATTCAGAAAAATAGTCAAAAAGATCAGAAATTCAGCATACAGCAAAATAGTCAAAAAGTTCAGACAGTTCAGAAATTCAGCATTAAGCAAAATAGTCAAAAAGTTCAGAAATTCAGCAAAATAGTCAAAAAGTTCAGAAATTCAGCATTCACCAAAATAGTCAAATATTTCAGACAGTTCAGAAATTCAGCATTCAGAAAAATAGTCAAAAAGTTCAGAAATTCAGCATACAGCAAAATAGTCAAAAAGTTCAGACAATTCAGAAATTCAGCATTCAGCAAAATGTTCAAAAAGTTCAGACAGTTCAGATATTCAGCATCAGCAAAATAGTCTTATAGTTCAAACAGTTCAGAAATTCAGCATTAGGCAAATCAGTCAAAATGTTCAGACAGAACCGTTCTGATGGCTATAAATGCGATGTTGAAATTTTGAGTTCAGAAATTCAGCATTCACCAAAATAGTCAAATATTTCAGACAGTTCAGAAATTCAGCTTTCAGCAAAATAGTCAAAAAGTTCAGAAATTCAGCATACAGCAAAATAGTCAAAAAGTTCAGACAGTTCAGAAATTCAGCATTAAGCAAAATAGTCAAAAAGTTCAGAAATTCAGCAAAATAGTCAAAAAGTTCAGAAATTCAGCATTCACCAAAATAGTCAAATATTTCAGACAGTTCAGAAATTCAGCATTCAGAAAAATAGTCAAAAAGTTCAGAAATTCAGCATACAGCAAAATAGTCAAAAAGTTCAGACAATTCAGAAATTCAGCATTCAGCAAAATGTTCAAAAAGTTCAGACAGTTCAGATATTCAGCATCAGCAAAATAGTCAAAAAGTTCAGACAGTTCAGAAATTCAGCATTCAGCAAAATAGTCAAAAAGTTCAGTACTCCAGCTAAATAGTCAAAAAGTTCAGTACTCCAGCAAAATAGTCAAAAAGTTCAGAAATTCAGCAAAATAGTCAAAAAATTCAGAAATTCAGCATTAAGCAAAATAGTCAAAAAGTTCAACCAGTTCAGCATTCAGCAAAATAGTCTTATAGTTCAAACAGTTCAGAAATTCAGCATTAGGCAAATCAGTCAAAAAGTTCAGAAATTCAGCAAAATAGTCAAAAAGTTCAGTACTCCAGCTAAATAGTCAAAAAGTTCAGAAATTCAGCAAAATAGTCAAAAAGTTCAGAAATTCAGCAAAATAGTCAAAAAGTTCAAACATAACCGTTCTGATGGCTATAAATGCGATGTTGAAATTTTGAGTTCCGAAATTCAACATTCAGCAAAATAGTCAAATATTTCAGACAGTTCAGAAATTCAGCATTAAGCAAAATAGTCAAAAAGTTCAGAAATTCAGCAAAATAGTCAAAAAGTTCAGAAATTCAGCATTCACCAAAATAGTCAAATATTTCAGACAGTTCAGAAATTCAGCATTCAGAAAAATAGTCAAAAAGTTCAGAAATTCAGCATACAGCAAAATAGTCAAAAAGTTCAGACAATTCAGAAATTCAGCATTCAGCAAAATGTTCAAAAAGTTCAGACAGTTCAGATATTCAGCATCAGCAAAATAGTCAAAAAGTTCAGACAGTTCAGAAATTCAGCATTCACCAAAATAGTCAAATATTTCAGACAGTTCAGAAATTCAGCATTCAGAAAAATAGTCAAAAAGATCGGAAATTCAGCATACAGCAAAATAGTCAAAAAGTTCAGACAATTCAGAAATTCAGCATTCAGCAAAATAGTCAAAAAGTTCAGTACTCCAGCTAAATAGTCAAAAAGTTCAGTACTCTAGCAAAATAGTCAAAAAGTTCAGAAATTCAGCAAAATAGTCAAAAACTTTAGAAATTCAGCATTAAGCAAAATAGTCAAAAAGTTCAACCAGTTCAGCATTCAGCAAAATAGTCTTATAGTTCAAACAGTTCAGAAATTCAGCATTAGGCAAATCAGTCAAAATGTTCAGACAGAACCGTTCTGATGGCTATAAATGCGATGTTGAAATTTTGAGTTCAGAAATTCAGCATTCAGCAAAATAGTCAAAAAGTTCAGATATAACCTTTCTGATGGCTATAAATGCGATGTTGAAATTTTGAGTTCCGAAATTCAGCATTCAGCAAAATAGTCAAAAAGTTCAGAAATTCAGCATACAGCAAAATAGTCAAATATTTCAGACAGTTCAGAAATTCAGCATTAAGCAAAATAGTCAAAAATTTCAGAAATTCAGTAAAATAGTCAAAAAGTTCAGAAATTCAGCATTCACCAAAATAGTCAAATATTTCAGACAGTTCAGAAATTCAGCATTCAGAAAAATAGTCAAAAAGTTCAGACAGTTCAGAAATTCAGCATTCACCAAAATAGTCAAATATTTCAGACAGTTCAGAAATTCAGCATTCAGAAAAATAGTCAAAAAGATCAGAAATTCAGCATACAGCAAAATAGTCAAAAAGTTCAGACAATTCAGAAATTCAGCATTCAGCAAAATAGTCAAAAAGTTCAGTACTCCAGCTAAATAGTCAAAAAGTTCAGTACTCTAGCAAAATATTCAAAAAGTTCAGAAATTCAGCAAAATAGTCAAAAACTTCAGAAATTCAGCATTAAGCAAAATAGTCAAAAAGTTCAACCAGTTCAGCATTCAGCAAAATAGTCTTATAGTTCAAACAGTTCAGAAATTCAGCATTAGGCAAATCAGTCAAAATGTTCAGACAGAACCGTTCTGATGGCTATAAATGCGATGTTGAAATTTTGAGTTCAGAAATTCAGCATTCACCAAAATAGTCAAATATTTCAGACAGTTCAGAAATTCAGCTTTCAGCAAAATAGTCAAAAAGTCCAGAAATTCAGCATACAGCAAAATAGTCAAAAAGTTCAGACAGTTCAGAAATTCAGCATTAAGCAAAATAGTCAAAAAGTTCAGAAATTCAGCAAAATAGTCAAAAAGTTCAGAAATTCAGCATTCACCAAAATAGTCAAAAAGTTCAGAAATTCAGCAAAATAGTCAAAAAGTTCAGAAATTCAGCAAAATAGTCAAAAAGTTCAGAAATTCAGCATTCACCAAAATAGTCAAATATTTCAGACAGTTCAGAAATTCAGCATTCAGAAAAATAGTCAAAAAGTTCAGAAATTCAGCATACAGCAAAATAGTCAAAAAGTTCAGACAATTCAGAAATTCAGCATTCAGCAAAATGTTCAAAAAGTTCAGACAGTTCAGATATTCAGCATCAGCAAAATAGTCAAAAAGTTCAGACAGTTCAGAAATTCAGCATTCAGCGAAATAGTCAAAAAGTTCAGTACTCCAGCTAAATAGTCAAAAAGCTCAGTACTCCAGCAAAATAGTCAAAAAGTTCAGAAATTCAGCAAAATAGTCAAAAACTTCAGAAATTCAGCATTAAGCAAAATAGTCAAAAAGTTCAACCAGTTCAGCATTCAGCAAAATAGTCTTATAGTTCAAACAGTTCAGAAATTCAGCATTAGGCAAATCAGTCAAAAAGTTCAGAAATTCAGCAAAATAGTCAAAAAGTTCAGTACTCCAGCTAAATAGTCAAAAAGTTCAGAAATTCAGCAAAATAGTCAAAAAGTTCAGAAATTCAGCAAAATAGTCAAAAAGTTCAGACATAACCGTTCTGATGGCTATAAATGCGATGTTGAAATTTTGAGTTCCGAAATTCAACATTCAGCAAAATAGTCAAATATTTCAGACAGTTCAGAAATTCAGCATTAAGCAAAATAGTCAAAAAGTTCAGAAATTCAGCAAAATAGTCAAAAAGTTCAGAAATTCAGCATTCACCAAAATAGTCAAATATTTCAGACAGTTCAGAAATTCAGCATTCAGAAAAATAGTCAAAAAGTTCAGAAATTCAGCATACAGCAAAATAGTCAAAAAGTTCAGACAATTCAGAAATTCAGCATTCAGCAAAATGTTCAAAAAGTTCAGACAGTTCAGATATTCAGCATCAGCAAAATAGTCAAAAAGTTCAGACAGTTCAGAAATTCAGCATTCACCAAAATAGTCAAATATTTCAGACAGTTCAGAAATTCAGCATTCAGAAAAATAGTCAAAAAGATCAGAAATTCAGCATACAGCAAAATAGTCAAAAAGTTCAGACAATTCAGAAATTCAGCATTCAGCAAAATAGTCAAAAAGTTCAGTACTCCAGCTAAATAGTCAAAAAGTTCAGTACTCTAGCAAAATAGTCAAAAAGTTCAGAAATTCAGCAAAATAGTCAAAAACTTCAGAAATTCAGCATTAAGCAAAATAGTCAAAAAGTTCAACCAGTTCAGCATTCAGCAAAATAGTCTTATAGTTCAAACAGTTCAGAAATTCAGCATTAGGCAAATCAGTCAAAATGTTCAGACAGAACCGTTCTGATGGCTATAAATGCGATGTTGAAATTTTGAGTTCAGAAATTCAGCATTCAGCAAAATAGTCAAAAAGTTCAGATATAACCTTTCTGATGGCTATAAATGCGATGTTGAAATTTTGAGTTCCGAAATTCAGCATTCAGCAAAATAGTCAAAAAGTTCAGAAATTCAGCATACAGCAAAATAGTCAAATATTTCAGACAGTTCAGAAATTCAGCATTCAGAAATATAGTCAAAAAGTTCAGAAATTCAGCATACAGCAAAATAGTCAAATATTTCAGACAGTTCAGAAATTCAGCATTAAGCAAAATAGTCAAAAAAATCAGAAATTCAGCATACAGCAAAATAGTCAAAAAGTTCAGAAATTCAGCATTCACCAAAATAGTCAAATATTTCAGACAGTTCAGAAATTCAGCATTCAGAAAAATAGTCAAAAAGTTCAGACAGTTCAGAAATTCAGCATTCACCAAAATAGTCAAATATTTCAGACAGTTCAGAAATTCAGCATTCAGAAAAATAGTCAAAAAGATCAGAAATTCAGCATACAGCAAAATAGTCAAAAAGTTCAGACAGTTCAGAAATTCAGCATTAAGCAAAATAGTCAAAAAGTTCAGAAATTCAGCAAAATAGTCAAAAAGTTCAGAAATTCAGCATTCACCAAAATAGTCAAATATTTCAGACAGTTCAGAAATTCAGCATTCAGAAAAATAGTCAAAAAGTTCAGAAATTCAGCATACAGCAAAATAGTCAAAAAGTTCAGACAATTCAGAAATTCAGCATTCAGCAAAATGTTCAAAAAGTTCAGACAGTTCAGATATTCAGCATCAGCAAAATAGTCTTATAGTTCAAACAGTTCAGAAATTCAGCATTAGGCAAATCAGTCAAAATGTTCAGACAGAACCGTTCTGATGGCTATAAATGCGATGTTGAAATTTTGAGTTCAGAAATTCAGCATTCACCAAAATAGTCAAATATTTCAGACAGTTCAGAAATTCAGCTTTCAGCAAAATAGTCAAAAAGTTCAGAAATTCAGCATACAGCAAAATAGTCAAAAAGTTCAGACAGTTCAGAAATTCAGCATTAAGCAAAATAGTCAAAAAGTTCAGAAATTCAGCAAAATAGTCAAAAAGTTCAGAAATTCAGCATTCACCAAAATAGTCAAATATTTCAGACAGTTCAGAAATTCAGCATTCAGAAAAATAGTCAAAAAGTTCAGAAATTCAGCATACAGCAAAATAGTCAAAAAGTTCAGACAATTCAGAAATTCAGCATTCAGCAAAATGTTCAAAAAGTTCAGACAGTTCAGATATTCAGCATCAGCAAAATAGTCAAAAAGTTCAGACAGTTCAGAAATTCAGCATTCAGCAAAATAGTCAAAAAGTTCAGTACTCCAGCTAAATAGTCAAAAAGTTCAGTACTCCAGCAAAATAGTCAAAAAGTTC
This sequence comes from Leiobunum rupestre, assembly GCF_980474605.1. Lineage (NCBI taxonomy): Eukaryota > Metazoa > Arthropoda > Arachnida > Opiliones > Sclerosomatidae > Leiobunum > Leiobunum rupestre. The sequence goes on along the minus strand of NC_143393.1, from coordinate 55,208,866 downwards.
AGAAATTCAGCAAAATAGTCAAAAAATTCAGAAATTCAGCATTAAGCAAAATAGTCAAAAAGTTCAACCAGTTCAGCATTCAGCAAAATAGTCTTATAGTTCAAACAGTTCAGAAATTCAGCATTAGGCAAATCAGTCAAAAAGTTCAGAAATTCAGCAAAATAGTCAAAAAGTTCAGTACTCCAGCTAAATAGTCAAAAAGTTCAGAAATTCAGCAAAATAGTCAAAAAGTTCAGAAATTCAGCAAAATAGTCAAAAAGTTCAGACATAACCGTTCTGATGGCTATAAATGCGATGTTGAAATTTTGAGTTCCGAAATTCAACATTCAGCAAAATAGTCAAATATTTCAGACAGTTCAGAAATTCAGCATTAAGCAAAATAGTCAAAAAGTTCAGAAATTCAGCAAAATAGTCAAAAAGTTCAGAAATTCAGCATTCACCAAAATAGTCAAATATTTCAGACAGTTCAGAAATTCAGCATTCAGAAAAATAGTCAAAAAGTTCAGAAATTCAGCATACAGCAAAATAGTCAAAAAGTTCAGACAATTCAGAAATTCAGCATTCAGCAAAATGTTCAAAAAGTTCAGACAGTTCAGATATTCAGCATCAGCAAAATAGTCAAAAAGTTCAGACAGTTCAGAAATTCAGCATTCACCAAAATAGTCAAATATTTCAGACAGTTCAGAAATTCAGCATTCAGAAAAATAGTCAAAAAGATCAGAAATTCAGCATACAGCAAAATAGTCAAAAAGTTCAGACAATTCAGAAATTCAGCATTCAGCAAAATAGTCAAAAAGTTCAGTACTCCAGCTAAATAGTCAAAAAGTTCAGTACTCTAGCAAAATAGTCAAAAAGTTCAGAAATTCAGCAAAATAGTCAAAAACTTCAGAAATTCAGCATTAAGCAAAATAGTCAAAAAGTTCAACCAGTTCAGCATTCAGCAAAATAGTCTTATAGTTCAAACAGTTCAGAAATTCAGCATTAGGCAAATCAGTCAAAATGTTCAGACAGAACCGTTCTGATGGCTATAAATGCGATGTTGAAATTTTGAGTTCAGAAATTCAGCATTCAGCAAAATAGTCAAAAAGTTCAGATATAACCTTTCTGATGGCTATAAATGCGATGTTGAAATTTTGAGTTCCGAAATTCAGCATTCAGCAAAATAGTCAAAAAGTTCAGAAATTCAGCATACAGCAAAATAGTCAAATATTTCAGACAGTTCAGAAATTCAGCATTCAGAAATATAGTCAAAAAGTTCAGAAATTCAGCATACAGCAAAATAGTCAAATATTTCAGACAGTTCAGAAATTCAGCATTAAGCAAAATAGTCAAAAAGTTCAGAAATTCAGCAAAATAGTCAAAAAGTTCAGAAATTCAGCATTCACCAAAATAGTCAAATATTTCAGACAGTTCAGAAATTCAGCATTCAGAAAAATAGTCAAAAAGTTCAGACAGTTCAGAAATTCAGCATTCACCAAAATAGTCAAATATTTCAGACAGTTCAGAAATTCAGCATTCAGAAAAATAGTCAAAAAGATCAGAAATTCAGCATACAGCAAAATAGTCAAAAAGTTCAGACAATTCAGAAATTCAGCATTCAGCAAAATAGTCAAAAAGTTCAGTACTCCAGCTAAATAGTCAAAAAGTTCAGTACTCTAGCAAAATAGTCAAAAAGTTCAGAAATTCAGCAAAATAGTCAAAAACTTCAGAAATTCAGCATTAAGCAAAAAAGTCAAAAAGTTCAACCAGTTCAGCATTCAGCAAAATAGTCTTATAGTTCAAACAGTTCAGAAATTCAGCATTAGGCAAATCAGTCAAAATGTTCAGACAGAACCGTTCTGATGGCTATAAATGCGATGTTGAAATTTTGAGTTCAGAAATTCAGCATTCACCAAAATAGTCAAATATTTCAGACAGTTCAGAAATTCAGCTTTCAGCAAAATAGTCAAAAAGTTCAGAAATTCAGCATACAGCAAAATAGTCAAAAAGTTCAGACAGTTCAGAAATTCAGCATTAAGCAAAATAGTCAAAAAGTTCAGAAATTCAGCAAAATAGTCAAAAAGTTCAGAAATTCAGCATTGACCAAAATAGTCAAATATTTCAGACAGTTCAGAAATTCAGCATTCAGAAAAATAGTCAAAAAGTTCAGAAATTCAGCATACAGCAAAATAGTCAAAAAGTTCAGACAATTCAGAAATTCAGCATTCAGCAAAATGTTCAAAAAGTTCAGACAGTTCAGATATTCAGCATCAGCAAAATAGTCAAAAAGTTCAGACAGTTCAGAAATTCAGCATTCAGCAAAATAGTCAAAAAGTTCAGTACTCCAGCTAAATAGTCAAAAAGTTCAGTACTCCAGCAAAATAGTCAAAAAGTTCAGAAATTCAGCAAAATAGTCAAAAACTTCAGAAATTCAGCATTAAGCAAAATAGTCAAAAAGTTCAACCAGTTCAGCATTCAGCAAAATAGTCTTATAGTTCAAACAGTTCAGAAATTCAGCATTAGGCAAATCAGTCAAAAAGTTCAGAAATTCAGCAAAATAGTCAAAAAGTTCAGAAATTCAGCAAAATAGTCAAAAAGTTCAGACATAACCGTTCTGATGGCTATAAATGCGATGTTGAAATTTTGAGTTCCGAAATTCAACATTCAGCAAAATAGTCAAATATTTCAGACAGTTCAGAAATTCAGCATTAAGCAAAATAGTCAAAAAGTTCAGAAATTCAGCAAAATAGTCAAAAAGTTCAGAAATTCAGCATTCACCAAAATAGTCAAATATTTCAGACAGTTCAGAAATTCAGCATTCAGAAAAATAGTCAAAAAGTTCAGAAATTCAGCATACAGCAAAATAGTCAAAAAGTTCAGACAATTCAGAAATTCAGCATTCAGCAAAATAGTCAAAAAGTTCAGACAGTTCAGAAATTCAGCATTAAGCAAAATAGTCAAAAAGTTCAGAAATTCAGCAAAATAGTCAAAAAGTTCAGAAATTCAGCATTCACCAAAATAGTCAAATATTTCAGACAGTTCAGAAATTCAGCATTCAGAAAAATAGTCAAAAAGTTCAGAAATTCAGCATATAGCAAAATAGTCAAAAAGTTCAGACAATTCAGAAATTCAGCATTCAGCAAAATGTTCAAAAAGTTCAGACAGTTCAGATATTCAGCATCAGCAAAATAGTCAAAAAGTTCAGACAGTTCAGAAATTCAGCATTCAGCAAAATAGTCAAAAAGTTCAGTACTCCAGCTAAATAGTCAAAAAGTTCAGTACTCCAGCAAAATAGTCAAAAAGTTCAGAAATTCAGCAAAATAGTCAAAAACTTCAGAAATTCAGCATTAAGCAAAATAGTCAAAAAGTTCAACCAGTTCAGCATTCAGCAAAATAGTCTTATAGTTCAAACAGTTCAGAAATTCAGCATTAGGCAAATCAGTCAAAAAGTTCAGAAATTCAGCAAAATAGTCAAAAAGTTCAGTACTCCAGCTAAATAGTCAAAAAGTTCAGAAATTCAGCAAAATAGTCAAAAAGTTCAGAAATTCAGCAAAATAGTCAAAAAGTTCAGACATAACCGTTCTGATGGCTATAAATGCGATGTTGAAATTTTGAGTTCCGAAATTCAACATTCAGCAAAATAGTCAAATATTTCAGACAGTTCAGAAATTCAGCATTAAGCAAAATAGTCAAAAAGTTCAGAAATTCAGCAAAATAGTCAAAAAGTTCAGAAATTCAGCATTCACCAAAATAGTCAAATATTTCAGACAGTTCAGAAATTCAGCATTCAGAAAAATAGTCAAAAAGTTCAGAAATTCAGCATACAGCAAAATAGTCAAAAAGTTCAGACAATTCAGAAATTCAGCATTCAGCAAAATGTTCAAAAAGTTCAGACAGTTCAGATATTCAGCATCAGCAAAATAGTCAAAAAGTTCAGACAGTTCAGAAATTCAGCATTCACCAAAATAGTCAAATATTTCAGACAGTTCAGAAATTCAGCATTCAGAAAAATAGTCAAAAAGATCAGAAATTCAGCATACAGCAAAATAGTCAAAAAGTTCATACAATTCAGAAATTCAGCATTCAGCAAAATAGTCAAAAAGTTCAGAAATTCAGCAAAATAGTCAAAAAGTTCAGAAATTCAGCATTCACCAAAATAGTCAAATATTTCAGACAGTTCAGAAATTCAGCATTCAGAAAAATAGTCAAAAAGTTCAGAAATTCAGCATACAGCAAAATAGTCAAAAAGTTCAGACAATTCAGAAATTCAGCATTCAGCAAAATGTTCAAAAAGTTCAGACAGTTCAGATATTCAGCATCAGCAAAATAGTCAAAAAGTTCAGACAGTTCAGAAATTCAGCATTCACCAAAATAGTCAAATATTTCAGACAGTTCAGAAATTCAGCATTCAGAAAAATAGTCAAAAAGATCAGAAATTCAGCATACAGCAAAATAGTCAAAAAGTTCAGACAATTCAGAAATTCAGCATTCAGCAAAATAGTCAAAAAGTTCAGTACTCCAGCTAAATAGTCAAAAAGTTCAGTACTCTAGCAAAATAGTCAAAAAGTTCAGAAATTCAGCAAAATAGTCAAAAACTTCAGAAATTCAGCATTAAGCAAAATAGTCAAAAAGTTCAACCAGTTCAGCATTCAGCAAAATAGTCTTATAGTTCAAACAGTTCAGAAATTCAGCATTAGGCAAATCAGTCAAAATGTTCAGACAGAACCGTTCTGATGGCTATAAATGCGATGTTGAAATTTTGAGTTCAGAAATTCAGCATTCAGCAAAATAGTCAAAAAGTTCAGATATAACCTTTCTGATGGCTATAAATGCGATGTTGAAATTTTGAGTTCCGAAATTCAGCATTCAGCAAAATAGTCAAAAAGTTCAGAAATTCAGCATACAGCAAAATAGTCAAATATTTCAGACAGTTCAGAAATTCAGCATTCAGAAATATAGTCAAAAAGTTCAGAAATTCAGCATACAGCAAAATAGTCAAATATTTCAGACAGTTCAGAAATTCAGCATTAAGCAAAATAGTCAAAAAGTTCAGAAATTCAGCAAAATAGTCAAAAAGTTCAGAAATTCAGCATTCACCAAAATAGTCAAATATTTCAGACAGTTCAGAAATTCAGCATTCAGAAAAATAGTCAAAAAGTTCAGACAGTTCAGAAATTCAGCATTCACCAAAATAGTCAAATATTTCAGACAGTTCAGAAATTCAGCATTCAGAAAAATAGTCAAAAAGATCAGAAATTCAGCATACAGCAAAATAGTCAAAAAGTTCAGACAATTCAGAAATTCAGCATTCAGCAAAATAGTCAAAAAGTTCAGTACTCCAGCTAAATAGTCAAAAAGTTCAGTACTCTAGCAAAATAGTCAAAAAGTTCAGAAATTCAGCAAAATAGTCAAAAACTTCAGAAATTCAGCATTAAGCAAAAAAGTCAAAAAGTTCAACCAGTTCAGCATTCAGCAAAATAGTCTTATAGTTCAAACAGTTCAGAAATTCAGCATTAGGCAAATCAGTCAAAATGTTCAGACAGAACCGTTCTGATGGCTATAAATGCGATGTTGAAATTTTGAGTTCAGAAATTCAGCATTCACCAAAATAGTCAAATATTTCAGACAGTTCAGAAATTCAGCTTTCAGCAAAATAGTCAAAAAGTTCAGAAATTCAGCATACAGCAAAATAGTCAAAAAGTTCAGACAGTTCAGAAATTCAGCATTAAGCAAAATAGTCAAAAAGTTCAGAAATTCAGCAAAATAGTCAAAAAGTTCAGAAATTCAGCATTGACCAAAATAGTCAAATATTTCAGACAGTTCAGAAATTCAGCATTCAGAAAAATAGTCAAAAAGTTCAGAAATTCAGCATACAGCAAAATAGTCAAAAAGTTCAGACAATTCAGAAATTCAGCATTCAGCAAAATGTTCAAAAAGTTCAGACAGTTCAGATATTCAGCATCAGCAAAATAGTCAAAAAGTTCAGACAGTTCAGAAATTCAGCATTCAGCAAAATAGTCAAAAAGTTCAGTACTCCAGCTAAATAGTCAAAAAGTTCAGTACTCCAGCAAAATAGTCAAAAAGTTCAGAAATTCAGCAAAATAGTCAAAAACTTCAGAAATTCAGCATTAAGCAAAATAGTCAAAAAGTTCAACCAGTTCAGCATTCAGCAAAATAGTCTTATAGTTCAAACAGTTCAGAAATTCAGCATTAGGCAAATCAGTCAAAAAGTTCAGAAATTCAGCAAAATAGTCAAAAAGTTCAGAAATTCAGCAAAATAGTCAAAAAGTTCAGACATAACCGTTCTGATGGCTATAAATGCGATGTTGAAATTTTGAGTTCCGAAATTCAACATTCAGCAAAATAGTCAAATATTTCAGACAGTTCAGAAATTCAGCATTAAGCAAAATAGTCAAAAAGTTCAGAAATTCAGCAAAATAGTCAAAAAGTTCAGAAATTCAGCATTCACCAAAATAGTCAAATATTTCAGACAGTTCAGAAATTCAGCATTCAGAAAAATAGTCAAAAAGTTCAGAAATTCAGCATACAGCAAAATAGTCAAAAAGTTCAGACAATTCAGAAATTCAGCATTCAGCAAAATAGTCAAAAAGTTCAGACAGTTCAGAAATTCAGCATTAAGCAAAATAGTCAAAAAGTTCAGAAATTCAGCAAAATAGTCAAAAAGTTCAGAAATTCAGCATTCACCAAAATAGTCAAATATTTCAGACAGTTCAGAAATTCAGCATTCAGAAAAATAGTCAAAAAGTTCAGAAATTCAGCATATAGCAAAATAGTCAAAAAGTTCAGACAATTCAGAAATTCAGCATTCAGCAAAATGTTCAAAAAGTTCAGACAGTTCAGATATTCAGCATCAGCAAAATAGTCAAAAAGTTCAGACAGTTCAGAAATTCAGCATTCAGCAAAATAGTCAAAAAGTTCAGTACTCCAGCTAAATAGTCAAAAAGTTCAGTACTCCAGCAAAATAGTCAAAAAGTTCAGAAATTCAGCAAAATAGTCAAAAACTTCAGAAATTCAGCATTAAGCAAAATAGTCAAAAAGTTCAACCAGTTCAGCATTCAGCAAAATAGTCTTATAGTTCAAACAGTTCAGAAATTCAGCATTAGGCAAATCAGTCAAAAAGTTCAGAAATTCAGCAAAATAGTCAAAAAGTTCAGTACTCCAGCTAAATAGTCAAAAAGTTCAGAAATTCAGCAAAATAGTCAAAAAGTTCAGAAATTCAGCAAAATAGTCAAAAAGTTCAGACATAACCGTTCTGATGGCTATAAATGCGATGTTGAAATTTTGAGTTCCGAAATTCAACATTCAGCAAAATAGTCAAATATTTCAGACAGTTCAGAAATTCAGCATTAAGCAAAATAGTCAAAAAGTTCAGAAATTCAGCAAAATAGTCAAAAAGTTCAGAAATTCAGCATTCACCAAAATAGTCAAATATTTCAGACAGTTCAGAAATTCAGCATTCAGAAAAATAGTCAAAAAGTTCAGAAATTCAGCATACAGCAAAATAGTCAAAAAGTTCAGACAATTCAGAAATTCAGCATTCAGCAAAATGTTCAAAAAGTTCAGACAGTTCAGATATTCAGCATCAGCAAAATAGTCAAAAAGTTCAGACAGTTCAGAAATTCAGCATTCACCAAAATAGTCAAATATTTCAGACAGTTCAGAAATTCAGCATTCAGAAAAATAGTCAAAAAGATCAGAAATTCAGCATACAGCAAAATAGTCAAAAAGTTCATACAATTCAGAAATTCAGCATTCAGCAAAATAGTCAAAAAGTTCAGTACTCCAGCTAAATAGTCAAAAAGTTCAGTACTCTAGCAAAATAGTCAAAAAGTTCAGAAATTCAGCAAAATAGTCAAAAACTTCAGAAATTCAGCATTAAGCAAAATAGTCAAAAAGTTCAACCAGTTCAGCATTCAGCAAAATAGTCTTATAGTTCAAACAGTTCAGAAATTCAGCATTAGGCAAATCAGTCAAAATGTTCAGACAGAACCGTTCTGATGGCTATAAATGCGATGTTGAAATTTTGAGTTCAGAAATTCAGCATTCAGCAAAATAGTCAAAAAGTTCAGATATAACCTTTCTGATGGCTATAAATGCGATGTTGAAATTTTGAGTTCCGAAATTCAGCATTCAGCAAAATAGTCAAAAAGTTCAGAAATTCAGCATACAGCAAAATAGTCAAATATTTCAGACAGTTCAGAAATTCAGCATTCAGAAATATAGTCAAAAAGTTCAGAAATTCAGCATACAGCAAAATAGTCAAATATTTCAGACAGTTCAGAAATTCAGCATTAAGCAAAATAGTCAAAAAGTTCAGAAATTCAGCAAAATAGTCAAAAAGTTCAGAAATTCAGCATTCACCAAAATAGTCAAATATTTCAGACAGTTCAGAAATTCAGCATTCAGAAAAATAGTCAAAAAGTTCAGACAGTTCAGAAATTCAGCATTCACCAAAATAGTCAAATATTTCAGACAGTTCAGAAATTCAGCATTCAGAAAAATAGTCAAAAAGATCAGAAATTCAGCATACAGCAAAATAGTCAAAAAGTTCAGACAATTCAGAAATTCAGCATTCAGCAAAATAGTCAAAAAGTTCAGTACTCCAGCTAAATAGTCAAAAAGTTCAGTACTCTAGCAAAATAGTCAAAAAGTTCAGAAATTCAGCAAAATAGTCAAAAACTTCAGAAATTCAGCATTAAGCAAAAAAGTCAAAAAGTTCAACCAGTTCAGCATTCAGCAAAATAGTCTTATAGTTCAAACAGTTCAGAAATTCAGCATTAGGCAAATCAGTCAAAATGTTCAGACAGAACCGTTCTGATGGCTATAAATGCGATGTTGAAATTTTGAGTTCAGAAATTCAGCATTGAAAAAAATAGTCAAATATTTCAGACAGTTCAGAAATTCAGCATTCAGAAAAATAGTCAAAAAGTTCAGAAATTCAGCATACAGCAAAATAGTCAAAAAGTTCAGACAATTCAGAAATTCAGCATTCAGCAAAATGTTCAAAAAGTTCAGACAGTTCAGATATTCAGCATCAGCAAAATAGTCAAAAAGTTCAGACAGTTCAGAAATTCAGCATTCAGCAAAATAGTCAAAAAGTTCAGTACTCCAGCTAAATAGTCAAAAAGTTCAGTACTCCAGCAAAATAGTCAAAAAGTTCAGAAATTCAGCAAAATAGTCAAAAACTTCAGAAATTCAGCATTAAGCAAAATAGTCAAAAAGTTCAACCAGTTCAGCATACAGCAAAATAGTCTTATAGTTCAAACAGTTCAGAAATTCAGCATTAGGCAAATCAGTCAAAAAGTTCAGAAATTCAGCAAAATAGTCAAAAAGTTCAGAAATTCAGCATTCACCAAAATAGTCAAATATTTCAGACAGTTCAGAAATTCAGCATTCAGAAAAATAGTCAAAAAGTTCAGAAATTCAGCATACAGCAAAATAGTCAAAAAGTTCAGACAATTCAGAAATTCAGCATTCAGCAAAATAGTCAAAAAGTTCAGAAATTCAGCATTCACCAAAATAGTCAAATATTTCAGACAGTTCAGAAATTCAGCATTCAGAAAAATAGTCAAAAAGTTCAGAAATTCAGCATACAGCAAAATAGTCAAAAAGTTCAGACAATTCAGAAATTCAGCATTCAGCAAAATGTTCAAAAAGTTCAGACAGTTCAGATATTCAGCATCAGCAAAATAGTCTTATAGTTCAAACAGTTCAGAAATTCAGCATTAGGCAAATCAGTCAAAATGTTCAGACAGAACCGTTCTGATGGCTATAAATGCGATGTTGAAATTTTGAGTTCAGAAATTCAGCATTCACCAAAATAGTCAAATATTTCAGACAGTTCAGAAATTCAGCTTTCAGCAAAATAGTCAAAAAGTTCAGAAATTCAGCATACAGCAAAATAGTCAAAAAGTTCAGACAGTTCAGAAATTCAGCATTAAGCAAAATAGTCAAAAAGTTCAGAAATTCAGCAAAATAGTCAAAAAGTTCAGAAATTCAGCATTCACCAAAATAGTCAAATATTTCAGACAGTTCAGAAATTCAGCATTCAGAAAAATAGTCAAAAAGTTCAGAAATTCAGCATACAGCAAAATAGTCAAAAAGTTCAGACAATTCAGAAATTCAGCATTCAGCAAAATGTTCAAAAAGTTCAGACAGTTCAGATATTCAGCATCAGCAAAATAGTCAAAAAGTTCAGACAGTTCAGAAATTCAGCATTCAGCAAAATAGTCAAAAAGTTCAGTACTCCAGCTAAATAGTCAAAAAGTTCAGTACTCCAGCAAAATAGTCAAAAAGTTCAGAAATTCAGCAAAATAGTCAAAAAATTCAGAAATTCAGCATTAAGCAAAATAGTCAAAAAGTTCAACCAGTTCAGCATTCAGCAAAATAGTCTTATAGTTCAAACAGTTCAGAAATTCAGCATTAGGCAAATCAGTCAAAAAGTTCAGAAATTCAGCAAAATAGTCAAAAAGTTCAGTACTCCAGCTAAATAGTCAAAAAGTTCAGAAATTCAGCAAAATAGTCAAAAAGTTCAGAAATTCAGCAAAATAGTCAAAAAGTTCAGACATAACCGTTCTGATGGCTATAAATGCGATGTTGAAATTTTGAGTTCCGAAATTCAACATTCAGCAAAATAGTCAAATATTTCAGACAGTTCAGAAATTCAGCATTAAGCAAAATAGTCAAAAAGTTCAGAAATTCAGCAAAATAGTCAAAAAGTTCAGAAATTCAGCATTCACCAAAATAGTCAAATATTTCAGACAGTTCAGAAATTCAGCATTCAGAAAAATAGTCAAAAAGTTCAGAAATTCAGCATACAGCAAAATAGTCAAAAAGTTCAGACAATTCAGAAATTCAGCATTCAGCAAAATGTTCAAAAAGTTCAGACAGTTCAGATATTCAGCATCAGCAAAATAGTCAAAAAGTTCAGACAGTTCAGAAATTCAGCATTCACCAAAATAGTCAAATATTTCAGACAGTTCAGAAATTCAGCATTCAGAAAAATAGTCAAAAAGATCAGAAATTCAGCATACAGCAAAATAGTCAAAAAGTTCAGACAATTCAGAAATTCAGCATTCAGCAAAATAGTCAAAAAGTTCAGTACTCCAGCTAAATAGTCAAAAAGTTCAGTACTCTAGCAAAATAGTCAAAAAGTTCAGAAATTCAGCAAAATAGTCAAAAACTTCAGAAATTCAGCATTAAGCAAAATAGTCAAAAAGTTCAACCAGTTCAGCATTCAGCAAAATAGTCTTATAGTTCAAACAGTTCAGAAATTCAGCATTAGGCAAATCAGTCAAAATGTTCAGACAGAACCGTTCTGATGGCTATAAATGCGATGTTGAAATTTTGAGTTCAGAAATTCAGCATTCAGCAAAATAGTCAAAAAGTTCAGATATAACCTTTCTGATGGCTATAAATGCGATGTTGAAATTTTGAGTTCCGAAATTCAGCATTCAGCAAAATAGTCAAAAAGTTCAGAAATTCAGCATACAGCAAAATAGTCAAATATTTCAGACAGTTCAGAAATTCAGCATTCAGAAATATAGTCAAAAGGTTCAGAAATTCAGCATACAGCAAAATAGTCAAATATTTCAGACAGTTCAGAAATTCAGCATTAAGCAAAATAGTCAAAAAGTTCAGAAATTCAGCAAAATAGTCAAAAAGTTCAGAAATTCAGCATTCACCAAAATAGTCAAATATTTCAGACAGTTCAGAAATTCAGCATTCAGAAAAATAGTCAAAAAGTTCAGACAGTTCAGAAATTCAGCATTCACCAAAATAGTCAAATATTTCAGACAGTTCAGAAATTCAGCATTCAGAAAAATAGTCAAAAAGATCAGAAATTCAGCATACAGCAAAATAGTCAAAAAGTTCAGACAATTCAGAAATTCAGCATTCAGCAAAATAGTCAAAAAGTTCAGTACTCCAGCTAAATAGTCAAAAAGTTCAGTACTCTAGCAAAATAGTCAAAAAGTTCAGAAATTCAGCAAAATAGTCAAAAACTTCAGAAATTCAGCATTAAGCAAAAAAGTCAAAAAGTTCAACCAGTTCAGCATTCAGCAAAATAGTCTTATAGTTCAAACAGTTCAGAAATTCAGCATTAGGCAAATCAGTCAAAATGTTCAGACAGAACCGTTCTGATGGCTATAAATGCGATGTTGAAATTTTGAGTTCAGAAATTCAGCATTCACCAAAATAGTCAAATATTTCAGACAGTTCAGAAATTCAGCTTTCAGCAAAATAGTCAAAAAGTTCAGAAATTCAGCATACAGCAAAATAGTCAAAAAGTTCAGACAGTTCAGAAATTCAGCATTAAGCAAAATAGTCAAAAAGTTCAGAAATTCAGCAAAATAGTCAAAAAGTTCAGAAATTCAGCATTGACCAAAATAGTCAAATATTTCAGACAGTTCAGAAATTCAGCATTCAGAAAAATAGTCAAAAAGTTCAGAAATTCAGCATACAGCAAAATAGTCAAAAAGTTCAGACAATTCAGAAATTCAGCATTCAGCAAAATGTTCAAAAAGTTCAGACAGTTCAGATATTCAGCATCAGCAAAATAGTCAAAAAGTTCAGACAGTTCAGAAATTCAGCATTCAGCAAAATAGTCAAAAAGTTCAGTACTCCAGCTAAATAGTCAAAAAGTTCAGTACTCCAGCAAAATAGTCAAAAAGTTCAGAAATTCAGCAAAATAGTCAAAAACTTCAGAAATTCAGCATTAAGCAAAATAGTCAAAAAGTTCAACCAGTTCAGCATTCAGCAAAATAGTCTTATAGTTCAAACAGTTCAGAAATTCAGCATTAGGCAAATCAGTCAAAAAGTTCAGAAATTCAGCAAAATAGTCAAAAAGTTCAGTACTCCAGCTAAATAGTCAAAAAGTTCAGAAATTCAGCAAAATAGTCAAAAAGTTCAGAAATTCAGCAAAATAGTCAAAAAGTTCAGACATAACCGTTCTGATGGCTATAAATGCGATGTTGAAATTTTGAGTTCCGAAATTCAACATTCAGCAAAATAGTCAAATATTTCAGACAGTTCAGAAATTCAGCATTAAGCAAAATAGTCAAAAAGTTCAGAAATTCAGCAAAATAGTCAAAAAGTTCAGAAATTCAGCATTCACCAAAATAGTCAAATATTTCAGACAGTTCAGAAATTCAGCATTCAGAAAAATAGTCAAAAAGTTCAGAAATTCAGCATACAGCAAAATAGTCAAAAAGTTCAGACAATTCAGAAATTCAGCATTCAGCAAAATAGTCAAAAAGTTCAGACAGTTCAGAAATTCAGCATTAAGCAAAATAGTCAAAAAGTTCAGAAATTCAGCAAAATAGTCAAAAAGTTCAGAAATTCAGCATTCACCAAAATAGTCAAATATTTCAGACAGTTCAGAAATTCAGCATTCAGAAAAATAGTCAAAAAGTTCAGAAATTCAGCATATAGCAAAATAGTCAAAAAGTTCAGACAATTCAGAAATTCAGCATTCAGCAAAATGTTCAAAAAGTTCAGACAGTTCAGATATTCAGCATCAGCAAAATAGTCAAAAAGTTCAGACAGTTCAGAAATTCAGCATTCAGCAAAATAGTCAAAAAGTTCAGTACTCCAGCTAAATAGTCAAAAAGTTCAGTACTCCAGCAAAATAGTCAAAAAGTTCAGAAATTCAGCAAAATAGTCAAAAACTTCAGAAATTCAGCATTAAGCAAAATAGTCAAAAAGTTCAACCAGTTCAGCATTCAGCAAAATAGTCTTATAGTTCAAACAGTTCAGAAATTCAGCATTAGGCAAATCAGTCAAAAAGTTCAGAAATTCAGCAAAATAGTCAAAAAGTTCAGTACTCCAGCTAAATAGTCAAAAAGTTCAGAAATTCAGCAAAATAGTCAAAAAGTTCAGAAATTCAGCAAAATAGTCAAAAAGTTCAGACATAACCGTTCTGATGGCTATAAATGCGATGTTGAAATTTTGAGTTCCGAAATTCAACATTCAGCAAAATAGTCAAATATTTCAGACAGTTCAGAAATTCAGCATTAAGCAAAATAGTCAAAAAGTTCAGAAATTCAGCAAAATAGTCAAAAAGTTCAGAAATTCAGCATTCACCAAAATAGTCAAATATTTCAGACAGTTCAGAAATTCAGCATTCAGAAAAATAGTCAAAAAGTTCAGAAATTCAGCATACAGCAAAATAGTCAAAAAGTTCAGACAATTCAGAAATTCAGCATTCAGCAAAATGTTCAAAAAGTTCAGACAGTTCAGATATTCAGCATCAGCAAAATAGTCAAAAAGTTCAGACAGTTCAGAAATTCAGCATTCACCAAAATAGTCAAATATTTCAGACAGTTCAGAAATTCAGCATTCAGAAAAATAGTCAAAAAGATCAGAAATTCAGCATACAGCAAAATAGTCAAAAAGTTCATACAATTCAGAAATTCAGCATTCAGCAAAATAGTCAAAAAGTTCAGTACTCCAGCTAAATAGTCAAAAAGTTCAGTACTCTAGCAAAATAGTCAAAAAGTTCAGAAATTCAGCAAAATAGTCAAAAACTTCAGAAATTCAGCATTAAGCAAAATAGTCAAAAAGTTCAACCAGTTCAGCATTCAGCAAAATAGTCTTATAGTTCAAACAGTTCAGAAATTCAGCATTAGGCAAATCAGTCAAAATGTTCAGACAGAACCGTTCTGATGGCTATAAATGCGATGTTGAAATTTTGAGTTCAGAAATTCAGCATTCAGCAAAATAGTCAAAAAGTTCAGATATAACCTTTCTGATGGCTATAAATGCGATGTTGAAATTTTGAGTTCCGAAATTCAGCATTCAGCAAAATAGTCAAAAAGTTCAGAAATTCAGCATACAGCAAAATAGTCAAATATTTCAGACAGTTCAGAAATTCAGCATTCAGAAATATAGTCAAAAAGTTCAGAAATTCAGCATACAGCAAAATAGTCAAATATTTCAGACAGTTCAGAAATTCAGCATTAAGCAAAATAGTCAAAAAGTTCAGAAATTCAGCAAAATAGTCAAAAAGTTCAGAAATTCAGCAAAATAGTCAAAAAGTTCAGAAATTCAGCATTCACCAAAATAGTCAAATATTTCAGACAGTTCAGAAATTCAGCATTCAGAAAAATAGTCAAAAAGTTCAGACAGTTCAGAAATTCAGCATTCACCAAAATAGTCAAATATTTCAGACAGTTCAGAAATTCAGCATTCAGAAAAATAGTCAAAAAGATCAGAAATTCAGCATACAGCAAAATAGTCAAAAAGTTCAGACAATTCAGAAATTCAGCATTCAGCAAAATAGTCAAAAAGTTCAGTACTCCAGCTAAATAGTCAAAAAGTTCAGTACTCTAGCAAAATAGTCAAAAAGTTCAGAAATTCAGCAAAATAGTCAAAAACTTCAGAAATTCAGCATTAAGCAAAAAAGTCAAAAAGTTCAACCAGTTCAGCATTCAGCAAAATAGTCTTATAGTTCAAACAGTTCAGAAATTCAGCATTAGGCAAATCAGTCAAAATGTTCAGACAGAACCGTTCTGATGGCTATAAATGCGATGTTGAAATTTTGAGTTCAGAAATTCAGCATTGACCAAAATAGTCAAATATTTCAGACAGTTCAGAAATTCAGCATTCAGAAAAATAGTCAAAAAGTTCAGAAATTCAGCATACAGCAAAATAGTCAAAAAGTTCAGACAATTCAGAAATTCAGCATTCAGCAAAATGTTCAAAAAGTTCAGACAGTTCAGATATTCAGCATCAGCAAAATAGTCAAAAAGTTCAGACAGTTCAGAAATTCAGCATTCAGCAAAATAGTCAAAAAGTTCAGTACTCCAGCTAAATAGTCAAAAAGTTCAGTACTCCAGCAAAATAGTCAAAAAGTTCAGAAATTCAGCAAAATAGTCAAAAACTTCAGAAATTCAGCATTAAGCAAAATAGTCAAAAAGTTCAACCAGTTCAGCATACAGCAAAATAGTCTTATAGTTCAAACAGTTCAGAAATTCAGCATTAGGCAAATCAGTCAAAAAGTTCAGAAATTCAGCAAAATAGTCAAAAAGTTCAGTACTCCAGCTAAATAGTCAAAAAGTTCAGAAATTCAGCAAAATAGTCAAAAAGTTCAGAAATTCAGCAAAATAGTCAAAAAGTTCAGACATAACCGTTCTGATGGCTATAAATGCGATGTTGAAATTTTGAGTTCCGAAATTCAACATTCAGCAAAATAGTCAAATATTTCAGACAGTTCAGAAATTCAGCATTAAGCAAAATAGTCAAAAAGTTCAGAAATTCAGCAAAATAGTCAAAAAGTTCAGAAATTCAGCATTCACCAAAATAGTCAAATATTTCAGACAGTTCAGAAATTCAGCATTCAGAAAAATAGTCAAAAAGTTCAGAAATTCAGCATACAGCAAAATAGTCAAAAAGTTCAGACAATTCAGAAATTCAGCATTCAGCAAAATAGTCAAAAAGTTCAGACAGTTCAGAAATTCAGCATTAAGCAAAATAGTCAAAAAGTTCAGAAATTCAGCAAAATAGTCAAAAAGTTCAGAAATTCAGCATTCACCAAAATAGTCAAATATTTCAGACAGTTCAGAAATTCAGCATTCAGAAAAATAGTCAAAAAGTTCAGAAATTCAGCATACAGCAAAATAGTCAAAAAGTTCAGACAATTCAGAAATTCAGCATTCAGCAAAATGTTCAAAAAGTTCAGACAGTTCAGATATTCAGCATCAGCAAAATAGTCAAAAAGTTCAGACAGTTCAGAAATTCAGCATTCAGCAAAATAGTCAAAAAGTTCAGTACTCCAGCTAAATAGTCAAAAAGTTCAGTACTCCAGCAAAATAGTCAAAAAGTTCAGAAATTCAGCAAAATAGTCAAAAACTTCAGAAATTCAGCATTAAGCAAAATAGTCAAAAAGTTCAACCAGTTCAGCATTCAGCAAAATAGTCTTATAGTTCAAACAGTTCAGAAATTCAGCATTAGGCAAATCAGTCAAAAAGTTCAGAAATTCAGCAAAATAGTCAAAAAGTTCAGTACTCCAGCTAAATAGTCAAAAAGTTCAGAAATTCAGCAAAATAGTCAAAAAGTTCAGAAATTCAGCAAAATAGTCAAAAAGTTCAGACATAACCGTTCTGATGGCTATAAATGCGATGTTGAAATTTTGAGTTCCGAAATTCAACATTCAGCAAAATAGTCAAATATTTCAGACAGTTCAGAAATTCAGCATTAAGCAAAATAGTCAAAAAGTTCAGAAATTCAGCAAAATAGTAAAAAAAGTTCAGAAATTCAGCATTCACCAAAATAGTCAAATATTTCAGACAGTTCAGAAATTCAGCATTCAGAAAAATAGTCAAAAAGTTCAGAAATTCAGCATACAGCAAAATAGTCAAAAAGTTCAGACAATTCAGAAATTCAGCATTCAGCAAAATGTTCAAAAAGTTCAGACAGTTCAGATATTCAGCATCAGCAAAATAGTCAAAAAGTTCAGACAGTTCAGAAATTCAGCATTCACCAAAATAGTCAAATATTTCAGACAGTTCAGAAATTCAGCATTCAGAAAAATAGTCAAAAAGATCAGAAATTCAGCATACAGCAAAATAGTCAAAAAGTTCAGACAATTCAGAAATTCAGCATTCAGCAAAATAGTCAAAAAGTTCAGTACTCCAGCTAAATAGTCAAAAAGTTCAGTACTCTAGCAAAATAGTCAAAAAGTTCAGAAATTCAGCAAAATAGTCAAAAACTTCAGAAATTCAGCATTAAGCAAAATAGTCAAAAAGTTCAACCAGTTCAGCATTCAGCAAAATAGTCTTATAGTTCAAACAGTTCAGAAATTCAGCATTAGGCAAATCAGTCAAAATGTTCAGACAGAACCGTTCTGATGGCTATAAATGCGATGTTGAAATTTTGAGTTCAGAAATTCAGCATTCAGCAAAATAGTCAAAAAGTTCAGATATAACCTTTCTGATGGCTATAAATGCGATGTTGAAATTTTGAGTTCCGAAATTCAGCATTCAGCAAAATAGTCAAAAAGTTCAGAAATTCAGCATACAGCAAAATAGTCAAATATTTCAGACAGTTCAGAAATTCAGCATTCAGAAATATAGTCAAAAAGTTCAGAAATTCAGCATACAGCAAAATAGTCAAAAAGTTCAGAAATTCAGCAAAATAGTCAAAAAGTTCAGAAATTCAGCATTCACCAAAATAGTCAAATATTTCAGACAGTTCAGAAATTCAGCATTCAGAAAAATAGTCAAAAAGTTCAGACAGTTCAGAAATTCAGCATTCACCAAAATAGTCAAATATTTCAGACAGTTCAGAAATTCAGCATTCAGAAAAATAGTCAAAAAGATCAGAAATTCAGCATACAGCAAAATAGTCAAAAAGTTCAGACAATTCAGAAATTCAGCATTCAGCAAAATAGTCAAAAAGTTCAGTACTCCAGCTAAATAGTCAAAAAGTTCAGTACTCTAGCAAAATAGTCAAAAAGTTCAGAAATTCAGCAAAATAGTCAAAAACTTCAGAAATTCAGCATTAAGCAAAAAAGTCAAAAAGTTCAACCAGTTCAGCATTCAGCAAAATAGTCTTATAGTTCAAACAGTTCAGAAATTCAGCATTAGGCAAATCAGTCAAAATGTTCAGACAGAACCGTTCTGATGGCTATAAATGCGATGTTGAAATTTTGAGTTCAGAAATTCAGCATTCACCAAAATAGTCAAATATTTCAGACAGTTCAGAAATTCAGCTTTCAGCAAAATAGTCAAAAAGTTCAGAAATTCAGCATACAGCAAAATAGTCAAAAAGTTCAGACAGTTCAGAAATTCAGCATTAAGCAAAATAGTCAAAAAGTTCAGAAATTCAGCAAAATAGTCAAAAAGTTCAGAAATTCAGCATTGACCAAAATAGTCAAATATTTCAGACAGTTCAGAAATTCAGCATTCAGAAAAATAGTCAAAAAGTTCAGAAATTCAGCATACAGCAAAATAGTCAAAAAGTTCAGACAATTCAGAAATTCAGCATTCAGCAAAATGTTCAAAAAGTTCAGACAGTTCAGATATTCAGCATCAGCAAAATAGTCAAAAAGTTCAGACAGTTCAGAAATTCAGCATTCAGCAAAATAGTCAAAAAGTTCAGTACTCCAGCTAAATAGTCAAAAAGTTCAGTACTCCAGCAAAATAGTCAAAAAGTTCAGAAATTCAGCAAAATAGTCAAAAACTTCAGAAATTCAGCATTAAGCAAAATAGTCAAAAAGTTCAACCAGTTCAGCATTCAGCAAAATAGTCTTATAGTTCAAACAGTTCAGAAATTCAGCATTAGGCAAATCAGTCAAAAAGTTCAGAAATTCAGCAAAATAGTCAAAAAGTTCAGTACTCCAGCAAAATAGTCAAAAAGTTCAGAAATTCAGCAAAATAGTCAAAAACTTCAGAAATTCAGCATTAAGCAAAATAGTCAAAAAGTTCAACCAGTTCAGAATTCAGCAAAATAGTCAAATATTTCAGACAGTTCAGAAATTCAGCATTAAGCAAAATAGTCAAAAAGTTCAGAAATTCAGCAAAATAGTCAAAAAGTTCAGAAATTCAGCATTCACCAAAATAGTCAAATATTTCAGACAGTTCAGAAATTCAGCATTCAGAAAAATAGTCAAAAAGTTCAGAAATTCAGCATACAGCAAAATAGTCAAAAAATTCAGACAATTCAGAAATTCAGCATTCAGCAAAATGTTCAAAAAGTTCAGACAGTTCAGATATTCAGCATCAGCAAAATAGTCAAAAAGTTCAGACAGTTCAGAAATTCAGCATTCACCAAAATAGTCAAATATTTCAGACAGTTCAGAAATTCAGCATTCAGAAAAATAGTCAAAAAGATCAGAAATTCAGCATACAGCAAAATAGTCAAAAAGTTCAGACAATTCAGAAATTCAGCATTCAGCAAAATAGTCAAAAAGTTCAGTACTCCAGCTAAATAGTCAAAAAGTTCAGTACTCTAGCAAAATAGTCAAAAAGTTCAGAAATTCAGCAAAATAGTCAAAAACTTCAGAAATTCAGCATTAAGCAAAATAGTCAAAAAGTTCAACCAGTTCAGCATTCAGCAAAATAGTCTTATAGTTCAAACAGTTCAGAAATTCAGCATTAGGCAAATCAGTCAAAATGTTCAGACAGAACCGTTCTGATGGCTATAAATGCGATGTTGAAATTTTGAGTTCAGAAATTCAGCATTCAGCAAAATAGTCAAAAAGTTCAGATATAACCTTTCTGATGGCTATAAATGCGATGTTGAAATTTTGAGTTCCGAAATTCAGCATTCAGCAAAATAGTCAAAAAGTTCAGAAATTCAGCATACAGCAAAATAGTCAAATATTTCAGACAGTTCAGAAATTCAGCATTCAGAAATATAGTCAAAAAGTTCAGAAATTCAGCATACAGCAAAATAGTCAAATATTTCAGACAGTTCAGAAATTCAGCATTAAGCAAAATAGTCAAAAGATCAGAAATTCAGCATACAGCAAAATAGTCAAAAAGTTCAGAAATTCAGCATTCACCAAAATAGTCAAATATTTCAGACAGTTCAGAAATTCAGCATTCAGAAAAATAGTCAAAAAGTTCAGACAGTTCAGAAATTCAGCATTCACCAAAATAGTCAAATATTTCAGACAGTTCAGAAATTCAGCATTCAGAAAAATAGTCAAAAAGATCAGAAATTCAGCATACAGCAAAATAGTCAAAAAGTTCAGACAGTTCAGAAATTCAGCATTAAGCAAAATAGTCAAAAAGTTCAGAAATTCAGCAAAATAGTCAAAAAGTTCAGAAATTCAGCATTCACCAAAATAGTCAAATATTTCAGACAGTTCAGAAATTCAGCATTCAGAAAAATATTCAAAAAGTTCAGAAATTCAGCATACAGCAAAATAGTCAAAAAGTTCAGACAATTCAGAAATTCAGCATTCAGCAAAATGTTCAAAAAGTTCAGACAGTTCAGATATTCAGCATCAGCAAAATAGTCTTATAGTTCAAACAGTTCAGAAATTCAGCATTAGGCAAATCAGTCAAAATGTTCAGACAGAACCGTTCTGATGGCTATAAATGCGATGTTGAAATTTTGAGTTCAGAAATTCAGCATTCACCAAAATAGTCAAATATTTCAGACAGTTCAGAAATTCAGCTTTCAGCAAAATAGTCAAAAAGTTCAGAAATTCAGCATACAGCAAAATAGTCAAAAAGTTCAGACAGTTCAGAAATTCAGCATTAAGCAAAATAGTCAAAAAGTTCAGAAATTCAGCAAAATAGTCAAAAAGTTCAGAAATTCAGCATTGACCAAAATAGTCAAATATTTCAGACAGTTCAGAAATTCAGCATTCAGAAAAATAGTCAAAAAGTTCAGAAATTCAGCATACAGCAAAATAGTCAAAAAGTTCAGACAATTCAGAAATTCAGCATTCAGAAAAATAGTCAAAAAGTTCAGAAATTCAGCATACAGCAAAATAGTCAAAAAGTTCAGACAATTCAGAAATTCAGCATTCAGCAAAATGTTCAAAAAGTTCAGACAGTTCAGATATTCAGCATCAGCAAAATAGTCAAAAAGTTCAGACAGTTCAGAAATTCAGCATTAAGCAAAATAGTCAAAAAGTTCAGAAATTCAGCAAAATAGTCAAAAAGTTCAGTACTCCAGCTAAATAGTCAAAAAGTTCAGTACTCCAGCAAAATAGTCAAAAAGTTCAGAAATTCAGCAAAATAGTCAAAAAATTCAGAAATTCAGCATTAAGCAAAATAGTCAAAAAGTTCAACCAGTTCAGCATTCAGCAAAATAGTCTTATAGTTCAAACAGTTCAGAAATTCAGCATTAGGCAAATCAGTCAAAAAGTTCAGAAATTCAGCAAAATAGTCAAAAAGTTCAGTACTCCAGCTAAATAGTCAAAAAGTTCAGAAATTCAGCAAAATAGTCAAAAAGTTCAGAAATTCAGCAAAATAGTCAAAAAGTTCAGACATAACCGTTCTGATGGCTATAAATGCGATGTTGAAATTTTGAGTTCCGAAATTCAACATTCAGCAAAATAGTCAAATATTTCAGACAGTTCAGAAATTCAGCATTAAGCAAAATAGTCAAAAAGTTCAGAAATTCAGCAAAATAGTCAAAAAGTTCAGAAATTCAGCATTCACCAAAATAGTCAAATATTTCAGACAGTTCAGAAATTCAGCATTCAGAAAAATAGTCAAAAAGTTCAGAAATTCAGCATACAGCAAAATAGTCAAAAAGTTCAGACAATTCAGAAATTCAGCATTCAGCAAAATGTTCAAAAAGTTCAGACAGTTCAGATATTCAGCATCAGCAAAATAGTCAAAAAGTTCAGACAGTTCAGAAATTCAGCATTCACCAAAATAGTCAAATATTTCAGACAGTTCAGAAATTCAGCATTCAGAAAAATAGTCAAAAAGATCAGAAATTCAGCATACAGCAAAATAGTCAAAAAGTTCAGACAATTCAGAAATTCAGCATTCAGCAAAATAGTCAAAAAGTTCAGTACTCCAGCTAAATAGTCAAAAAGTTCAGTACTCTAGCAAAATAGTCAAAAAGTTCAGAAATTCAGCAAAATAGTCAAAAACTTTAGAAATTCAGCATTAAGCAAAATAGTCAAAAAGTTCAACCAGTTCAGCATTCAGCAAAATAGTCTTATAGTTCAAACAGTTCAGAAATTCAGCATTAGGCAAATCAGTCAAAATGTTCAGACAGAACCGTTCTGATGGCTATAAATGCGATGTTGAAATTTTGAGTTCAGAAATTCAGCATTCAGCAAAATAGTCAAAAAGTTCAGATATAACCTTTCTGATGGCTATAAATGCGATGTTGAAATTTTGAGTTCCGAAATTCAGCATTCAGCAAAATAGTCAAAAAGTTCAGAAATTCAGCATACAGCAAAATAGTCAAATATTTCAGACAGTTCAGAAATTCAGCATTCACCAAAATAGTCAAATATTTCAGACAGTTCAGAAATTCAGCATTCAGAAAAATAGTCAAAAAGATCAGAAATTCAGCATACAGCAAAATAGTCAAAAAGTTCAGACAATTCAGAAATTCAGCATTCAGCAAAATAGTCAAAAAGTTCAGTACTCCAGCTAAATAGTCAAAAAGTTCAGTACTCTAGCAAAATAGTCAAAAAGTTCAGAAATTCAGCAAAATAGTCAAAAACTTCAGAAATTCAGCATTAAGCAAAATAGTCAAAAAGTTCAACCAGTTCAGCATTCAGCAAAATAGTCTTATAGTTCAAACAGTTCAGAAATTCAGCATTAGGCAAATCAGTCAAAATGTTCAGACAGAACCGTTCTGATGGCTATAAATGCGATGTTGAAATTTTGAGTTCAGAAATTCAGCATTCAGCAAAATAGTCAAAAAGTTCAGATATAACCTTTCTGATGGCTATAAATGCGATGTTGAAATTTTGAGTTCCGAAATTCAGCATTCAGCAAAATAGTCAAAAAGTTCAGAAATTCAGCATTCAGCAAAATAGTCAAATATTTCAGACAGTTCAGAAATTCAGCATTCAGAAATATAGTCAAAAAGTTCAGAAATTCAGCATACAGCAAAATAGTCAAATATTTCAGACAGTTCAGAAATTCAGCATTAAGCAAAATAGTCAAAAGATCAGAAATTCAGCATACAGCAAAATAGTCAAAAAGTTCAGAAATTCAGCATTCACCAAAATAGTCAAATATTTCAGACAGTTCAGAAATTCAGCATTCAGAAAAATAGTCAAAAAGTTCAGACAGTTCAGAAATTCAGCATTCACCAAAATAGTCAAATATTTCAGACAGTTCAGAAATTCAGCATTCAGAAAAATAGTCAAAAAGATCAGAAATTCAGCATACAGCAAAATAGTCAAAAAGTTCAGACAGTTCAGAAATTCAGCATTAAGCAAAATAGTCAAAAAGTTCAGAAATTCAGCAAAATAGTCAAAAAGTTCAGAAATTCAGCATTCACCAAAATAGTCAAATATTTCAGACAGTTCAGAAATTCAGCATTCAGAAAAATAGTCAAAAAGTTCAGAAATTCAGCATACAGCAAAATAGTCAAAAAGTTCAGACAATTCAGAAATTCAGCATTCAGCAAAATGTTCAAAAAGTTCAGACAGTTCAGATATTCAGCATCAGCAAAATAGTCTTATAGTTCAAACAGTTCAGAAATTCAGCATTAGGCAAATCAGTCAAAATGTTCAGACAGAACCGTTCTGATGGCTATAAATGCGATGTTGAAATTTTGAGTTCAGAAATTCAGCATTCACCAAAATAGTCAAATATTTCAGACAGTTCAGAAATTCAGCTTTCAGCAAAATAGTCAAAAAGTTCAGAAATTCAGCATACAGCAAAATAGTCAAAAAGTTCAGACAGTTCAGAAATTCAGCATTCACCAAAATAGTCAAATATTTCAGACAGTTCAGAAATTCAGCATTCAGAAAAATAGTCAAAAAGATCAGAAATTCAGCATACAGCAAAATAGTCAAAAAGTTCAGACAATTCAGAAATTCAGCATTCAGCAAAATAGTCAAAAAGTTCAGAAATTCAGCAAAATAGTCAAAAACTTCAGAAATTCAGCATTAAGCAAAAAAGTCAAAAAGTTCAACCAGTTCAGCATTCAGCAAAATAGTCTTATAGTTCAAACAGTTCAGAAATTCAGCATTAGGCAAATCAGTCAAAATGTTCAGACAGAACCGTTCTGATGGCTATAAATGCGATGTTGAAATTTTGAGTTCAGAAATTCAGCATTCACCAAAATAGTCAAATATTTCAGACAGTTCAGAAATTCAGCTTTCAGCAAAATAGTCAAAAAGTTCAGAAATTCAGCATACAGCAAAATAGTCAAAAAGTTCAGACAGTTCAGAAATTCAGCATTAAGCAAAATAGTCAAAAAGTTCAGAAATTCAGCATTGACCAAAATAGTCAAATATTTCAGACAGTTCAGAAATTCAGCATTCAGAAAAATAGTCAAAAAGTTCAGAAATTCAGCATACAGCAAAATAGTCAAAAAGTTCAGACAATTCAGAAATTCAGCATTCAGCAAAATGTTCAAAAAGTTCAGACAGTTCAGATATTCAGCATCAGCAAAATAGTCAAAAAGTTCAGACAGTTCAGAAATTCAGCATTCAGCAAAATAGTCAAAAAGTTCAGTACTCCAGCTAAATAGTCAAAAAGTTCAGTACTCCAGCAAAATAGTCAAAAAGTTCAGAAATTCAGCAAAATAGTCAAAAACTTCAGAAATTCAGCATTAAGCAAAATAGTCAAAAAGTTCAACCAGTTCAGCATTCAGCAAAATAGTCTTATAGTTCAAACAGTTCAGAAATTCAGCATTAGGCAAATCAGTCAAAAAGTTCAGAAATTCAGCAAAATAGTCAAAAAGTTCAGTACTCCAGCAAAATAGTCAAAAAGTTCAGAAATTCAGCAAAATAGTCAAAAACTTCAGAAATTCAGCATTAAGCAAAATAGTCAAAAAGTTCAACCAGTTCAGAATTCAGCAAAATAGTCAAATATTTCAGACAGTTCAGAAATTCAGCATTAAGCAAAATAGTCAAAAAGTTCAGAAATTCAGCAAAATAGTCAAAAAGTTCAGAAATTCAGCATTCACCAAAATAGTCAAATATTTCAGACAGTTCAGAAATTCAGCATTCAGAAAAATAGTCAAAAAGTTCAGAAATTCAGCATACAGCAAAATAGTCAAAAAATTCAGACAATTCAGAAATTCAGCATTCAGCAAAATGTTCAAAAAGTTCAGACAGTTCAGATATTCAGCATCAGCAAAATAGTCAAAAAGTTCAGACAGTTCAGAAATTCAGCATTCACCAAAATAGTCAAATATTTCAGACAGTTCAGAAATTCAGCATTCAGAAAAATAGTCAAAAAGATCAGAAATTCAGCATACAGCAAAATAGTCAAAAAGTTCAGACAATTCAGAAATTCAGCATTCAGCAAAATAGTCAAAAAGTTCAGTACTCCAGCTAAATAGTCAAAAAGTTCAGTACTCTAGCAAAATAGTCAAAAAGTTCAGAAATTCAGCAAAATAGTCAAAAACTTCAGAAATTCAGCATTAAGCAAAATAGTCAAAAAGTTCAACCAGTTCAGCATTCAGCAAAATAGTCTTATAGTTCAAACAGTTCAGAAATTCAGCATTAGGCAAATCAGTCAAAATGTTCAGACAGAACCGTTCTGATGGCTATAAATGCGATGTTGAAATTTTGAGTTCAGAAATTCAGCATTCAGCAAAATAGTCAAAAAGTTCAGATATAACCTTTCTGATGGCTATAAATGCGATGTTGAAATTTTGAGTTCCGAAATTCAGCATTCAGCAAAATAGTCAAAAAGTTCAGAAATTCAGCATACAGCAAAATAGTCAAATATTTCAGACAGTTCAGAAATTCAGCATTCAGAAATATAGTCAAAAAGTTCAGAAATTCAGCATACAGCAAAATAGTCAAATATTTCAGACAGTTCAGAAATTCAGCATTAAGCAAAATAGTCAAAAGATCAGAAATTCAGCATACAGCAAAATAGTCAAAAAGTTCAGAAATTCAGCATTCACCAAAATAGTCAAATATTTCAGACAGTTCAGAAATTCAGCATTCAGAAAAATAGTCAAAAAGTTCAGACAGTTCAGAAATTCAGCATTCACCAAAATAGTCAAATATTTCAGACAGTTCAGAAATTCAGCATTCAGAAAAATAGTCAAAAAGATCAGAAATTCAGCATACAGCAAAATAGTCAAAAAGTTCAGACAGTTCAGAAATTCAGCATTAAGCAAAATAGTCAAAAAGTTCAGAAATTCAGCAAAATAGTCAAAAAGTTCAGAAATTCAGCATTCACCAAAATAGTCAAATATTTCAGACAGTTCAGAAATTCAGCATTCAGAAAAATATTCAAAAAGTTCAGAAATTCAGCATACAGCAAAATAGTCAAAAAGTTCAGACAATTCAGAAATTCAGCATTCAGCAAAATGTTCAAAAAGTTCAGACAGTTCAGATATTCAGCATCAGCAAAATAGTCTTATAGTTCAAACAGTTCAGAAATTCAGCATTAGGCAAATCAGTCAAAATGTTCAGACAGAACCGTTCTGATGGCTATAAATGCGATGTTGAAATTTTGAGTTCAGAAATTCAGCATTCACCAAAATAGTCAAATATTTCAGACAGTTCAGAAATTCAGCTTTCAGCAAAATAGTCAAAAAGTTCAGAAATTCAGCATACAGCAAAATAGTCAAAAAGTTCAGACAGTTCAGAAATTCAGCATTAAGCAAAATAGTCAAAAAGTTCAGAAATTCAGCAAAATAGTCAAAAAGTTCAGAAATTCAGCATTCACCAAAATAGTCAAATATTTCAGACAGTTCAGAAATTCAGCATTCAGAAAAATAGTCAAAAAGTTCAGAAATTCAGCATACAGCAAAATAGTCAAAAAGTTCAGACAATTCAGAAATTCAGCATTCAGCAAAATGTTCAAAAAGTTCAGACAGTTCAGATATTCAGCATCAGCAAAATAGTCAAAAAGTTCAGACAGTTCAGAAATTCAGCATTCAGCAAAATAGTCAAAAAGTTCAGTACTCCAGCTAAATAGTCAAAAAGTTCAGTACTCCAGCAAAATAGTCAAAAAGTTCAGAAATTCAGCAAAATAGTCAAAAAATTCAGAAATTCAGCATTAAGCAAAATAGTCAAAAAGTTCAACCAGTTCAGCATTCAGCAAAATAGTCTTATAGTTCAAACAGTTCAGAAATTCAGCATTAGGCAAATCAGTCAAAAAGTTCAGAAATTCAGCAAAATAGTCAAAAAGTTCAGTACTCCAGCTAAATAGTCAAAAAGTTCAGAAATTCAGCAAAATAGTCAAAAAGTTCAGAAATTCAGCAAAATAGTCAAAAAGTTCAGACATAACCGTTCTGATGGCTATAAATGCGATGTTGAAATTTTGAGTTCCGAAATTCAACATTCAGCAAAATAGTCAAATATTTCAGACAGTTCAGAAATTCAGCATTAAGCAAAATAGTCAAAAAGTTCAGAAATTCAGCAAAATAGTCAAAAAGTTCAGAAATTCAGCATTCACCAAAATAGTCAAATATTTCAGACAGTTCAGAAATTCAGCATTCAGAAAAATAGTCAAAAAGTTCAGAAATTCAGCATACAGCAAAATAGTCAAAAAGTTCAGACAATTCAGAAATTCAGCATTCAGCAAAATGTTCAAAAAGTTCAGACAGTTCAGATATTCAGCATCAGCAAAATAGTCAAAAAGTTCAGACAGTTCAGAAATTCAGCATTCACCAAAATAGTCAAATATTTCAGACAGTTCAGAAATTCAGCATTCAGAAAAATAGTCAAAAAGATCAGAAATTCAGCATACAGCAAAATAGTCAAAAAGTTCAGACAATTCAGAAATTCAGCATTCAGCAAAATAGTCAAAAAGTTCAGTACTCCAGCTAAATAGTCAAAAAGTTCAGTACTCTAGCAAAATAGTCAAAAAGTTCAGAAATTCAGCAAAATAGTCAAAAACTTTAGAAATTCAGCATTAAGCAAAATAGTCAAAAAGTTCAACCAGTTCAGCATTCAGCAAAATAGTCTTATAGTTCAAACAGTTCAGAAATTCAGCATTAGGCAAATCAGTCAAAATGTTCAGACAGAACCGTTCTGATGGCTATAAATGCGATGTTGAAATTTTGAGTTCAGAAATTCAGCATTCAGCAAAATAGTCAAAAAGTTCAGATATAACCTTTCTGATGGCTATAAATGCGATGTTGAAATTTTGAGTTCCGAAATTCAGCATTCAGCAAAATAGTCAAAAAGTTCAGAAATTCAGCATACAGCAAAATAGTCAAATATTTCAGACAGTTCAGAAATTCAGCATTCACCAAAATAGTCAAATATTTCAGACAGTTCAGAAATTCAGCATTCAGAAAAATAGTCAAAAAGATCAGAAATTCAGCATACAGCAAAATAGTCAAAAAGTTCAGACAATTCAGAAATTCAGCATTCAGCTAAATAGTCAAAAAGTTCAGTACTCTAGCAAAATAGTCAAAAAGTTCAGAAATTCAGCAAAATAGTCAAAAACTTCAGAAATTCAGCATTAAGCAAAATAGTCAAAAAGTTCAACCAGTTCAGCATTCAGCAAAATAGTCTTATAGTTCAAACAGTTCAGAAATTCAGCATTAGGCAAATCAGTCAAAATGTTCAGACAGAACCGTTCTGATGGCTATAAATGCGATGTTGAAATTTTGAGTTCAGAAATTCAGCATTCAGCAAAATAGTCAAAAAGTTCAGATATAACCTTTCTGATGGCTATAAATGCGATGTTGAAATTTTGAGTTCCGAAATTCAGCATTCAGCAAAATAGTCAAAAAGTTCAGAAATTCAGCATACAGCAAAATAGTCAAATATTTCAGACAGTTCAGAAATTCAGCATTCAGAAATATAGTCAAAAAGTTCAGAAATTCAGCATACAGCAAAATAGTCAAATATTTCAGACAGTTCAGAAATTCAGCATTAAGCAAAATAGTCAAAAGATCAGAAATTCAGCATACAGCAAAATAGTCAAAAAGTTCAGAAATTCAGCATTCACCAAAATAGTCAAATATTTCAGACAGTTCAGAAATTCAGCATTCAGAAAAATAGTCAAAAAGTTCAGACAGTTCAGAAATTCAGCATTCACCAAAATAGTCAAATATTTCAGACAGTTCAGAAATTCAGCATTCAGAAAAATAGTCAAAAAGATCAGAAATTCAGCATACAGCAAAATAGTCAAAAAGTTCAGACAGTTCAGAAATTCAGCATTAAGCAAAATAGTCAAAAAGTTCAGAAATTCAGCAAAATAGTCAAAAAGTTCAGAAATTCAGCATTCACCAAAATAGTCAAATATTTCAGACAGTTCAGAAATTCAGCATTCAGAAAAATAGTCAAAAAGTTCAGAAATTCAGCATACAGCAAAATAGTCAAAAAGTTCAGACAATTCAGAAATTCAGCATTCAGCAAAATGTTCAAAAAGTTCAGACAGTTCAGATATTCAGCATCAGCAAAATAGTCTTATAGTTCAAACAGTTCAGAAATTCAGCATTAGGCAAATCAGTCAAAATGTTCAGACAGAACCGTTCTGATGGCTATAAATGCGATGTTGAAATTTTGAGTTCAGAAATTCAGCATTCACCAAAATAGTCAAATATTTCAGACAGTTCAGAAATTCAGCTTTCAGCAAAATAGTCAAAAAGTTCAGAAATTCAGCATACAGCAAAATAGTCAAAAAGTTCAGACAGTTCAGAAATTCAGCATTAAGCAAAATAGTCAAAAAGTTCAGAAATTCAGCAAAATAGTCAAAAAGTTCAGAAATTCAGCATTCACCAAAATAGTCAAATATTTCAGACAGTTCAGAAATTCAGCATTCAGAAAAATAGTCAAAAAGTTCAGAAATTCAGCATACAGCAAAATAGTCAAAAAGTTCAGACAATTCAGAAATTCAGCATTCAGCAAAATGTTCAAAAAGTTCAGACAGTTCAGATATTCAGCATCAGCAAAATAGTCAAAAAGTTCAGACAGTTCAGAAATTCAGCATTCAGCAAAATAGTCAAAAAGTTCAGTACTCCAGCTAAATAGTCAAAAAGTTCAGTACTCCAGCAAAATAGTCAAAAAGTTCAGAAATTCAGCAAAATAGTCAAAAAATTCAGAAATTCAGCATTAAGCAAAATAGTCAAAAAGTTCAACCAGTTCAGCATTCAGCAAAATAGTCTTATAGTTCAAACAGTTCAGAAATTCAGCATTAGGCAAAATAGTCAAAAAGTTCAGTACTCCAGCTAAATAGTCAAAAAGTTCAGAAATTCAGCAAAATAGTCAAAAAGTTCAGAAATTCAGCAAAATAGTCAAAAAGTTCAGACATAACCGTTCTGATGGCTATAAATGCGATGTTGAAATTTTGAGTTCCGAAATTCAACATTCAGCAAAATAGTCAAATATTTCAGACAGTTCAGAAATTCAGCATTAAGCAAAATAGTCAAAAAGTTCAGAAATTCAGCAAAATAGTCAAAAAGTTCAGAAATTCAGCATTCACCAAAATAGTCAAATATTTCAGACAGTTCAGAAATTCAGCATTCAGAAAAATAGTCAAAAAGTTCAGAAATTCAGCATACAGCAAAATAGTCAAAAAGTTCAGACAATTCAGAAATTCAGCATTCAGCAAAATGTTCAAAAAGTTCAGACAGTTCAGATATTCAGCATCAGCAAAATAGTCAAAAAGTTCAGACAGTTCAGAAATTCAGCATTCACCAAAATAGTCAAATATTTCAGACAGTTCAGAAATTCAGCATTCAGAAAAATAGTCAAAAAGATCAGAAATTCAGCATACAGCAAAATAGTCAAAAAGTTCAGACAATTCAGAAATTCAGCATTCAGCAAAATAGTCAAAAAGTTCAGTACTCCAGCTAAATAGTCAAAAAGTTCAGTACTCTAGCAAAATAGTCAAAAAGTTCAGAAATTCAGCAAAATAGTCAAAAACTTTAGAAATTCAGCATTAAGCAAAATAGTCAAAAAGTTCAACCAGTTCAGCATTCAGCAAAATAGTCTTATAGTTCAAACAGTTCAGAAATTCAGCATTAGGCAAATCAGTCAAAATGTTCAGACAGAACCGTTCTGATGGCTATAAATGCGATGTTGAAATTTTGAGTTCAGAAATTCAGCATTCAGCAAAATAGTCAAAAAGTTCAGATATAACCTTTCTGATGGCTATAAATGCGATGTTGAAATTTTGAGTTCCGAAATTCAGCATTCAGCAAAATAGTCAAAAAGTTCAGAAATTCAGCATACAGCAAAATAGTCAAATATTTCAGACAGTTCAGAAATTCAGCATTAAGCAAAATAGTCAAAAATTTCAGAAATTCAGCAAAATAGTCAAAAAGTTCAGAAATTCAGCATTCACCAAAATAGTCAAATATTTCAGACAGTTCAGAAATTCAGCATTCAGAAAAATAGTCAAAAAGTTCAGACAGTTCAGAAATTCAGCATTCACCAAAATAGTCAAATATTTCAGACAGTTCAGAAATTCAGCATTCAGAAAAATAGTCAAAAAGATCAGAAATTCAGCATACAGCAAAATAGTCAAAAAGTTCAGACAATTCAGAAATTCAGCATTCAGCAAAATAGTCAAAAAGTTCAGTACTCCAGCTAAATAGTCAAAAAGTTCAGTACTCTAGCAAAATATTCAAAAAGTTCAGAAATTCAGCAAAATAGTCAAAAACTTCAGAAATTCAGCATTAAGCAAAATAGTCAAAAAGTTCAACCAGTTCAGCATTCAGCAAAATAGTCTTATAGTTCAAACAGTTCAGAAATTCAGCATTAGGCAAATCAGTCAAAAAGTTCAGAAATTCAGCAAAATAGTCAAAAAGTTCAGTACTCCAGCTAAATAGTCAAAAAGTTCAGAAATTCAGCAAAATAGTAAAAAAGTTCAGAAATTCAGCAAAATAGTCAAAAAGTTCAGACATAACCGTTCTGATGGCTATAAATGCGATGTTGAAATTTTGAGTTCCGAAATTCAACATTCAGCAAAATAGTCAAATATTTCAGACAGTTCAGAAATTCAGCATTAAGCAAAATAGTAAAAAAGTTCAGAAATTCAACAAAATAGTCAAAAAGTTCAGAAATTCAGCATTCACCAAAATAGTCAAATATTTCAGACAGTTCAGAAATTCAGCATTCAGAAAAATAGTCAAAAAGTTCAGAAATTCAGCATACAGCAAAATAGTCAAAAAGTTCAGACAATTCAGAAATTCAGCATTCAGCAAAATAGTCAAAAAGTTCAGAAATTCAGCAAAATAGTCAAAAAGTTCAGAAATTCAGCATTCACCAAAATAGTCAAATATTTCAGACAGTTCAGAAATTCAGCATTCAGAAAAATAGTCAAAAAGTTCAGAAATTCAGCATTCAGAAAAATAGTCAAAAAGTTCAGACAGTTCATAAATTCAGCATTCACCAAAATAGTCAAATATTTCAGACAGTTCAGAAATTCAGCATTCAGAAAAATAGTCAAAAAGATCAGAAATTCAGCATACAGCAAAATAGTCAAAAAGTTCAGACAATTCAGAAATTCAGCATTCAGCAAAATAGTCAAAAAGTTCAGTACTCCAGCTAAATAGTCAAAAAGTTCAGTACTCTAGCAAAATAGTCAAAAAGTTCAGAAATTCAGCAAAATAGTCAAAACCTTCAGAAATTCAGCATTAAGCAAAATAGTCAAAAAGTTCAACCAGTTCAGCATTCAGCAAAATAGTCTTATAGTTCAAACAGTTCAGAAATTCAGCATTAGGCAAATCAGTCAAAATGTTCAGACAGAACCGTTCTGATGGCTATAAATGCGATGTTGAAATTTTGAGTTCAGAAATTCAGAATTCACCAAAATAGTCAAATATTTCAGACAGTTCAGAAATTCAGCTTTCAGCAAAATAGTCAAAAAGTTCAGAAATTCAGCATACAGCAAAATAGTCAAAAAGTTCAGACAGTTCAGAAATTCAGCATTAAGCAAAATAGTCAAAAAGTTCAGAAATTCAGCATTCAGAAAAATAGTCAAAAAGTTCAGAAATTCAGCATTCAGAAAAATAGTCAAAAAGTTCAGAAATTCAGCATACAGCAAAATAGTCAAAAAGTTCAGACAATTCAGAAATTCAGCATTCAGCAAAATGTTCAAAAAGTTCAGACAGTTCAGATATTCAGCATCAGCAAAATAGTCAAAAAGTTCAGACAGTTCAGAAATTCAGCATTCAGCAAAATAGTCAAAAAGTTCAGTACTCCAGCTAAATAGTCAAAAAGTTCAGTACTCCAGCAAAATAGTCAAAAAGTTCAGAAATTCAGCAAAATAGTCAAAAACTTCAGAAATTCAGCATTAAGCAAAATAGTCAAAAAGTTCAACCAGTTCAGCATTCAGCAAAATAGTCTTATAGTTCAAACAGTTCAGAAATTCAGCATTAGGCAAATCAGTCAAAAAGTTCAGAAATTCAGCAAAATAGTCAAAAAGTTCAGTACTCCAGCTAAATAGTCAAAAAGTTCAGAAATTCAGCAAAATAGTAAAAAAGTTCAGAAATTCAGCAAAATAGTCAAAAAGTTCAGACATAACCGTTCTGATGGCTATAAATGCGATGTTGAAATTTTGAGTTCCGAAATTCAACATTCAGCAAAATAGTCAAATATTTCAGACAGTTCAGAAATTCAGCATTAAGCAAAATAGTAAAAAAGTTCAGAAATTCAACAAAATAGTCAAAAAGTTCAGAAATTCAGCATTCACCAAAATAGTCAAATATTTCAGACAGTTCAGAAATTCAGCATTCAGAAAAATAGTCAAAAAGTTCAGACAATTCAGAAATTCAGCATTCAGCAAAATAGTCAAAAAGTTCAGAAATTCAGCATTAGGCAAATCAGTCAAAATGTTCAGACAGAACCGTTCTGATGGCTATAAATGCGATGTTGAAATTTTGAGTTCAGAAATTCAGAATTCACCAAAATAGTCAAATATTTCAGACAGTTCAGAAATTCAGCTTTCAGCAAAATAGTCAAAAAGTTCAGAAATTCAGCATACAGCAAAATAGTCAAAAAGTTCAGACAGTTCAGAAATTCAGCATTAAGCAAAATAGTCAAAAAGTTCAGAAATTCAGCATTCAGAAAAATAGTCAAAAAGTTCAGAAATTCAGCATTCAGAAAAATAGTCAAAAAGTTCAGAAATTCAGCATACAGCAAAATAGTCAAAAAGTTCAGACAATTCAGAAATTCAGCATTCAGCAAAATGTTCAAAAAGTTCAGACAGTTCAGATATTCAGCATCAGCAAAATAGTCAAAAAGTTCAGACAGTTCAGAAATTCAGCATTCAGCAAAATAGTCAAAAAGTTCAGTACTCCAGCTAAATAGTCAAAAAGTTCAGTACTCCAGCAAAATAGTCAAAAAGTTCAGAAATTCAGCAAAATAGTCAAAAACTTCAGAAATTCAGCATTAAGCAAAATAGTCAAAAAGTTCAACCAGTTCAGCATTCAGCAAAATAGTCTTATAGTTCAAACAGTTCAGAAATTCAGCATTAGGCAAATCAGTCAAAAAGTTCAGAAATTCAGCAAAATAGTCAAAAAGTTCAGTACTCCAGCTAAATAGTCAAAAAGTTCAGAAATTCAGCAAAATAGTAAAAAAGTTCAGAAATTCAGCAAAATAGTCAAAAAGTTCAGACATAACCGTTCTGATGGCTATAAATGCGATGTTGAAATTTTGAGTTCCGAAATTCAACATTCAGCAAAATAGTCAAATATTTCAGACAGTTCAGAAATTCAGCATTAAGCAAAATAGTAAAAAAGTTCAGAAATTCAACAAAATAGTCAAAAAGTTCAGAAATTCAGCATTCACCAAAATAGTCAAATATTTCAGACAGTTCAGAAATTCAGCATTCAGAAAAATAGTCAAAAAGTTCAGACAATTCAGAAATTCAGCATTCAGCAAAATAGTCAAAAAGTTCAGAAATTCAGCAAAATAGTCAAAAAGTTCAGAAATTCAGCATTCACCAAAATAGTCAAATATTTCAGACAGTTCAGAAATTCAGCATTCAGAAAAATAGTCAAAAAGTTCAGAAATTCAGCATTCAGAAAAATAGTCAAAAAGTTCAGACAGTTCATAAATTCAGCATTCACCAAAATAGTCAAATATTTCAGACAGTTCAGAAATTCAGCATTCAGAAAAATAGTCAAAAAGATCAGAAATTCAGCATACAGCAAAATAGTCAAAAAGTTCAGACAATTCAGAAATTCAGCATTCAGCAAAATAGTCAAAAAGTTCAGTACTCCAGCTAAATAGTCAAAAAGTTCAGTACTCTAGCAAAATAGTCAAAAAGTTCAGAAATTCAGCAAAATAGTCAAAACCTTCAGAAATTCAGCATTAAGCAAAATAGTCAAAAAGTTCAACCAGTTCAGCATTCAGCAAAATAGTCTTATAGTTCAAACAGTTCAGAAATTCAGCATTAGGCAAATCAGTCAAAATGTTCAGACAGAACCGTTCTGATGGCTATAAATGCGATGTTGAAATTTTGAGTTCAGAAATTCAGCATTCACCAAAATAGTCAAATATTTCAGACAGTTCAGAAATTCAGCTTTCAGCAAAATAGTCAAAAAGTTCAGAAATTCAGCATACAGCAAAATAGTCAAAAAGTTCAGACAGTTCAGAAATTCAGCATTTAGCAAAATAGTCAAAAAGTTCAGAAATTCAGCAAAATAGTCAAGAAGTTCAGAAATTCAGCATTCACCAAAATAGTCAAATATTTCAGACAGTTCAGAAATTCAGCATTCAGAAAAATAGTCAAAAAGTTCAGAAATTCAGCATACAGCAAAATAGTCAAAAAGTTCAGACAATTCAGAAATTCAGCATTCAGCAAAATGTTCAAAAAGTTCAGACAGTTCAGATATTCAGCATCAGCAAAATAGTCAAAAAGTTCAGACAGTTCAGAAATTCAGCATTCAGCAAAATAGTCAAAAAGTTCAGTACTCCAGCTAAATAGTCAAAAAGTTCAGTACTCCAGCAAAATAGTCAAAAAGTTCAGAAATTCAGCAAAATAGTCAAAAACTTCAGAAATTCAGCATTAAGCAAAATAGTCAAAAAGTTCAACCAGTTCAGCATTCAGCAAAATAGTCTTATAGTTCAAACAGTTCAGAAATTCAGCATTAGGCAAATCAGTCAAAAAGTTCAGAAATTCAGCAAAATAGTCAAAAAGTTCAGTACTCCAGCTAAATAGTCAAAAAGTTCAGAAATTCAGCAAAATAGTCAAAAAGTTCAGAAATTCAGCAAAATAGTCAAAAAGTTCAGAAATTCAGCAAAATAGTCAAAAAGTTCAGACATAACCGTTCTGATGGCTATAAATGCGATGTTGAAATTTTGAGTTCCGAAATTCAACATTCAGCAAAATAGTCAAATATTTCAGACAGTTCAGAAATTCAGCATTAAGCAAAATAGTCAAAAAGTTCAGAAATTCAGCAAAATAGTCAAAAAGTTCAGAAATTCAGCATTCACCAAAATAGTCAAATATTTCAGACAGTTCAGAAATTCAGCATTCAGAAAAATAGTCAAAAAGTTCAGAAATTCAGCATACAGCAAAATAGTCAAAAAGTTCAGACAATTCAGAAATTCAGCATTCAGCAAAATGTTCAAAAAGTTCAGACAGTTCAGATATTCAGCATCAGCAAAATAGTCAAAAAGTTAAGACAGTTCAGAAATTCAGCATTCACCAAAATAGTCAAATATTTCAGACAGTTCAGAAATTCAGCATTCAGAAAAATAGTCAAAAAGATCAGAAATTCAGCATACAGCAAAATAGTCAAAAAGTTCAGACAATTCAGAAATTCAGCATTCAGCAAAATAGTCAAAAAGTTTAGACCGTTCAGACATTCAGCATTCATCAAAATAGTCGAAAAGTTCAGAAATTCAGCAAAATAGTCAAAAAGTTCAGTACTCCAGCAAAATAGTCAAAAAGTTCAGAAATTCATCAAAATAGTCAAAAAGTTCAGAAATTCAGCAAAATAGTCCAAAAGTTCAGTACTCCAGCTAAATAGTCAAAAAGTTCAGAGATTCAGCAAAATAGTCAAAAGTTTAGTACTCCAGCTAAATAGTCAAAAAGTTCAGTACTCCAGCAAAATAGTCAAAAAGTTCAGTACTCCAGCAAAATAGTCAAAAAGTTCAGAAATTGAGCATTAAGCAAAATCGTCAAAAAGTTCAGACAGTTCAGAAATTCAACATTCAGCAATATAGTCAAAAAGTCCAGTACTCCAGCAAAATAGACAAAAAGTTCAGAACTTCAGCAAAATTGTTAAAAAGTTCAGAAATTCAGCATATAGTAAAATATTCAAAAGTTTAAACAGTTCAGAAATTCAGCATTTAGCAAATCAGTCAAAAAGTTCAGACAGAACCGTTCTGATGGCTATAAATGCGATGTTGAAATTTTTAGTTCAGAAATTCAGCATTTACCAAAATAGTCAAATATTTCAGACAGTTCAGAAATTCAACATTCAGCAAAATAGTCAAAAAGTTCAGAAATTCAGCATCCAGCAAATTAGTCAAAAAGTTCAGACAGTTCAGAAATTCAGCATTCATCAAAATAGTGAAAAAGTTCAGGAATTCAGCAAAATAGACAAAAAGTTCAGAACTTCAGCAAAATAGTTAAAAAGTTCAGAAATTCAGCTTATAGTAAAATATTCAAAAGTTTAAACAGTTCAGAAATTCAGCATTTAGCAAATCAGTCAAAAAGTTCAGACAGAACCGTTCTGATGGCTATAAATGCGATGTTGAAATTTTGAGTTCAGAAATTCAGCATTCAGCAAAATAGTCAAATATTTCAGACAGTTCAGAAATTCAGCATTCAGCAAAATAGTCAAAAAGTTCATAAATTCAGCAAAATAGTCAAAACGTTCAGTACTCCAGCAAAATAGTCAAAAAGTTCAGAAATTCAGCAAAATAGTCAAAAATTTCAGAAATTAAGCAAAATAGTCAAAAAGTTCAGAAATTCAGCAAAATAGTTAAAAAGTACAGACATAACCGTTATGATGGCTATAAATGCGTTGTTGAAATTTTTAGTTCAGAAATTCAGCATTCAGTAAAATATTCAAAAGTTCAAACAGTTCAGAAATTCAGCATTCATCAAAATAGTGAAAAAGTTCAGGAATTCAGCAAAATAGTCAAAAAGTTCAGTACTCCAGCTAAATAGTCAAAAAGTTCAGAAATTCAGCAAAATAGTCAAAAAATTCAGACATAACCGAAAAGAAACCGTTCAGAAACCGAAATAAAGCGATTTGAAATTTCAGACAGTTCAGAAATTCAGCATTCAGCAAAAAAATCAAAAAGTTCAGAAATTCAGCAAAATAGTCAAAAAGTTCAACCAATTCAGAAATTCAGCATTCAGCAAAATAATCAAATAGTTCAGACAGTTCAGAAATTCAGCATTCATCAAAATAGTCAAAAAGTTTAGACCGTTCAGACATTCAGCATTCATCAAAATTGTCGAAAAGTTCAGAAATTCAGCAAAATAGTCAAAAAGTTCAGAAATTCAGCATCCAGCAAATTAGTCAAAAAGTTCAGACAGTTCAGAAATTCAGCATTCATCAAAATAGTGAAAAAGTTCAGGAATTCAGCAAAATAGTCAAAAAGTTCAGTACTCCAGCTAAATAGTCAAAAAGTTCAGAAATTCAGCAAAATAGTCAAAAAATTCAGACATAACCGAAAAGAAACCGTTCAGAAACCGAAATAAAGCGATTTGAAATTTCAGACAGTTCAAAAATTCAGCATTCAGCAAAATAATCAAAAATTTCAGTACTCCAGCTAAATAGTCAAAAAGTTCAGAAATTCAGCAAAATAGTCAAAAAGTTCAACCAGTTCAGAAATTCAGCATTCAGCAAAATAATCAAATAGTTCAGACAGTTCAGAAATTCAGCATTCATCAAAATACTCAAAAAGTTTAGACCGTTCAGACATTCAGCAATCATCAAAATAGTCAAAAAGTTAAGAAATTCAGCAAAATAGTCAAAAAGTTCAGTACTCCAGCAAAATAGTCAAAAAGTTCAGAAATTCAGCAAAATAGTCAAAAATTTCAGAAATTAAGCAAAATAGTCAAAAAGTTCAGAAATTCAGAAAAATAGTTAAAAACACAGACATAACCGTTATGATGGCTATAAATGCGTTTTTGAAATTTTTAATTCAGAAATTCAGCATTCAGTAAAATATTCAAAAGTTCAAACAGTTCAGAAATTCAGCATTCATTAAAATAGTCAAAAAGTTCAGGAATTCAGCAAAATAGTCAAAAGTTCAGACATAACCGTTCTGATGGCTATAAATGCGATGTTGAAATTTTGAGTTCAGAAATTCAGCATTCACCAAAATAGTCAAATATTTCAGACAGTTCAGAAATTCAGCTTTCAGCAAAATAGTAAAAAAGTTCAGAAATTCAGCATACAGCAAAATAGTCAAAAAGTTCAGACAGTTCAGAAATTCAGCATTAAGCAAAATAGTCAAAAAGTTCAGAAATTCAGCAAAAAAGTCAAAAAGTTCAGAAATTCAGCATTCACCAAAATAGTCAAATATTTCAGACAGTTCAGAAATTCAGCATTCAGAAAAATAGTCAAAAAGTTCAGAAATTCAGCATACAGCAAAATAGTCAAAAAATTCAGACAATTCAGAAATTCAGCATTCAGCAAAATGTTCAAAAAGTTCAGACAGTTCAGATATTCAGCATCAGCAAAATAGTCAAAAAGTTCAGACAGTTCAGAAATTCAGCATTCACCAAAATAGTCAAATATTTCAGACAGTTCAGAAATTCAGCATTCAGCAAAATAGTCAAAAAGTTCAGAAATTCAGCATACAGCAAAATAGTCAAAAAGTTCAGACAATTCAGAAATTCAGCATTCAGCAAAATAGTCAAAAAGTTCAGTACTCCAGCTAAATAGTCAAAAAGTTCAGTACTCCAGCAAAATAGTCAAAAAGTTCAGAAATTCAGCAAAATAGTCAAAAAGTTCAACCAGTTCAGCATTCAGCAAAATAGTCTTATAGTTCAAACAGTTCAGAAATTCAGCAAAATAGTCAAAAAGTTCAGAAATTCAGCAAAATAGTCAAAAAGTTCAGTACTCCAGCTAAATAGTCAAAAAGTTCAGAAATTCAGCAAAATAGTCAAAAAGTTCAACCAGTTCAGAAATTCAGCATTCAGCAAAATAATCAAATAGTTCAGACAGTTCAGAAATTCAGCATTCATCAAAATAGTCAAAAAGTTTAGACCGTTCAGACATTCAGCATTCATCAAAATAGTCAAAAAGTTCAGAAATTCAGCAAAATAGTCAAAAAGTTCAGAAATTCATCAAAATAGTCAAAAAGTTCAGAAATTCAGCAAAATAGTCCAAAAGTTCAGTACTCCAGCTAAATAGTCAAAAAGTTCCGAAATTCAGCAAAATAGTCCAAAAGTTTAGTACTCCAGCTAAATAGTCAAAAAGTTCAGTACTCCAGCAAAATAGTCAAAAAGTTCAGTACTCCAGCAAAATAGTCAAAAAGTTCAGAAATTCAGCATTAAGCAAAATCGTCAAAAAGTTCAGACAGTTCAGAAATTCAACATTCATCAAAATAGTCAAAAAGTTCAGAAATTCAGCAAAATAGTCAAAAAGTCCAGTACTCCAGCAAAATAGACAAAAAGTTCAGAACTTCAGCAAAATTGTTAAAAAGTTCAGAAATTCAGCATATAGTAAAATATTCAAAAGTTTAAACAGTTCAGAAATTCAGCATTTAGCAAATCAGTCAAAAAGTTCAGACAGAACCGTTCTGATGGCTATAAATGCGATGTTGAAATTTTGAGTTCAGAAATTCAGCATTCAGCAAAATAGGCAAATATTTCAGACAGTTCAGAAATTCAACATTCAGCAAAATAGTCAAAAAGTTCAGAAATTCAGCAAAATAGTCAAAAAGTTCAGAAATTCAGCATTCACCAAAATAGTCAAATATTTCAGACAGTTCAGAAATTCAGCATTCAGCAAAATAGTCCAAAAGTTTAGTACTCCAGCTAAATAGTCAAAAAGTTCAGTACTCCAGCAAAATAGTCAAAAAGTTCAGTACTCCAGCAAAATAGTCAAAAAGTTCAGAAATTCAGCATTAAGCAAAATCGTCAAAAAGTTCAGACAGTTCAGAAATTCAACATTCATCAAAATAGTCAAAAAGTTCAGAAATTCAGCAAAATAGTCAAAAAGTCCAGTACTCCAGCAAAATAGACAAAAAGTTCAGAACTTCAGCAAAATAGTCAAAAAGTTCAGAAATTCAGCAAAATAGTCAAAAAGTTCAACCAGTTCAGAAATTCAGCATTCAGCAAAATAATCAAATAGTTCAGACAGTTCAGAAATTCAGCATTCATCAAAATACTCAAAAAGTTTAGACCGTTCAGACATTCAGCAATCATCAAAATAGTCAAAAAGTTAAGAAATTCAGCAAAATAGTCAAAAAGTCCAGTACTCCAGCAAAATAGACAAAAAGTTCAGAACTTCAGCATCCAGCAAATTAGTCAAAAAGTTCAGACAGTTCAGAAATTCAGCATTCATCAAAATAGTGAAAAAGTTCAGGAATTCAGCAAAATAGTCAAAAAGTTCAGTACTCCAGCTTAATAGTCAAAAAGTTCAGAAATTCAGCAAAATAGTCAAAAAATTCAGACATAACCGAAAAGAAACCGTTCAGAAACCGAAATAAAGCGATTTGAAATTTCAGACAGTTCAAAAATTCAGCATTCAGCAAAATAATCAAAAAGTTCAGTACTCCAGCTAAATAGTCAAGAAGTTCAGAAATACAGCAAAATAGTCAAAAAGTTCAGTACTCCAGCAAAATAGTCAAAAAGTTCAGAAATTCAGCAAAATAGTCAAAAAGTTCAACCAGTTCAGAAATTCAGCATTCAGCAAAATAATCAAATAGTTCAGACAGTTCAGAAATTCAGCATTCATCAAAATAGTCAAAAAGTTTAGACCGTTCAGACATTCAGCATTCATCAAAATAGTCAAAAAGTTAAGAAATTCAGCAAAATAGTCAAAAAGTTCAGCATTAAGCAAAATAGTCAAAAAGTTCAGAAATTCAGCAAAATAAACAAAAAGTTCAGAAATTCAGCATTCACCAAAATAGTCAAATATTTCAGACAGTTCAGAAATTCAGCATTCAGCAAAATAGTCCAAAAGTTTAGTACTCCAGCTAAATAGTCAAAAAGTTCAGTACTCCAGCAAAATAGTCAAAAAGTTCAGAAATTCAGCATTAAGCAAAATCGTCAAAAAGTTCAGACAGTTCAGAAATTCAACATTCATCAAAATAGTCAAAAAGTTCAGAAATTCAGCAAAATAGTCAAAAAGTCCAGTACTCCAGCAAAATAGACAAAAAGTTCAGAACTTCAGCAAAATTGTTAAAAAGTTCAGAAATTCAGCATATAGTAAAATATTCAAAAGTTTAAACAGTTCAGAAATTCAGCATTTAGCAAATCAGTCAAAAAGTTCAGACAGAACCGTTCTGATGGCTATAAATGCGATGTTGAAATTTTGAGTTCAGAAATTCAGCATTCAGCAAAATAGGCAAATATTTCAGACAGTTCAGAAATTCAACATTCAGCAAAATAGTCAAAAAGTTCAGAAATTCAGCATCCAGCAAATTAGTCAAAAAGTTCAGACAGTTCAGAAATTCAGCATTCATCAAAATAGTGAAAAAGTTCAGGAATTCAGCAAAATAGTCAAAAAGTTCAGTACTCCAGCTTAATAGTCAAAAAATTCAGACATAACCGAAAAGAAACCGTTCAGAAACCGAAATAAAGCGATTTGAAATTTCAGACAGTTCAAAAATTCAGCATTCAGCAAAATAATCAAAAAGTTCAGTACTCCAGCTAAATAGTCAAAAAGTTCAGAAATACAGCAAAATAGTCAAAAAGTTCAGTACTCCAGCAAAATAGTCAAAAAGTTCAGAAATTCAGCAAAATAGTCAAAAAGTTCAACCAGTTCAGAAATTCAGCATTCAGCAAAATAATCAAATAGTTCAGACAGTTCAGAAATTCAGCATTCATCAAAATAGTCAAAAAGTTTAGACCGTTCAGACATTCAGCATTCATCAAAATAGTCAAAAAGTTAAGAAATTCAGCAAAATAGTCAAAAAGTTCAGTACTCCAGCAAAATAGTCAAAAAGTTCAGAAATTCAGCAAAATAGTCAAAAATTTCAGAAATTAAGCAAAATAGTCAAAAAATTCAGAAATTCAGAAAAATAGTTAAAAGCACAGACATAACCGTTATGATGGCTATAAATGCGTTTTTGAAATTTTTATTACAGAAATTCAGCATTCAGTAAAATATTCAAAAGTTCAAACAGTTCAGAAATTCAGCATTCATTAAAATAGTCAAAAAGTTCAGGAATTCAGCAAAATAGTCAAAAAGTTCAGACATAACCGTTCTGATGGCTATAAATGCGATGTTGAAATTTTGAGTTCAGAAATTCAGCATTCACCAAAATAGTCAAATATTTCAGACAGTTCAGAAATTCAGCTTTCAGCAAAAAACTCAAAAAGTTCAGAAATTCAGCATACAGCAAAATAGTCAAAAAGTTCAGCATTAAGCAAAATAGTCAAAAAGTTCAGAAATTCAGCAAAATAGTCAAAAAGTTCAGAAATTCAGCATTCACCAAAATAGTCAAATATTTCAGACAGTTCAGAAATTCAGCATTCAGAAAAATAGTCAAAAAGTTCAGAAATTCAGCATACAGCAAAATAGTCAAAAAGTTCAGACAATTCAGAAATTCAGCATTCAGCAAAATAATCAAATAGTTCAGACAGTTCAGAAATTCAGCATTCATCAAAATAGTCAAAAAGTTTAGACCGTTCAGACATTCAGCATTCATCAAAATAGTCAAAAAGTTAAGAAATTCAGCAAAATAGTCAAAAAGTTCAGTACTCCAGCAAAATAGTCAAAAAGTTCAGAAATTCAGCAAAATAGTCAAAAATTTCAGAAATTAAGCAAAATAGTCAAAAAGTTCAGAAATTCAGAAAAATAGTTAAAAGCACAGACATAACCGTTATGATGGCTATAAATGCGTTTTTGAAATTTTTATTTCAGAAATTCAGCAT
The DNA here is from genome assembly GCF_980474605.1 of Leiobunum rupestre. Lineage (NCBI taxonomy): Eukaryota > Metazoa > Arthropoda > Arachnida > Opiliones > Sclerosomatidae > Leiobunum > Leiobunum rupestre. The sequence goes on along the minus strand of NC_143393.1, from coordinate 55,164,311 downwards.
TCAGTAAAATATTCAAAAGTTCAAACAGTTCAGAAATTCAGCATTCATTAAAATAGTCAAAAAGTTCAGGAATTCAGCAAAATAGTCAAAAAGTTCAGACATAACCGTTCTGATGGCTATAAATGCGATGTTGAAATTTTGAGTTCAGAAATTCAGCATTCACCAAAATAGTCAAATATTTCAGACAGTTCAGAAATTCAGCTTTCAGCAAAAAACTCAAAAAGTTCAGAAATTCAGCATACAGCAAAATAGTCAAAAAGTTCAGCATTAAGCAAAATAGTCAAAAAGTTCAGCATTAAGCAAAATAGTCAAAAAGTTCAGAAATTCAGCAAAATAGTCAAAAAGTTCAGAAATTCAGCATTCACCAAAATAGTCAAATATTTCAGACAGTTCAGAAATTCAGCATTCAGAAAAATAGTCAAAAAGTTCAGAAATTCAGCATACAGCAAAATAGTCAAAAAGTTCAGACAATTCAGAAATTCAGCATTCAGCAAAATGTTCAAAAAGTTCAGACAGTTCAGATATTCAGCATCAGCAAAATAGTCAAAAAGTTCAGACAGTTCAGAAATTCAGCATTCACCAAAATAGTCAAATATTTCAGACAGTTCAGAAATTCAGCATTCAGCAAAATAGTCAAAAAGTTCAGAAATTCAGCATACAGCAAAATAGTCAAAAAGTTCAGACAATTCAGAAATTCAGCATTCAGCAAAATAGTCAAAAAGTTCAGTACTCCAGCTAAATAGTCAAAAAGTTCAGTACTCCAGCAAAATAGTCAAAAAGTTCAGAAATTCAGCAAAATAGTCAAAAAGTTCAACCAGTTCAGCATTCAGCAAAATAGTCTTATAGTTCAAACAGTTCAGAAATTCAGCAAAATAGTCAAAAAGTTCAGAAATTCAGCAAAATAGTCAAAAAGTTCAGTACTCCAGCTAAATAGTCAAAAAGTTCAGAAATTCAGCAAAATAGTCAAAAAGTTCAACCAGTTCAGAAATTCAGCATTCAGCAAAATAATCAAATAGTTCAGACAGTTCAGAAATTCAGCATTCATCAAAATAGTCAAAAAGTTTAGACCGTTCAGACATTCAGCATTCATCAAAATAGTCAAAAAGTTCAGAAATTCAGCAAAATAGTCAAAAAGTTCAGAAATTCATCAAAATAGTCAAAAAGTTCAGAAATTCAGCAAAATAGTCCAAAAGTTCAGAAATTCAGCAAAATAGTCAAAAAGTTCAGAAATTCAGCATTCACCAAAATAGTCAAATATTTCAGACAGTTCAGAAATTCAGCATTCAGCAAAATAGTCCAAAAGTTTAGTACTCCAGCTAAATAGTCAAAAAGTTCAGTACTCCAGCAAAATAGTCAAAAAGTTCAGTACTCCAGCAAAATAGTCAAAAAGTTCAGAAATTCAGCATTAAGCAAAATCGTCAAAAAGTTCAGACAGTTCAGAAATTCAACATTCATCAAAATAGTCAAAAAGTTCAGAAATTCAGCAAAATAGTCAAAAAGTCCAGTACTCCAGCAAAATAGACAAAAAGTTCAGAACTTCAGCAAAATAGTCAAAAAGTTCAGAAATTCAGCAAAATAGTCAAAAAGTTCAACCAGTTCAGAAATTCAGCATTCAGCAAAATAATCAAATAGTTCAGACAGTTCAGAAATTCAGCATTCATCAAAATACTCAAAAAGTTTAGACCGTTCAGACATTCAGCAATCATCAAAATAGTCAAAAAGTTAAGAAATTCAGCAAAATAGTCAAAAAGTTCAGTACTCCAGCAAAATAGTCAAAAAGTTCAGAAATTCAGCAAAATAGTCAAAAATTTCAGAAATTAAGCAAAATAGTCAAAAAGTTCAGAAATTCAGAAAAATAGTTAAAAACACAGACATAACCGTTATGATGGCTATAAATGCGTTTTTGAAATTTTTATTTCAGAAATTCAGCATTCAGTAAAATATTCAAAAGTTCAAACAGTTCAGAAATTCAGCATTCATTAAAATAGTCAAAAAGTTCAGGAATTCAGCAAAATAGTCAAAAGTTCAGACATAACCGTTCTGATGGCTATAAATGCGATGTTGAAATTTTGAGTTCAGAAATTCAGCATTCACCAAAATAGTCAAATATTTCAGACAGTTCAGAAATTCAGCTTTCAGCAAAATAGTAAAAAAGTTCAGAAATTCAGCATTCACCAAAATAGTCAAATATTTCAGACAGTTCAGAAATTCAGCATTCAGAAAAATAGTCAAAAAGTTCAGAAATTCAGCATACAGCAAAATAGTCAAAAAGTTCAGACAATTCAGAAATTCAGCATTCAGCAAAATGTTCAAAAAGTTCAGACAGTTCAGATATTCAGCATCAGCAAAATAGTCAAAAAGTTCAGACAGTTCAGAAATTCAGCATTCACCAAAATAGTCAAATATTTCAGACAGTTCAGAAATTCAGCATTCAGCAAAATAGTCAAAAAGTTCAGAAATTCAGCATACAGCAAAATAGTCAAAAAGTTCAGACAATTCAGAAATTCAGCATTCAGCTAAATAGTCAAAAAGTTCAGTACTCCAGCAAAATAGTCAAAAAGTTCAGAAATTCAGCAAAATAGTCAAAAAGTTCAACCAGTTCAGCATTCAGCAAAATAGTCTTATAGTTCAAACAGTTCAGAAATTCAGCAAAATAGTCAAAAAGTTCAGAAATTCAGCAAAATAGTCAAAAAGTTCAGTACTCCAGCTAAATAGTCAAAAAGTTCAGAAATTCAGCAAAATAGTCAAAAAGTTCAACCAGTTCAGAAATTCAGCATTCAGCAAAATAATCAAATAGTTCAGACAGTTCAGAAATTCAGCATTCATCAAAATAGTCAAAAAGTTTAGACCGTTCAGACATTCAGCATTCATCAAAATAGTCAAAAAGTTCAGAAATTCAGCAAAATAGTCAAAAAGTTCAGAAATTCAGCAAAATAGTCCAAAAGTTCAGTACTCCAGCTAAATAGTCAAAAAGTTCAGAAATTCAGCAAAATAGTCCAAAAGTTTAGTACTCCAGCTAAATAGTCAAAAAGTTCAGTACTCCAGCAAAATAGTCAAAAAGTTCAGTACTCCAGCAAAATAGTCAAAAAGTTCAGAAATTCAGCATTAAGCAAAATCGTCAAAAAGTTCAGACAGTTCAGAAATTCAACATTCATCAAAATAGTCAAAAAGTTCAGAAATTCAGCAAAATAGTCAAAAAGTCCAGTACTCCAGCAAAATAGACAAAAAGTTCAGAACTTCAGCAAAATTGTTAAAAAGTTCAGAAATTCAGCATATAGTAAAATATTCAAAAGTTTAAACAGTTCAGAAATTCAGCATTTAGCAAATCAGTCAAAAAGTTCAGACAGAACCGTTCTGATGGCTATAAATGCGATGTTGAAATTTTGAGTTCAGAAATTCAGCATTCAGCAAAATAGGCAAATATTTCAGACAGTTCAGAAATTCAACATTCAGCAAAATAGTCAAAAAGTTCAGAAATTCAGCATCCAGCAAATTAGTCAAAAAGTTCAGACAGTTCAGAAATTCAGCATTCATCAAAATAGTGAAAAAGTTCAGGAATTCAGCAAAATAGTCAAAAAGTTCAGTACTCCAGCTTAATAGTCAAAAAGTTCAGAAATTCAGCAAAATAGTCAAAAAATTCAGACATAACCGAAAAGAAACCGTTCAGAAACCGAAATAAAGCGATTTGAAATTTCAGACAGTTCAAAAATTCAGCATTCAGCAAAATAATCAAAAAGTTCAGTACTCCAGCTAAATAGTCAAGAAGTTCAGAAATACAGCAAAATAGTCAAAAAGTTCAGTACTCCAGCAAAATAGTCAAAAAGTTCAGAAATTCAGCAAAATAGTCAAAAAGTTCAACCAGTTCAGAAATTCAGCATTCAGCAAAATAATCAAATAGTTCAGACAGTTCAGAAATTCAGCATTCATCAAAATAGTCAAAAAGTTTAGACCGTTCAGACATTCAGCATTCATCAAAATAGTCAAAAAGTTAAGAAATTCAGCAAAATAGTCAAAAAGTTCAGTACTCCAGCAAAATAGTCAAAAAGTTCAGCATTAAGCAAAATAGTCAAAAAGTTCAGAAATTCAGCAAAATAGTCAAAAAGTTCAGAAATTCAGCATTCACCAAAATAGTCAAATATTTCAGACAGTTCAGAAATTCAGCATTCAGAAAAATAGTCAAAAAGTTCAGAAATTCAGCATACAGCAAAATAGTCAAAAAGTTCAGACAATTCAGAAATTCAGCATTCAGCAAAATAATCAAATAGTTCAGACAGTTCAGAAATTCAGCATTCATCAAAATAGTCAAAAAGTTTAGACCGTTCAGACATTCAGCATTCATCAAAATAGTCAAAAAGTTAAGAAATTCAGCAAAATAGTCAAAAAGTTCAGTACTCCAGCAAAATAGTCAAAAAGTTCAGAAATTCAGCAAAATAGTCAAAAATTTCAGAAATTAAGCAAAATAGTCAAAAAGTTCAGAAATTCAGAAAAATAGTTAAAAGCACAGACATAACCGTTATGATGGCTATAAATGCGTTTTTGAAATTTTTATTTCAGAAATTCAGCATTCAGTAAAATATTCAAAAGTTCAAACAGTTCAGAAATTCAGCATTCATTAAAATAGTCAAAAAGTTCAGGAATTCAGCAAAATAGTCAAAAAGTTCAGACATAACCGTTCTGATGGCTATAAATGCGATGTTGAAATTTTGAGTTCAGAAATTCAGCATTCACCAAAATAGTCAAATATTTCAGACAGTTCAGAAATTCAGCTTTCAGCAAAAAACTCAAAAAGTTCAGAAATTCAGCATACAGCAAAATAGTCAAAAAGTTCAGCATAATAGTCAAAAAGTTCAGAAATTCAGCATTCACCAAAATAGTCAAATATTTCAGACAGTTCAGAAATTCAGCATTCAGAAAAATAGTCAAAAAGTTCAGAAATTCAGCATACAGCAAAATAGTCAAAAAGTTCAGACAATTCAGAAATTCAGCATTCAGCAAAATGTTCAAAAAGTTCAGACAGTTCAGATATTCAGCATCAGCAAAATAGTCAAAAAGTTCAGACAGTTCAGAAATTCAGCATTCACCAAAATAGTCAAATATTTCAGACAGTTCAGAAATTCAGCATTCAGAAAAATAGTCAAAAAGTTCAGAAATTCAGCATACAGCAAAATAGTCAAAAAGTTCAGACAATTCAGAAATTCAGCATTCAGCAAAATAGTCAAAAAGTTCAGTACTCCAGCTAAATAGTCAAAAAGTTCAGTACTCCAGCAAAATAGTCAAAAAGTTCAGAAATTCAGCAAAATAGTCAAAAACTTCAGAAATTCAGCATTAAGCAAAATAGTCAAAAAGTTCAACCAGTTCAGCATTCAGCAAAATAGTCTTATAGTTCAAACAGTTCAGAAATTCAGCATAAGGCAAATCAGTCAAAAAGTTCAGAAATTCAGCAAAATAGTCAAAAAGTTCAGTACTCCAGCTAAATAGTCAAAAAGTTCAGAAATTCAGCAAAATAGTCAAAAAGTTCAGAAATTCAGCAAAATAGTCAAAAAGTTCAGTACTTCAGCAAAATAGTCAAAACGTTCAGACATAACCGTTCTGATGGCTATAAATGCGATGTTGAAATTTTGAGTTCCGAAATTCAGCATTCACCAAAATAGTCAAATATTTCAGACAGTTCAGAAATTCAGCATTCAGAAAAATAGTCAAAAAGTTCAGAAATTCAGCATACAGCAAAATAGTCAAAAGGTTCAGACAATTCAGAAATTCAGCATTCAGCAAAATGTTCAAAAAGTTCAGACAGTTCAGATATTCAGCATCAGCAAAATAGTCAAAAAGTTCAGACAGTTCAGAAATTCAGCATTCACCAAAATAGTCAAATATTTCAGACAGTTCAGAAATTCAGCATTCAGAAAAATAGTCAAAAAGTTCAGAAATTCAGCATACAGCAAAATATTCAAAAAGTTCAGACAATTCAGAAATTCAGCATTAGGCAAATCAGTCAAAATGTTCAGACAGAACCGTTCTGATGGCTATTAATGCGATGTTGAAATTTTGAGTTCAGAAATTCAGCATTCAGCAAAATAGTCAAAAAGTTCAGAAATTCAGCATACAGCAAAATAGCCAAATATTTCAGACAGTTCAGAAATTCAGCATTCAGAAAAATAGTCAAAAAGTTCAGAAATTCAGCATACATTAAAATAGTCAAAAAGTTCAGACAATTCAGAAATTCAGCATTCAGCAAAATAGTCAAAAAGTTCAGTACTCCAGCTAAATAGTCAAAAAGTTCAGTACTCCAGCAAAATAGTCAAAAAGTTCAGAAATTCAGCAAAATAGTCAAAAACTTCAGAAATTCAGCATTATGCAAAATAGTCTTATAGTTCAAACAGTTCAGAAATTCAGCATTAGGCAAATCAGTCAAAATGTTCAGACTTAACCGTTCTGATGGCTATAAATGCGATGTTGAAATTTTGAGTTCAGAAATTCAGCATTCAGCAAAATAGTCAAAAAGTTCAGACATAACCTTTCTGATGGCTATTAATGCGATGTTGAAATTTTGAGTTCCGAAATTCAGCATTCAGCAAAATAGTCAAAAAGTTCAGAAATTCAGAAAAATAGTCAAAAAGTTCAGTACTCCAGCAAAATAGTCAAAAAGTTCAGAAATTCAGCAAAATAGTCAAAAAGTTCAGTACTCCAGCAAAATAGTCAAAAAGTTCAGAAATTCAGCAAAACAATCAAAAAGTTCAGAAATTCAGCAAAATAGACAAAAAGTTCAGAACTTCAGAAAAATAGTCAAAAAGTTCAGAAATTTCACAAAATAGTCAAAAATTTGAGAAATTCAGCAAAATAATTAAAAAGTTCAGAAATTCAGCAACATAGTTAAAAAATACAGACAACCATTATGATGGCTATAAATGCGTTGTTGAAATTTTGAGTTCAGAAATTCAGCATTCAGTATAATATTCAAAAGTTCAAACAGTTCAGAAATTCAGCATTCATCAAAATAGTCAAAAAGTTCAGAAATTCAGCAAAATAGTCCAAAAGTTCAGTACTCCAGCTAAATAGTCAAAAAGTTCAGAAATTCAGCAAAATAGTCCAAAAGTTCAGTACTCCAGCTAAATAGTCAAAAAGTTCCGAAATTTAGCAAAATAGTTCAAAAGTTCAGTACTCCAGCTAAATAGTCAAAAAGTTCAGAAATTCAGCAAAATAGTCCAAAAGTTCAGTACTCCAGCTAAATAGTCAAAAAGTTCAGAAATTCAGCAAAATAGACAAAAAGTTCAGAACTTCAGCAAAAAAGTTAAAAAGTTCAGAAATTCAGCATTCAGTAAAATATTCAAAAGTTTAAACAGTTCAGAAATTCAGCATTTAGCAAATCAGTCAAAAAGTTCAGACAGAACCGTTCTGATGGCTATAAATGCGATGTTGAAATTTTGAGTTCAGAAATTCAGCATTCAGCAAAATAGTCAAATATTTCAGACAGTTCAGAAATTCAACATTCAGCAAAATAGTCAAAAAGTTCAGACTGTTCAGAAATTTAGCATTCAGCAAAATAGTCAAAAAGTTCAGAAATTCAGCAAAATAGTTAAAAAGTACAGGCATAACCGTTATGATGGCTATAAATGCGTTGTTGAAATTTTTAGTTCAGAAATTCAGCATTCAGTAAAATATTCAAAAGTTCAAACAGTTCAGAAATTCAGCATTCATCAAAATAGTCAAAAAGTTCAGTAATTCAGCAAAATAGTCAAAAAGTTCAGTACTCCAGCTAAATAGTCAAAAAGTTCCGAAATTCAGCAAAATAGTCAAAAAGTTCAGACATAACCGAAAAGAAACCGTTCAGAAACCGAAATAAAGCGATTTGAAATTTCAGACAGTTCAGAAATTCAGCATTCAGCAAAATAATCAAAAAGTTCAGAAATTCAGCAAAATAGTCAAAAAGTTCAGTACTCCAGCTAAATAGTCAAAAAGTTCAGAAATACAGAAAAATATTCAAAAAGTTCAGTACTCCAGCAAAATAGTCAAAAAGTTCAGAAATTCAGCAAAATAGTCAAAAACTTCAGAAATTCAGCATTAAGCAAAATAGTCAAAAAGTTCAGAAATTCAGCATTAAGCAAAATAGTCAAAAAGTTCAACCAGTTCAGAAATTCAGCATTCAGCAAAATAATCAAATAGTTCAGACAGTTCAGAAATTCAGCATTCATCAAAATAGTCAAAAAGTTCAGACCGTTCAGACATTCAGCATTCATCAAATAGTCAAAAAGTTCAGAAATTCAGCAAAATAGTCAAAAAGTTGAGTACTCCAGCAAAATAGTCAAAAAGTTCAGAAATACAGCAAAATATTCAAAAAGTTCAGTACTCCAGCAAAATAGTCAAAAAGTTCAGAAATTCAGCAAAATAGTCAAAAACTTCAGAAATTCAGCATTAAGCAAAATAGTCAAAAAGTTCAGAAATTCAGCATTAAGTAAAATAGTCAAAAAGTTCAACCAGTTCAGAAATTCAGCATTCAGCAAAATAATCAAATAGTTCAGACAGTTCAGAAATTCAGCATTCATCAAAATAGTCAAAAAGTTCAGACCGTTCAGACATTCAGCATTCATCAAAATAGTCAAAAAGTTCAGAAATTCAGCAAAATAGTCAAAAAGTTGAGTACTCCAGCAAAATAGTCAAAAAGTTCAGAAATTCAGCAAAATAGTCAAAAATTTCAGAAATTAAGCAAAATAGTCAAAAAGTTCAGAAATTCAGAAAAATAGTTAAAAAGTACAGACATAACCGTTATGATGGCTATAAATCCGTTTTTGAAATTTTTATTTCAGAAATTCAGCAAAATAGTCAAAAAGTTCAGACATTACCGAAAAGAAACCGTTCAGAAACCGAAATAAAGCGATTTGAAATTTCAGACAGTTCAGAAATTCAGCATTCAGCAAAATAATCAAAAAGTTCAGAAATTCAGCAAAATAGTCAAAGAGTTCAGTACTCCAGCTAAATAGTCAAAAAGTTCAGTACTCCAGCAAAATGGTCAAAAAGTTCAGAAATTCAGCAAAATAGTCAAAAACTTCAGAAATTCAGCATTAAGCAAAATAGTCAAAAAGTTCAACCAGTTCAGCATTCAGCAAAATAGTCTAATAGTTCAAACAGTTCAGAAATTCAGCATTAGGCAAATCAGTCAAAATGTTCAGACAGAACCGTTCTGATGGCTATAAATGCGATGTTGAAATTTTGAGTTCCGAAATTCAGCATTCAGCAAAATAGTCAATTATTTCAGACAGTTCAGAAATTCAGCATTAAGCAAAATAGTCAAAAAGTTCAGAAATTCAGCAAAATAGTCAAAAAGTTCAGTACTAAAACAAAATAGTCAAAAAGTTCAGAAATTCAGCAAAATAGTCAAAAAGTTCAGTACTCCAGCAAAATAGTCAAAAAGTTCATAAACTCAGCAAAATAATCAAAAAGTTCAGAAATTCAGCAAAATAGACAAAAAGTTCTGAACTTTAGCAAAATAGTCAAAAAGTTCAGAAATTTCGCAAAATAGTCAAAAATTTCAGAAATTCAGCAAAATAGTCAAAAATTTCAGAAATTCAGCAACATAGTTAAAAAATACAGACATAACCGTTATGATGGCTATAAATGCGTTGTTGAAATTATGAGTTCAGAAATTCAGCATTCAGTAAAATATTCAAAAGTTCAAACAGTTCAGAAATTCAGCATTCATCAAAATAGTCAAAAAATTCAGAAATTCAGCAAAATAGTCCAAAAGTTCAGTACTCCAGCTAAATAGTCAAAAAGTTCAGAAATTCAGCAAAATAGTTCAAAAGTTCAGTACTCCAGCTAAATAGTCAAAAAGTTCAGAAATTCAGCAAAATATTCCAAAAGTTCAGTACTCCAGCTAAATAGTCAAAAAGTTCAGAAATTTAGCAGAATAGTCAAAAAGTTCAGTACTCCAGCAAAATAGTCAAAAAGTTCTGACAGCTCAGAAATTCAGCATTCATCAAAATAGTCAAAAAGTTCAGAAATTCAGCAAAATAGTCAAAAAGTTCAGTACTCCAGCAAAATAGTCAAAAAGTTCAGAAATTCAGCAAAATAGACAAAAAAATCAGAACTTCAGCAAAATAGTTAAAAAGTTCAGAAATTCAGCATTCAGTAAAATATTCAAAAGTTTAAACAGTTCAGAAATTCAGCATTTAGCAAATCAGTCAAAAAGTTCAGACAGAACCGTTCTGATGGCTATAAATGCGATGTTGAAATTTTGAGTTCAGAAATTCAGCATTCAGCAAAATAGTCAAATATTTCAGACAGTTCAGAAATTCAACATTCAGCAAAATAGTCAAAAAGTTCAGACAGTTCAGAAATTTAGCATTCAGCAAAATAGTCAAAAAGTTCAGAAATTCAGCAAAATAGTTAAAAAGTACAGACATAACCGTTATGATGGCTATAAATGCGTTGTTGAAATTATGAGTTCAGAAATTCAGCATTCAGTAAAATATTCAAAAGTTCAAACAGTTCAGAAATTCAGCATTCATCAAAATAGTCAAAAAATTCAGAAATTCAGCAAAATAGTCCAAAAGTTCAGTACTCCAGCTAAATAGTCAAAAAGTTCAGAAATTCAGCAAAATAGTTCAAAAGTTCAGTACTCCAGCTAAATAGTCAAAAAGTTCAGAAATTCAGCAAAATATTCCAAAAGTTCAGTACTCCAGCTAAATAGTCAAAAAGTTCAGAAATTTAGCAGAATAGTCAAAAAAATCAGAACTTCAGCAAAATATTAAAAAGTTCAGAAATTCAGCATTCAGTAAAATATTCAAAAGTTTAAACAGTTCAGAAATTCAGCATTTAGCAAATCAGTCAAAAAGTTCAGACAGAACCGTTCTGATGGCTATAAATGCGATGTTGAAATTTTGAGTTCAGAAATTCAGCATTCAGCAAAATAGTCAAATATTTCAGACAGTTCAGAAATTCAACATTCAGCAAAATAGTCAAAAAGTTCAGACAGTTCAGAAATTTAGCATTCAGCAAAATAGTCAAAAAGTTCAGAAATTCAGCAAAATAGTTAAAAAGTACAGACATAACCGTTATGATGGCTATAAATGCGTTGTTGAAATTTTTAGTTAAGAAATTCAGCATTCAGTAAAATATTCAAAAGTTCAAACAGTTCAGAAATTCAGCATTCATCAAAATAGTCAAAAAGTTCAGGAATTCAGCTAAATAGTCAAAAAGTTCAGGAATTCAGCTAAATAGTCAAAAAGTTCAGGAATTCAGCTAAATAGTCAATAAGTTCAGAAATTCAGCAAAATAGTCAAAAAGTTCAGACATAACCGAAAAGAAACCGTTCAGAAACCGAAATAAAGCGATTTGAAATTTCAGACAGTTCAGAAATTCAGCATTCAGCAAAATAATCAAAAAGTTCAGAAATTCAGCAAAATAGTCAAAAAGTTCAGACATTACCGAAAAGAAACCGTTCAGAAACCGAAATAAAGCGATTTGAAATTTCAGACAGTTCAGAAATTCAGCATTCAGCAAAATAATCAAAAAGTTCAGAAATTCAGCAAAATAGTCAAAAAGTTCAGTACTCCAGCAAAATAGTCAAAAAGTTCAGAAATTCAGCAAAATAGCCAAAAACTTCAGAAATTCAGCATTAAGCAAAATAGTCAAAAAGTTCAACCAGTTCAGCATTCAGCAAAATAGTCAAATATTTCAGACAGTTCAGAAAAATAGTCAAAAAGTTCAGTACTCCAGCAAAATAGTCAAAAAGTTCAGAAATTCAGCAAAATAGTCAAAAACTTCAGAAATTCAGCATTAAGCAAAATAGTCAAAAAGTTCAACCAGTTCAGCATTCAGCAAAATAGTCAAATATTTCAGACAGTTCAGAAATTCAGCATTCAGCAAAATAGTCAAAAAGTTCAGAAATTCAGCAAAATAGTCAAAAATTTCAGAAATTAAGCAAAATAGTCAAAAAGTTCAGAAATTCAGCAAAATAGTTAAAAAGTACAGACATAACCGTTATGATGGCTATAAATGCATTGTTGAAATTTTTAGTTAAGAAATTCAGCATTCAGTAAAATATTCAAAAGTTCAAACAGTTCAGAAATTCAGCATTCATCAAAATAGTCAAAAAGTTCAGGAATTCAGCTGAATAGTCAAAAAGTTCAGGAATTCAGCTAAATAGTCAAAAAGTTCAGGAACTCAGCTAAATAGTCAAAAAGTTCAGGAATTCAGCTAAATATTCAAAAAGTTCAGATATTCAGCAAAATAGTCAAAAAGTTCAGACATAACCGAAAAGAAACCGTTCAGAAACCGAAATAAAGCGATTTGAAATTTCAGACAGTTCAGAAATTCAGCATTCAGCAAAATAATCAAAAAGTTCAGAAATTCAGCAAAATAGTCAAAAAGTTCAGACATTACCGAAAAGAAACCGTTCAGAAACCGAAATAAAGCGATTTGAAATTTCAGACAGTTCAGAAATTCAGCATTCAGCAAAATAATCAAAAAGTTCAGAAATTCAGCAAAATAGTCAAAAAGTTCAGTACTCCAGCAAAATAGTCAAAAAGTTCAGAAATTCAGCAAAATAGCCAAAAACTTCAGAAATTCAGCATTAAGCAAAATAGTCAAAAAGTTCAACCAGTTCAGCATTCAGCAAAATAGTCAAATATTTCAGACAGTTCAGAAAAATAGTCAAAAAGTTCAGTACTTCAGCAAAATAGTCAAAAAGTTAAGAAATTCAGCAAAATAGTCAAAAAGTTCAGAACTTCAGCAAAATAGTTAAAAAGTTCAGAAATGCAGCATTCAGTAAAATATTCAAAAGTTCAAACAGTTCAGAAATTCAGCATTAGGCAAATCAGTCAAAATGTTCAGAGAGAACCGTTCTGATGGCTATAAATGCGATGTTGAAATTTTGAGTTCCGTAATTCAGCATTCAGCAAAATAGTCAAATATTTCAGACAGTTCAGAAATTCAGCATTCAGCAAAATAGTCAAAAAACTCAGAAATTCAGCATACAGCAAAAAAATCAAAAAGTTCAGACAGTTCAGAAATTCAGCATTCATCAAAATAGTCAAAAAGTTGAGGAATTCAGCTTAATAGTCAAAAAGTTCAGGAATTCAGCTAAATAGTCAAAAAGTTCAGGAATTCAGCTAAATAGTGAAAAAGTTCAGAAATTCAGCAAAATAGTCAAAAAGTTCAGACATAACCGAAAAGAAACCGTTCAGAAACCGAAATAAAGCGATTTGAAATTTCAAACAGTTCAGAAATTCAGCATTCATCAAAATAGTCAAAAAATTCAGAAATTCAGCAAAATAGTCCAAAAGTTCAGTACTCCAGCTAAATAGTCAAAAAGTTCAGAAATTCAGCAAAATAGTTCAAAAGTTCAGAAATTCAGCATTAAGCAAAATAGTCAAAAAGTTCAACCAGTTCAGCATTCAGCAAAATAGTCAAATATTTCAGACAGTTCAGAAAAATAGTCAAAAAGTTCAGTACTCCAGCAAAATAGTCAAAAAGTTCAGAAATTCAGCAAAATAGTCAAAAACTTCAGAAATTCAGCATTAAGCAAAATAGTCAAAAAGTTCAACCAGTTCAGCATTCAGCAAAATAGTCAAATATTTCAGACAGTTCAGAAATTCAGCATTCAGCAAAATAGTCAAAAAGTTCAGAAATTCAGCAAAATAGTCAAAAATTTCAGAAATTAAGCAAAATAGTCAAAAAGTTCAGAAATTCAGCAAAATAGTTAAAAAGTACAGACATAACCGTTATGATGGCTATAAATGCATTGTTGAAATTTTTAGTTAAGAAATTCAGCATTCAGTAAAATATTCAAAAGTTCAAACAGTTCAGAAATTCAGCATTCATCAAAATAGTCAAAAAGTTCAGGAATTCAGCTGAATAGTCAAAAAGTTCAGGAATTCAGCTAAATAGTCAAAAAGTTCAGGAACTCAGCTAAATAGTCAAAAAGTTCAGGAATTCAGCTAAATATTCAAAAAGTTCAGATATTCAGCAAAATAGTCAAAAAGTTCAGACATAACCGAAAAGAAACCGTTCAGAAACCGAAATAAAGCGATTTGAAATTTCAGACAGTTCAGAAATTCAGCATTCAGCAAAATAATCAAAAAGTTCAGAAATTCAGCAAAATAGTCAAAAAGTTCAGACATTACCGAAAAGAAACCGTTCAGAAACCGAAATAAAGCGATTTGAAATTTCAGACAGTTCAGAAATTCAGCATTCAGCAAAATAATCAAAAAGTTCAGAAATTCAGCAAAATAGTCAAAAAGTTCAGTACTCCAGCAAAATAGTCAAAAAGTTCAGAAATTCAGCAAAATAGCCAAAAACTTCAGAAATTCAGCATTAAGCAAAATAGTCAAAAAGTTCAACCAGTTCAGCATTCAGCAAAATAGTCAAATATTTCAGACAGTTCAGAAAAATAGTCAAAAAGTTCAGTACTTCAGCAAAATAGTCAAAAAGTTAAGAAATTCAGCAAAATAGTCAAAAAGTTCAGAACTTCAGCAAAATAGTTAAAAAGTTCAGAAATGCAGCATTCAGTAAAATATTCAAAAGTTCAAACAGTTCAGAAATTCAGCATTAGGCAAATCAGTCAAAATGTTCAGAGAGAACCGTTCTGATGGCTATAAATGCGATGTTGAAATTTTGAGTTCCGTAATTCAGCATTCAGCAAAATAGTCAAATATTTCAGACAGTTCAGAAATTCAGCATTCAGCAAAATAGTCAAAAAACTCAGAAATTCAGCATACAGCAAAAAAATCAAAAAGTTCAGACAGTTCAGAAATTCAGCATTCATCAAAATAGTCAAAAAGTTGAGGAATTCAGCTTAATAGTCAAAAAGTTCAGGAATTCAGCTAAATAGTCAAAAAGTTCAGGAATTCAGCTAAATAGTGAAAAAGTTCAGAAATTCAGCAAAATAGTCAAAAAGTTCAGACATAACCGAAAAGAAACCGTTCAGAAACCGAAATAAAGCGATTTGAAATTTCAGACAGTTCAGAAATTCAGCATTCAGCAAAATAATCAAAAAGTTCAGAAATTCAGCAAAATAGTCAAAAAGTTCAGAAATTCAGCTAAATAGTCAAAAAGTTCAACCAGTTCAGCATTCAGCAAAATAGTCAAATATTTCAGACAGTTCAGAAATTCAGGATTCATCAAAATAGTCAAAAAGTTCAGAAATTCAGCAAAATAGTCAAAAAGTTCAGAAATTCAGAAAAATAGTCAAAAAGTTCAGAACTTCAGCAAAATAGTTAAAACGTTCAGAAATGCAGCATTCAGTAAAATATTCAAAAGTTCAAACAGTTCAGAAATTCAGCATTAGGCAAATCAGTCAAAATGTTCAGACAGAACCGTTCTGATGGCTATAAATGCGAAGTTGAAATTTTTAGTTCAGAAATTCAGCATTCAGTAAAATATTCAAAAGTTCAAACAGTTCAGAAATTCAGCATTCATCAAAATATTCAAAAAGTTCAGGAATTCAGCTAAATAGTCAAAAAGTTCAGAAATTCAGCAAAATAGTCAAAAAATTCAGAAATTCAGCAACATAGTTAAAAAATACAGACATAACCGTTATGATGGCTATAAATGCGTTGTTGAAATTTTGAGTTCAGAAATTCAGCATTCAGTAAAATATTCAAAATTTCAAACAGTTCAGCATTCATCAAAATAGTCAAAAAGTTCAGAAATTCAGCAAAATAGTCCAAAAGTTCAGTACTCCAGCTAAATAGTCAAAAAGTTCAGAAATTTAGCAAAATAGTCAAAAAGTTCAGTACTCCAGCAAAATAGTCAAAAAGTTCAGAAATTCAGTAAAATAGTCAAAAAGTTCAGAAATTCAGCATTAAGCAAAATAGTCAAAAAGTTCAGACAGTTCAGAAATTCAGCATTCATCAAAATAGTCAAAAAGTTCAGAAATTCAGCAAAATAGTCAAAAAGTTCAGTACTCCAGCAAAATGGTCAAAAAGTTCAGAAATTCAGCAAAATAGACAAAAAGTTCAGAACTTCAGCAAAATAGTTAAAAAGTGCAGAAATTCAGCATTTAGCAAATCAGTCAAAAAGTCCAGACAGAACCGTTCTGATGGCTATAAATGCGATGTTGAAATTTTGAGTTCAGAAATTCAGCATTCAGCAAAATAGTCAAATATTTCAGACAGTTCAGAAATTCAGCATTCAGCAAAATAGTCAAAAAGTTCAGCTAGTTCAGAAATTCAGCATTCAGCAAAATAGTCAAAAAGTTCAGACAGTTTCGAAATTCAGCATTCAGCAAAATGGTCAAAAAGTTCAGACAGTTCAGAAATTCAGCATTCAGCAAAATAGTCAAAAAGTTCAGAAATTCAGCAAAATAGTCAAAAATTTCAGAAATTAAGCAAAATAGTCAAAAAGTTCAGAAATTCAGCAAAATAGTTAAAAAGTACAGACATAACCGTTATGATGGCTATAAATGCGTTGTTGAAATTTTTAGTTAAGAAATTCAGCATTCAGTAAAATATTCAAAAGTTCAAACAGTTCAGAAATTCAGCATTCATCAAAATAGTCAAAAAGTTCAGGAATTCAGCTAAATAGTCAATAAGTTCAGAAATTCAGCAAAATAGTCAAAAAGTTCAGACATAACCGAAAAGAAACCGTTCAGAAACCGAAATAAAGCGATTTGAAATTTCAGACAGTTCAGAAATTCAGCATTCAGCAAAATAATCAAAAAGTTCAGAAATTCAGCAAAATAGTCAAAAAGTTCAGTACTCCAGCAAAATAGTCAAAAAGTTTAGAAATTCAGCATTAAGCAAAATAGTCAAAAAGTTCAACCAGTTCAGCATTCAGCAAAATAGTCAAATATTTCAGACAGTTCAGAAATTCAGCATTCAGCAAAATAGTCAAAAAGTTCAGCTAGTTCAGAAATTCAGCATTCAGCAAAATAGTCAAAAAGTTCAGACAGTTTCGAAATTCAGCATTCAGCAAAATGGTCAAAAAGTTCAGACAGTTCAGAAATTCAGCATTCAGCAAAATAGTCAAAAAGTTCAGAAATTCAGCAAAATAGTCAAAAATTTCAGAAATTAAGCAAAATAGTCAAAAAGTTCAGAAATTCAGCAAAATAGTTAAAAAGGACAGACATAACCGTTATGATGGCTATAAATGCGTTGTTGAAATTTTTAGTTAAGAAATTCAGCATTCAGTAAAATATTCAAAAGTTCAAACAGTTCAGAAATTCAGCATTCATCAAAATAGTCAAAAAGTTTAGGAATTCAGCTAAATAGTCAAAAACTTCAGAAATTCAGCAAAATAGTCAAAAAGTTCAGACATAACCGAAAAGAAACCGTTCAGAAACCGAAATAAAGCGATTTGAAATTTCAGACAGTTCAGAAATTCAGCATTCAGCAAAATAATCAAAAAGTTCAGAAATTCAGCAAAATAGTCAAAAAGTTCAGTACTCCAGCAAAATAGTCAAAAAGTTCAGAAATTCAGCAAAATAGTCAAAAACTTCAGAAATTCAGCATTAAGCAAAATAGTCAAAAAGTTCAACCAGTTCAGCATTCAGCAAAATAGTCAAATATTTCAGACAGTTCAGAAATTCAGCATTCATCAAAATAGTCAAAAAGTTCAGAAATTCAGAAAAATAGTCAAAAAGTTCAGTACTTCAGCAAAATAGTCAAAAAGTTCAGAACTTCAGCAAAATAGTTAAAAAGTTCAGAAATGCAGCATTCAGTAAAATATTCAAAAGTTCAAAGAGTTCAGAAATTCAGCATTAGGCAAATCAGTCAAAATGTTCAGAGAGAACCGTTCTGATGGCTATAAATGCGATGTTGAAATTTTGAGTTCAGAAATTCAGCATTCAGCAAAATAGTCAAAAAGTTCAGACATAACCGTTCTGATGGCTATAAATGCGATGTTGAAATTTTGAGTTCCGAAATTCAGCATTCAGCAAAATAGTCAAATATTTCAGACAGTTCAGAAATTCAGCATTCAGCAAAATAGTCAAATATTTCAGACAGTTCAGAAATTCAGCATTCAGCAAAATAGTCAAATATTTCAGACAGTTCAGAAATTCAGCATACAGCAAAAAAATCAAAATGTTCAAACAGTTCAGAAATTCAGCATTCAGCAAAATAGTCAAAAAGTTCAGAAATTCAGCAAAATAGTCAAACAGTTCAGTACTCCAGCAAAATAGTCAAAAAGTTCAGAAATTCAGCAAAATAGTCAAAAAGTTCAGACATAACCGAAAAGAAACCGTTCAGAAACCGAAATAAAGCGATTTGAAATTTCAGACAGTTCAGAAATTCAGCATTCAGCAAAATAATCAAAAAGTTCAGAAATTCAGCAAAATAGTCAAAAAGTTCAGTACTCCAGCAAAATAGTCAAAAAGTTCAGAAATTCAGCAAAATAGTCAAAAACTTCAGAAATTCAGCATTAAGCAAAATAGTCAAAAAGTTCAACCAGTTCAGCATTCAGCAAAATAGTCAAATATTTCAGACAGTTCAGAAATTCAGCATTCAGCAAAATAGTCAAAAAGTTCAGCTAGTTCAGAAATTCAGCATTCAGCAAAATAGTCAAAAAGTTCAGACAGTTTCGAAATTCAGCATTCAGCAAAATGGTCAAAAAGTTCAGACAGTTCAGAAATTCAGCATTCAGCAAAATAGTCAAAAAGTTCAGAAATTCAGCAAAATAGTCAAAAATTTCAGAAATTAAGCAAAATAGTCAAAAAGTTCAGAAATTCAGCAAAATAGTTAAAAAGGACAGACATAACCGTTATGATGGCTATAAATGCGTTGTTGAAATTTTTAGTTAAGAAATTCAGCATTCAGTAAAATATTCAAAAGTTCAAACAGTTCAGAAATTCAGCATTCATCAAAATAGTCAAAAAGTTTAGGAATTCAGCTAAATAGTCAAAAACTTCAGAAATTCAGCAAAATAGTCAAAAAGTTCAGACATAACCGAAAAGAAACCGTTCAGAAACCGAAATAAAGCGATTTGAAATTTCAGACAGTTCAGAAATTCAGCATTCAGCAAAATAATCAAAAAGTTCAGAAATTCAGCAAAATAGTCAAAAAGTTCAGTACTCCAGCAAAATAGTCAAAAAGTTCAGAAATTCAGCAAAATAGTCAAAAACTTCAGAAATTCAGCATTAAGCAAAATAGTCAAAAAGTTCAACCAGTTCAGCATTCAGCAAAATAGTCAAATATTTCAGACAGTTCAGAAATTCAGCATTCATCAAAATAGTCAAAAAGTTCAGAAATTCAGAAAAATAGTCAAAAAGTTCAGTACTTCAGCAAAATAGTCAAAAAGTTCAGAACTTCAGCAAAATAGTTAAAAAGTTCAGAAATGCAGCATTCAGTAAAATATTCAAAAGTTCAAAGAGTTCAGAAATTCAGCATTAGGCAAATCAGTCAAAATGTTCAGAGAGAACCGTTCTGATGGCTATAAATGCGATGTTGAAATTTTGAGTTCAGAAATTCAGCATTCAGCAAAATAGTCAAAAAGTTCAGACATAACCGTTCTGATGGCTATAAATGCGATGTTGAAATTTTGAGTTCCGAAATTCAGCATTCAGCAAAATAGTCAAATATTTCAGACAGTTCAGAAATTCAGCATTCAGCAAAATAGTCAAATATTTCAGACAGTTCAGAAATTCAGCATTCAGCAAAATAGTCAAATATTTCAGACAGTTCAGAAATTCAGCATACAGCAAAAAAATCAAAATGTTCAAACAGTTCAGAAATTCAGCATTCAGCAAAATAGTCAAAAAGTTCAGAAATTCAGCAAAATAGTCAAACAGTTCAGTACTCCAGCAAAATAGTCAAAAAGTTCAGAAATTCAGCAAAATAGTCAAAAAGTTCAGACATAACCGAAAAGAAACCGTTCAGAAACCGAAATAAAGCGATTTGAAATTTCAGACAGTTCAGAAATTCAGCATTCAGCAAAATAATCAAAAAGTTCAGAAATTCAGCAAAATAGTCAAAAAGTTCAGTACTCCAGCAAAATAGTCAAAAAGTTCAGAAATTCAGCAAAATAGTCAAAAACTTCAGAAATTCAGCATTAAGCAAAATAGTCAAAAAGTTCAACCAGTTCAGCATTCAGCAAAATAGTCAAATATTTCAGACAGTTCAGAAATTCAGCATTCAGCAAAATAGTCAAAAAGTTCAGCTAGTTCAGAAATTCAGCATTCAGCAAAATAGTCAAAAAGTTCAGACAGTTTCGAAATTCAGCATTCAGCAAAATGGTCAAAAAGTTCAGACAGTTCAGAAATTCAGCATTCAGCAAAATAGTCAAAAAGTTCAGAAATTCAGCAAAATAGTCAAAAATTTCAGAAATTAAGCAAAATAGTCAAAAAGTTCAGAAATTCAGCAAAATAGTTAAAAAGGACAGACATAACCGTTATGATGGCTATAAATGCGTTGTTGAAATTTTTAGTTAAGAAATTCAGCATTCAGTAAAATATTCAAAAGTTCAAACAGTTCAGAAATTCAGCATTCATCAAAATAGTCAAAAAGTTTAGGAATTCAGCTAAATAGTCAAAAACTTCAGAAATTCAGCAAAATAGTCAAAAAGTTCAGACATAACCGAAAAGAAACCGTTCAGAAACCGAAATAAAGCGATTTGAAATTTCAGACAGTTCAGAAATTCAGCATTCAGCAAAATAATCAAAAAGTTCAGAAATTCAGCAAAATAGTCAAAAAGTTCAGTACTCCAGCAAAATAGTCAAAAAGTTCAGAAATTCAGCAAAATAGTCAAAAACTTCAGAAATTCAGCATTAAGCAAAATAGTCAAAAAGTTCAACCAGTTCAGCATTCAGCAAAATAGTCAAATATTTCAGACAGTTCAGAAATTCAGCATTCATCAAAATAGTCAAAAAGTTCAGAAATTCAGAAAAATAGTCAAAAAGTTCAGTACTTCAGCAAAATAGTCAAAAAGTTCAGAAATTCAGCAAAATAGTCAAAAAGTTCAGAACTTCAGCAAAATAGTTAAAAAGTTCAGAAATGCAGCATTCAGTAAAATATTCAAAAGTTCAAAGAGTTCAGAAATTCAGCATTAGGCAAATCAGTCAAAATGTTCAGAGAGAACCGTTCTGATGGCTATAAATGCGATGTTGAAATTTTGAGTTCAGAAATTCAGCATTCAGCAAAATAGTCAAAAAGTTCAGACATAACCGTTCTGATGGCTATAAATGCGATGTTGAAATTTTGAGTTCCGAAATTCAGCATTCAGCAAAATAGTCAAATATTTCAGACAGTTCAGAAATTCAGCATTCAGCAAAATAGTCAAAAAGTTCAACCAGTTCAGCATTCAGCAAAATAGTCAAAAAGTTCAGAAATTCAGAAAAATAGTCAAAAAGTTCAGTACTTCAGCAAAATAGTCAAAAAGTTCAGAAATTCAGCAAAATAGTCAAAAAGTTCAGAACTTCAGCAAAATAGTTAAAAAGTTCAGAAATGCAGCATTCAGTAAAATATTCAAAAGTTCAAAGAGTTCAGAAATTCAGCATTAGGCAAATCAGTCAAAATGTTCAGAGAGAACCGTTCTGATGGCTATAAATGCGATGTTGAAATTTTGAGTTCAGAAATTCAGCATTCAGCAAAATAGTCAAAAAGTTCAGACATAACCGTTCTGATGGCTATAAATGCGATGTTGAAATTTTGAGTTCCGAAATTCAGCATTCAGCAAAATAGTCAAATATTTCAGACAGTTCAGAAATTCAGCATTCAGCAAAATAGTCAAATATTTCAGACAGTTCAGAAATTCAGCATTCAGCAAAATAGTCAAATATTTCAGACAGTTCAGAAATTCAGCATTCAGCAAAATAGTAAAAAAACTCAGAAATTCAGCATACAGCAAAAAAATCAAAAAGTTCAAACAGTTCAGAAATTCAGCATTCAGCAAAATAGTCAAAAAGTTCAGAAATTCAGCAAAATAGTCAAACAGTTCAGTACTCCAGCAAAATAGTCAAAAAGTTCAGAAATTCAGCAAAATAGTCAAAAAGTTCAGACATAACCGAAAAGAAACCGTTCAGAAACCGAAATAAAGCGATTTGAAATTTCAGACAGTTCAGAAATTCAGCATTCAGCAAAATAATCAAAAAGTTCAGAAATTCAGCAAAATAGTCAAAAAGTTCAGTACTCCAGCAAAATAGTCAAAAAGTTCAGAAATTCAGCAAAATAGTCAAAAACTTCAGAAATTCAGCATTAAGCAAAATAGTCAAAAAGTTCAACCAGTTCAGCATTAAGCAAAATAGTCAAAAAGTTCAACCAGTTCAGCATTCAGCAAAATAGTCAAATATTTCAGACAGTTCAGAAATTCAGCATTCAGCAAAATAGTCAAAAAGTTCAGCTAGTTCAGAAATTCAGCATTCAGCAAAATAGTCAAAAAGTTCAGACAGTTTCGAAATTCAGCATTCAGCAAAATGGTCAAAAAGTTCAGACAGTTCAGAAATTCAGCATTCAGCAAAATAGTCAAAAAGTTCAGAAATTCAGCAAAATAGTCAAAAATTTCAGAAATTAAGCAAAATAGTCAAAAAGTTCAGAAATTCAGCAAAATAGTTAAAAAGGACAGACATAACCGTTATGATGGCTATAAATGCGTTGTTGAAATTTTTAGTTAAGAAATTCAGCATTCAGTAAAATATTCAAAAGTTCAAACAGTTCAGAAATTCAGCATTCATCAAAATAGTCAAAAAGTTTAGGAATTCAGCTAAATAGTCAAAAACTTCAGAAATTCAGCAAAATAGTCAAAAAGTTCAGACATAACCGAAAAGAAACCGTTCAGAAACCGAAATAAAGCGATTTGAAATTTCAGACAGTTCAGAAATTCAGCATTCAGCAAAATAATCAAAAAGTTCAGAAATTCAGCAAAATAGTCAAAAAGTTCAGTACTCCAGCAAAATAGTCAAAAAGTTCAGAAATTCAGCAAAATAGTCAAAAACTTCAGAAATTCAGCATTAAGCAAAATAGTCAAAAAGTTCAACCAGTTCAGCATTCAGCAAAATAGTCAAATATTTCAGACAGTTCAGAAATTCAGCATTCATCAAAATAGTCAAAAAGTTCAGAAATTCAGAAAAATAGTCAAAAAGTTCAGTACTTCAGCAAAATAGTCAAAAAGTTCAGAAATTCAGCAAAATAGTCAAAAAGTTCAGAACTTCAGCAAAATAGTTAAAAAGTTCAGAAATGCAGCATTCAGTAAAATATTCAAAAGTTCAAAGAGTTCAGAAATTCAGCATTAGGCAAATCAGTCAAAATGTTCAGAGAGAACCGTTCTGATGGCTATAAATGCGATGTTGAAATTTTGAGTTCAGAAATTCAGCATTCAGCAAAATAGTCAAAAAGTTCAGACATAACCGTTCTGATGGCTATAAATGCGATGTTGAAATTTTGAGTTCCGAAATTCAGCATTCAGCAAAATAGTCAAATATTTCAGACAGTTCAGAAATTCAGCATTCAGCAAAATAGTCAAATATTTCAGACAGTTCAGAAATTCAGCATTCAGCAAAATAGTCAAATATTTCAGACAGTTCAGAAATTCAGCATTCAGCAAAATAGTAAAAAAACTCAGAAATTCAGCATACAGCAAAAAAATCAAAAAGTTCAAACAGTTCAGAAATTCAGCATTCAGCAAAATAGTCAAAAAGTTCAGAAATTCAGCAAAATAGTCAAACAGTTCAGTACTCCAGCAAAATAGTCAAAAAGTTCAGAAATTCAGCAAAATAGTCAAAAAGTTCAGACATAACCGAAAAGAAACCGTTCAGAAACCGAAATAAAGCGATTTGAAATTTCAGACAGTTCAGAAATTCAGCATTCAGCAAAATAATCAAAAAGTTCAGAAATTCAGCAAAATAGTCAAAAAGTTCAGTACTCCAGCAAAATAGTCAAAAAGTTCAGAAATTCAGCAAAATAGTCAAAAACTTCAGAAATTCAGCATTAAGCAAAATAGTCAAAAAGTTCAACCAGTTCAGCATTCAGCAAAATAGTCAAATATTTCAGACAGTTCAGAAATTCAGCATTCAGCAAAATAGTCAAAAAGTTCAGCTAGTTCAGAAATTCAGCATTCAGCAAAATAGTCAAAAAGTTCAGACAGTTTCGAAATTCAGCATTCAGCAAAATGGTCAAAAAGTTCAGACAGTTCAGAAATTCAGCATTCAGCAAAATAGTCAAAAAGTTCAGAAATTCAGCAAAATAGTCAAAAATTTCAGAAATTAAGCAAAATAGTCAAAAAGTTCAGAAATTCAGCAAAATAGTTAAAAAGGACAGACATAACCGTTATGATGGCTATAAATGCGTTGTTGAAATTTTTAGTTAAGAAATTCAGCATTCAGTAAAATATTCAAAAGTTCAAACAGTTCAGAAATTCAGCATTCATCAAAATAGTCAAACAGTTCAGTACTCCAGCAAAATAGTCAAAAAGTTCAGAAATTCAGCAAAATAGTCAAAAAGTTCAGACATAACCGAAAAGAAACCGTTCAGAAACCGAAATAAAGCGATTTGAAATTTCAGACAGTTCAGAAATTCAGCATTCAGCAAAATAATCAAAAAGTTCAGAAATTCAGCAAAATAGTCAAAAAGTTCAGTACTCCAGCAAAATAGTCAAAAAGTTCAGAAATTCAGCAAAATAGTCAAAAACTTCAGAAATTCAGCATTAAGCAAAATAGTCAAAAAGTTCAACCAGTTCAGCATTCAGCAAAATAGTCAAATATTTCAGACAGTTCAGAAATTCAGCATTCAGCAAAATAGTCAAAAAGTTCAGCTAGTTCAGAAATTCAGCATTCAGCAAAATAGTCAAAAAGTTCAGACAGTTTCGAAATTCAGCATTCAGCAAAATGGTCAAAAAGTTCAGACAGTTCAGAAATTCAGCATTCAGCAAAATAGTCAAAAAGTTCAGAAATTCAGCAAAATAGTCAAAAATTTCAGAAATTAAGCAAAATAGTCAAAAAGTTCAGTACTCCAGCAAAATAGTCAAAAAGTTCAGAAATTCAGCAAAATAGTCAAAAACTTCAGAAATTCAGCATTAAGCAAAATAGTCAAAAAGTTCAACCAGTTCAGCATTCAGCAAAATAGTCAAATATTTCAGACAGTTCAGAAATTCAGCATTCATCAAAATAGTCAAAAAGTTCAGAAATTCAGAAAAATAGTCAAAAAGTTCAGTACTTCAGCAAAATAGTCAAAAAGTTCAGAAATTCAGCAAAATAGTCAAAAAGTTCAGAACTTCAGCAAAATAGTTAAAAAGTTCAGAAATGCAGCATTCAGTAAAATATTCAAAAGTTCAAAGAGTTCAGAAATTCAGCATTAGGCAAATCAGTCAAAATGTTCAGAGAGAACCGTTCTGATGGCTATAAATGCGATGTTGAAATTTTGAGTTCAGAAATTCAGCATTCAGCAAAATAGTCAAAAAGTTCAGACATAACCGTTCTGATGGCTATAAATGCGATGTTGAAATTTTGAGTTCCGAAATTCAGCATTCAGCAAAATAGTCAAATATTTCAGACAGTTCAGAAATTCAGCATTCAGCAAAATAGTCAAATATTTCAGACAGTTCAGAAATTCAGCATTCAGCAAAATAGTCAAATATTTCAGACAGTTCAGAAATTCAGCATTCAGCAAAATAGTAAAAAAACTCAGAAATTCAGCATACAGCAAAAAAATCAAAAAGTTCAAACAGTTCAGAAATTCAGCATTCAGCAAAATAGTCAAAAAGTTCAGAAATTCAGCAAAATAGTCAAACAGTTCAGTACTCCAGCAAAATAGTCAAAAAGTTCAGAAATTCAGC